>NC_135997.1:14711615-15069115 GCF_048128805.1 Centroberyx gerrardi
CCCATTTGCCCACTACCACCTACCAAACAAATTGGTGGAGAACAACAAAGTTCAATCTATGTCTGAATATTTCTTTGTTTGTATGTTTTCCCTCTCCAGCAGGGCACTTATGAAAGTGTTCTTTTGCATCAGAGATAAGGTATGCTGGCCCACTGGGAACCGAGTGAAAGTGGGTTTTAGAAGATGTGGGAGACCAAACTCCTACAGCTAGAAGTACCTCTGCGCCAGTCTAAACAGTGGGCACAGGCCTCGACACACAGCCTAATGGAAGAGTGAAGTAGCACACAGTGTTGGAGTGCAGGTTTGGGCTGAGGTAAACAAGGCTCTACCCACCGCTGGTCCAAGGGCCTGTAAGTCATTCATTAAAGATATATCAGGACAGGGCTTTCTCCCTAATGATTCCCACAGTAACTGTCCCATACTAACTGTTTTGCTGTAATCTAAGGTATAGTCTGCTTTCCAATCAGACAGATGAAGCTTTGATTATCATGTTAGATTATGTATTTCAAAAGCCATAATAAAGGGCAACTTTATCTATTTTTATAGGGTAAGTTCAGCAAAAGTGGGACATCATATAGAGTGGGACACCTTAAGGTTTTTGCGAATATTTCTTGAAATGATAAGTGAAAATTAACATTACTGTTACTGGCCTACACATGCTTTCATGAGAAATGTCATGAATGTCAGAAATGCACACACATTTTGCCAACAGAAATAGTGTTTATTTTTGAGGTAAGATCTGTAACATAACTTTTGTCTGTTTTGGTGTTTGCACTTTGTAATCTTTTAAAATAAATGTGAAATAGTCACACACGCACACCCGTCAATACTCATGCATAAATAATAATAATAAAAATAGCCCTTGTCAATATGATGTTTGAATTTTGAAAGTCATCTTTGTTTGAGTTGAAATAGGGACAACATGTTAGTGTCAGTAGGCTTTTCCAATGGAGGAAAGAAGTCCAATTTACTTAGGGGAACATGTATTTAAGCAAGGCAAGGCTCCGGTTATTGTAGTGCTGTTATTTTAAATTGGGTCAAAACCTTTAGCCCATCTGTATCAAGAAGAGCTAATGTGAACTGATACTACCCAAGTTCTCATATACATGGAAATCATGAATTAAATTTGGATTTGGGCGCACTGTACACAAATGGGTGTGTCGTCCATCCTGTAAATATGATAACACCATGGATCATTCTTATTATGGTAGTAAAGCTACTATACACATAACTGAATGTATAGTACAGTGGTGGCTCTCTCCAGTAGCACACTAAGTTCTTCCCACTCAGCGCTCCATCATATTGATTAATAAAATAGTACCTTTTACCAATTGGATTATCCAATGGTGGCTATAACATGCACATACTGAGAGGAGATATAGAGTTTTATACAGATTCTTTCGCACAAGCAGCATAAAAGTTGAGTCCCGGTCCTTAATGATGCGAATGATGATGTGGAAGAGTGACACTTTGTCAGATGCTTTTACTGCAAGGGCGAGGGTGCAGGGCGAGAAATGCTGCCAGACTCCTCCTCACCTCATTGTCCTTTTCCAGGGATGGAGGATGGAGCGCAGATGCCCTCTCTCTGCTCTGGCTCCAACTGTCATCTCAGGCTCATTCAGAGCTACGCAGCACTTAGGCCCCATTTGCTTTTAAGGATGTCTGACAGGACAGCGGCCACGTATGATCAAACTTTACTTTCACTGTGCACTTGTGACAGTTCATTGAGAGAGGCTCTAATGTGCTGTCACCAGCGCTCTCCACTCAGCTGCCTTGATTTACCTTCCCCATCTGTCTCAGTCAAACTGCACCAAGTTAAGGAAGAAAGGAGTGAAGGTGGCCTGTTAATTCCAGGGCCTCCATATTTAACAATACACTCACTTCACATGGACCCAACCTATATTTCCTCTTCCTTTACTGAATGCTCGCTTACTGAACGCTAATTCCAAATACCCACATTGTCTATGGAATAACATACTGTACACACAGAAAAATAAAGGTGCGAACTGGAACTGAAAATGGTTCTTCGGAGTGATGCCATAGAAGAACCATTTCTGGTTCCACAAAGAGGAGAACCAATTCTGCACCATGTCTTGCTTAGACACCTGCATTGTGTTTTTGTTTATCTTCCCTTGTATAGCCTCATTTGCAATTGCACAATATATATAATGGAGGGGTTTGGTTATTTTCCACATTTGTGCCATCACCCACCATCCAATAACTAAGAATTAAGAACATTTTAACACCCTAATATGGTTCTTTGGGATATTAAAAGGTTCCAAAAGAGCCTTAGAGAAGAGAAGAGAGAAGAATGGTCCAAAGAACCATTTTCGGTTCCAGTTTGTACTTTTATTTTTCTGTGTGTAAAGTACTTCTGGCTTTGTTGAACTGCACTATACAGTATGCAGGGAATGAGGAATCCTCTTACTTTTGTGACCACTTCAGATATTTCCACAAATACACTCTGATGTTGAGGAAGTAGTTTTCAGTGGTGTATTGCTTTTGTAACCTCTGTTAACTCAGCTACTCAACATGTCTGAAAACTGTGTAGTATCGGCTGATCATTGGTTTGTTTCAGTATTGTAAATGTAAAATGGTATGTAGTAGGTATATTTTTGTCCAGCATTATACTGAAAATGCCAGGATGATGTACAGTTCTGTGCTCTTGGTTTAATTCAGTAGACAACAGAAAAACAGTGGAAGTAGGGTAAAAAAATTTTTAAAAAAAAAAGCCTGCAACAATGTGACACTAGATGTGCATCAGCATTTTAGCTTCAGTATGGTTTGAATACAGTATGCTGAAATTGTTATGTAGCATGCTGATATTTTTACACATACTGCACAGCATGGAACAGTGTACAGTATGTTTAGCAGAGATAACACACTGTTAGGATTGTGTATGCACTGAACAGTTTTCGGGCACAACAATTGGGTTTTGCATTGAGTATGTTAACACTGTCATGTTAGAATGCTAATATTATTCACACACTGCATGCTGCAGTGTACGGCACTGTTAAATTTGTCTTTTGCAAGAGAGACGAAAAAGAAAAACATCAAAATCCTAAGTTGTGTTGCATCCTAGTATGCTTTTTAATAATACATTTTAAATGCTGCAAAGGTGAAGAACCAAAATCCAAAGCATGCAAATTATTTGCCCTCAAATCATGTTCATTCCAAGCTTAAAAATATACACATACACTCTGTGTCAAAACAAGGAGTGGAGCGGGGGCTTGTTTACCAGGGTTGGGTGATCAATTCACTTTATTCACCAGGACGTCATCTTCCATTGGAAACAAGGCAGCGTTAGTACAGGAAAAACAGGAAATCTTCCCAAGCTGCACTGACTCACGTGGCAGTTGAAAATTTCACTCAAAAATATCAATGCACGTATCAATAACAGGTTGAAATCATGAATACAAGCACATGACATTTAAGTTGAATATTTTTTGCTGCCATTGTTTTCTTGCTTCAGTATGAGCACAAGTCAAAAAGCAGATCACTAATACAAAAAATGAAAACCACAGTGGTTAAAAATAATATTTTTTGACAATGTGTTTTAATTAGAAAAGGCATTTCTTCCAGTTGTTTTGAGTATGTCAGTTCTTGAGTTGGTATTGTGTTATATTTTTATATTTTATATTTTAAGTTTTTAGTCAATCAGTATTGCAGGGATGTGAATAAAGTAAATCCTCTCCACTCTTCCATGATGAGAACAATTACCATGTCCAAAAACAGTTCAGTATATACACAAGCCTAACAGTAAGTACGGCCCCTATTAAATCTTTCTCACTTGATGTTTCAGTGCCCTTTATGAACTGAACCAAAGGAGGGGGGGCAGGGGTCACAATGTTCGGAGGCTTCAAGGTCCCTGTGTGACATTATCTTGGTGGAGCGCTCATCAGAAGATGCTAATGTGTCTGAACATTTTACTCTAAGGTCTTCATGATGCTTTTTTATGATTTAAGCTGCATTGTTTCAGAGTGGCTACGTTTACATGGTGTAGTACAAGCCTCTTGAAGGCCTAATAAATATGGAACTGAATGAGATTTCTTCCTCTCTCTCTGTCTCTCTTGCTCTTTGTGCTTTGATCATGCGGTCCCATGACATATCCATCGACGGCTCTTCATCTCCTCCAGGAGTGGGCCAAGCCTAATTGGTGCTACCAGGAATAAATCAAAGCAGGAAACAGGATGCTTTCCAAACAGAGCTCATAATACACCTAAAAAACCTCTCGTGTTTCCTATGACTGTCCACTGAGTTTACATGTAACCCCATGTAATATTTTTGCAGCATTGTAGTGGCAGATGTATGGCTGTTAAAGAGTGACTGTGGTTTGACATTACAGAGCCATCCTGTGAGGTACCTGCGCTGCTCTCTTGGTCCTTATTCTAATCTTATTTAACAGTCTCTGCCTGACACGCAATTCAATGCAGGCCCCCAGATTGGAGAGTTTCCAAACAATCCTGAGCTCACCCAAGCTTGGAATTGGTTTTCCGTGGAACATCTCCCTCCTCCCTTTGGGCACTTTACCAATTTGACCAAATTTGTTCCATCACTGGTTCTAAGTACCAGAAGTGTTTTCTGCCCACACTTGGACTCGTTTCTGCAATTTGCACATTCTTTGCAGAACATTAACAGCTTTGTCAGGAGCTGAGCTACCGGCTGCAGTGGTGTGGGGGCCCACCCTTTCCGGGGGATCTTCTTACAATACTGAATCTGATCAGGAGATATTAACAGCGTTTCAGATCAGATCCCAGGGTAGATGCACCCAAAATATATGCTCCAGCCTCATAATCTTTTCCAGTTTGACCCACCCCTCTCTGCAGCTTTACATGCCTATATGTTTATTCTTTATGGTTTGATATTACCATGCTAATTTGCTCTACTGTACTTTATTTGTGTCTGTAAACAAACGTAATCCCTGAGTCACATGTGGAGGACACAATCTGGGTGTCGCCTTTTGACAATAACTCTCATACCCCTTTGCCTCACTTTGCTTGAGTTGCAAGAAAGGAGGTAATCAAATGCTTCATATGCCTCTGTATTAAAAAAAAACCCAATATGCTATCTTCATAATCACCTAGGCATAGAGCACTGACTGCATCCAACTGGACTTTTGTTTCTATGGCATCCAATTTGAGACAAATATTCTGTGCTGTGGAGGCATCTGTCCGGTTGATGTATATTGGGAGTACAATGGGCCACTAAAAGTTGATATACTGTAATTGGGTGAGATGATTAGAGTTATAAAACCCTCCATAAATGCCCCATTGAGATCAGGAGTATTAGATTGTGCCCACAGAAATGCACGCCCACTGCTTTTTTAATTTAAGGGATGAGTGTTAGCAGAAATATCATTTAGCCATGTGATCACATTGGAGGTGTACATACAGATAAAGACCGGGATGCTTCATAAAGCATTACTTTAGAGTTGGGTGATAAGTGCATGAATTAGAAGTCAGCTAATGCGACTGAGTGACTGTAAACTTTCCAGCAGTTTAGCAGTTCTGAGGCATGAGCTGCTTCAGGCACCAAAAGTAATTAACAAAAACTTAAAATAATTTGAGCTAATTCTTCTCTTGCTATCTGCAGAAAATGATGCATTACTGTATATGTTGATTATGAGTGGAAAGAACTTCTTTATCTGCAAAGGGAATACCTTATGCTGAGCCTGCTTCTTTAAAGAGGCAGCTTTAGGGGATATTTGCAATAGATTTTTTTTTTTTTTTGTTCATTTTCATTTGTGCCACATAGAGACTATCCTCTTTACATTGAGTATTCAAATTCATGAAACACTTTGTCATTACATGTTCGTCTTCACCTGCAGGAAATAGCAATTACTCACTACATCCCTTTGTGGGACTGTTTGCTTTTGGATATAGCAAAATATAGCAAATTAAAGAAAAAGAATGGTTTTACATGCCGCTGTAAATCAGGCACATATCCCTGCTAAAAAAGTCATTTTGTACAGAATTTTTATACTGGCGTCATGCTGAAAAAATGACTCATGATTGCCTTTGGATGTAAAACAAAATCAAGCCTTTTTAGATGACATGGGATGCGTGAAATTCAAATGTCAAGTTTTGCTCATGTTATGCCTGTAGAGACTTTGATGGAATTGTTTTCGTTTTTGTTTTTTTTTTCTTTCCAGAAAAGAATGTATCCATGCAGCGGCTTTGTTTATGTTTAATTTGAGCACAGTCATATTGTGTACACAACAGAATATGAGTTTGGTAGCAATTTATTTGTGTAATTCAATGGAGTGAGGTTACAGCATTGTGGAGGCCTTGTGTGAACCCGGCCTGCTGCACAGCCCCGCCTCCTCCGCTCTGCTGCCTCCCTGTGAAAGCAGAAAGGAGGGAGGAGGGAGAGCTGGCCCCATTTAATGTCCTCTGATGGGCTCAGCCTGTTCTTTATCTCTCTCTGCATCATACTGTTCTGAGTGGCTGTAATAGGATAATAGACTAATCTGTATTTGTTTTTAGACCATTGATTTAAAAAAAAAAAAACCTCTTTGATACATTTGTCTCAGTAAATGCAGGTAAAGGATGTTTTCCTCTGCTCTTATTCCATGGTGAAATGGATGAGGAACAGGATCAATTCAAAAGGAAGCAATTGGAGAAAAATCAAAACATTATGTTTTATTGAATACTGAGTATCATTCTGTATGCTGTGATGTATGGTTTTTCCTGGTTTAGGTTTTAGGCCTCCGCTCTCTAGGTCTCATTCTCCATAATACACAATGAAGCTGATAAAAGGCAAGTCAACTAAATGGTGCTTTCTAGCAAATGTATACTAAGATATTTTTTTGTACTGCATTGTTTCTCTCTCTGTCTCTCTGTCTCTATCTATCCATCCATCTATCTAAAGATGTACTAAATGCACAGCAACTGTACTCACTGTGCATTTGGTGTAGGCTAATTATTTAGAAATAATCAATTGACTAATGATGGCGTAATTTACAGCATTCATTAATCTGGTGACTGGCTGTGTTAATCAGTTAAGCTCCACACTCGGGATGGTGCATATCTAATGAGTGAGCTCCGCTACCTGTGGTATTGTGCTGGAGACTGGAGGTTAGACAGCAGCGGGTGGACTAGCTAGCACACTTAAAAAGGAAATTTAAATTTGAGCCTTTGCTGTATAGTCAATTTATAAGTCAAATTATAAGTATGACATAAGTTACACATACATGTTTGTGCTGTTGGGGTTTAAAAGCCTCATACATAAACCATGGGATGAATGACTACGAAAACCTGAGAAATATACTGTATATACACATCTTAAAGTGGCACATAATACTGTACTGTTCTGAGACACACCAAGCAATATCATCACTCTGACTGCCATGCAAAATTAGATTTACAGTACATCGGAGACGCGAAATAAGAATTATTGTCCAGCAATCATTCTGATTGCTATGAGGACACTAGACTGATTCCTTGGTCATACTTTGTCAGAATGAGTTCAAGAGACTTACATATATATACATACATATACTGTATATATACAGTATATGGTATAGGTGTAATCCTCACAGTAAAGTCCTTTCATCATTAAACAGAAATCATGTGGCCAATGTTGTTGCATATTTTAAGGAGATGCAAATTCAAAGAGGGTTTATGGATTGGCTGTCAAGACCCTCGCGGTATCAACAATTGTCAGTGGAGCTGGTCATTTAGAAAGGTGGGTTAGAAGTATATTGTATACAAAAAATATTTTCTACAATAAATAAACAAGCTGGTGACTGAGTTACATATCTGTCAAATTTAATACACAAGTAGCATGCCTTCATTGAGCTTGATGTTTCTTTGTGCTGGAAAATTTCATCAAATTATTGTTCAGTAAAAATAATTTGTTGTGTGGAGGAAAAAAGCATTGATGAAAGTCTTTTCTCCCCATGTCTAAATGGCAATTTCTGTCTCTATGTCCATTATCAACAGTACTCTAGGCCGACGCAAGTGGCTTTAAATTACTCCTGGGGATCGAAAAGGTCACATTTTCTTTTTTCCACTTTTTTTTCTTTGTTTTTAATTAATTAATTTACTTGCAATTTAATATTAGAGGGCTCAGACAATGAGTCTATGAGCATCAAAGCCTTAGTACGACAAATGGTAAAATTGAGGTAAACCAATTTTCTATAACCTGAGAAACATCCAGAAGAGCCAGCTGAGAGTTGACATAGTGCTCTTCCTCTCCATGCAGCAGGGTATCCAGGAGGAGGGGGCTGTGTGCGCAATGCATATATGCAGGTAACAGCCACCCCAGCCAGCCCAGCGCCCCAACTGCCTTTTAGTGGGGATGTCGTGTTTGCTTCCTGGGGATACAGTAGACGCCTAACTCAACACAGCAAACCCTACTTAAAATCTGAGCATATTCAGGCCAGTGAAAAGATAACAGGATTGCACATGAGACCTGTGCTAATGTCATCTGAAGGGCATTGGGATAAACAGGCACTTGTCTGTGCAGCAGGGGGGAGTGAGGGATTGGGTGGAGGGAAAGTGGGGACTGGGGATGGGAGATAGCCAGGCTCTTCCAGGCAGATGGCCTCCCCAGCTACAGCGCAGCTGAAGCCTCCCACCCCCCTCTCTCCACCCAACTTTGGGGCCTCATTCCGTCTCATATTGTTTTGTATGAAGGCCAATGTCCTTATTTATGATTTTTCTGTTCAATGTGTGTGCTTAGAGACTCCAATGGTGGTGAAGTTGCCATGACTTTCATTAAAGCCGAGGCCGAATGAAATATGGATGTGCAGGGAGTGAATTAGAGTGATGGAATGGGCCAAATATTGCCTTCCTGGCGCCTCAGCGATACTGTCTTGGGGGGATAGATACTCAGGCCTGAGGAAACTAAACCCCTTCTCCAAGATCACCGCATTCATCAGCAGGCCAGAGAAGTTTGCCTCCCATGCAATGTTGATGACTGTTGTGCTATTGAGTATTTTGGTGTCTAAGGAAAAACTACAGTCGGCGGGAATTCTGGAGGTTTCCTCAGCCCTTACCTGTGACGAGATGGATTTGACCTTAAGAAGAGGAGTCTAACAACTTCAATGTTACTTCTACAAATCTATTATGTCTCTGACATTCAAATACCAACGGTGCTTAAATTGTAATGTGCTGTTAATGATTTTAATGAGAAATGACTCCGTGAGAATGAAAAAGGTACTGTACATCATTAAATCCTCTGACACCTTTGTTATGTATCACACAGAATACCAATGTTATACAGTATAATAGGGAGAAACCTTTAAGGTAGAGGACAAAAACTATACATCAAATATATAAGAGCAACACTGATTATAATTAATTCAAAAACTAATTTGTAATATCTTACTGTATGGAAAAGATGTCAGTCCTTGACAACAGAGACAAAAAGACAAAACTGTACTGCAGTTCGACACAAATTAAAGTAGTGTCAATGAAATGATCCAAACATCTAGTAGTAAATCAAACTGAAGCACTGATGGAAAGGCCTGATTGGCTAGCATGTATCCAGCTCAGGCGTCTAGCTCAGTTGCATTTAAAAATTATATTGAATCAGAAAATCAAATCAACCACAATCCAAATTGAATTACGATGCCCAACATAATAAAGTGTGAAATGGCAAACGCTCTAAAGGTGGAGGCTGTAGCATCAGGACAAGTGCTATAACTTTAAGCTGCTACCAATAGAATTTGAAACTTGATGACTTTGGCGACCCCTTGAGTCCCTTAGTGGTAGTGTTTTACATCATTGTCGCAAAGATTACTGTAATTTGGAGATGTACAGACAGCAGACCAGCAGCACTGAACTCAATCCACAGTCTCTCGGTGTGAAAACAAAACTGAAACTTAACATTCCACAGTTTTGTTTTGTTTTGTTTTTTTAAATCTTTATTGAAAAAACATTCAAATATACAAACAGTGCAGACATGTGCTCAGCATAGTAGTATACAAAGAAACAAAAACATAAATTGTTATTCTTCTTTAAAGAGTTCACCGTACAGTTTGACAGTTTTATTACTTTTTTTAGTGTTTATAAGTTTGAGAGTCTTAATATAATCATTAAATTCACATAAAAATCTAGTGAAATTGGGGGTAACTTTTGTTATTTTGCATTTATGGATGTGAACCATATAGAATCAATAAGTTTACAGTGAATCCAATGTTATATTTATCCTGTTCAAAATGTATAATGATATTTTTACACTCAATTTTACTATTATGATTAGATTTGCACAATATATAATCTTCTATTCGAGTCCAAAAAGTAATTGAATGTATATAATGGTAAAATAAATGCGTTAAGGATTCTGGTTCATCATTGCAAAAATTACACTTTTTTTCAATATCTAAAAATTTGGAGAAATATAGATTTGTTGGATATATATTGTGTAAAATTTGGATGTGTTTAACACTCCACAGTTAGTAACGGGGATAACGGTAGGTGACGTCATCTTGTGGTATTTAAGTAACGTTAGTGGAATTAGGTAATTTACCCGTGTTGCAGTGCTTCAGTGCATATAATTGAACACGCGCCGTGTCTGTACAGGATCTGTACAGGATCTGTGCCTGTTTTGGTAACAGGTGTGGAATTTATTTCATTTGCCCAGTGCTAACCAAACAGCACTCTATCACCACGTATTGAAGCTCGCTCGTCCGGTGTTTGTATCACAATGTGTGTTTGTAACTACAGTGGCTAATCTATGCTGACAAAAAAATATTTTTGCTGGTGAATATTTTAGTTACAACTAGAATGAGCTAGCAAAGCAGTTTTGTCTAACAGATGTGTAGTTTGTGCAGTTTGGGCAATGCTAACGAAACATTTTGGCTAACAAGCTATGATACTGAAAGACAGTGAACCTACCGCAGTGTAGCTGTAGTTGATATAGAAGAGTGGATCTGTTCTGCTTGACAATACATTGGATGAATTGATGTGGCTATCCTGATTATTCCAGCACTGTAGTAACTTCTTCAGTAACTTCCATCTCTCCTTGTCTGTGTATTTGTTTCCATATGAAAAAAAGTGAGTCGTCTCTATGTTTTGGTTGACGCTCTATCTTTGCACCACAAGTCAATCCTGCACATTTTGCACCAAATTGTACTCCAGGACAAATAGAACAAATACATAGAGCAACACATAGAATTAACAGATTTTCACCACGATGGTCTAATTTTTCTACAGCCATTCATTTGAGAATGATATATTGTTGAATGATATATGATATATTATTATATATTAATTATATACTGTATATTCTACACATAGGGGCTTTAAAGCTATATACATTAAATGCACTATAGCAGACTCAAAAGAAATCTGAATTCAAACTCTTTGGTCAAGGCTGGCCAAGGATGACCAAAGCCCAGTGGTAGAGCTTTTTAAGAAGAAAATGAATGGGAAGCGGCTCTAAAAGGCATTGAAATTAAGCTGGCCTCAAAAAAATCACCATCTTTACATTCACTTTGCCACCTTTATGGCCAGTTATGTTAACAATCAAGCCTTAGGGAAATCTACAACTCAGCAGTCTAAGGCTACGTTCACACTGCAAACCTTAGTGCTCAATTCGGATTTATTGCTCAGATCCGATTTTTTTGTTTGGCTGTTCACATTATTTTTTAAATGTGGCCAATATCAGATTCCAGTGTGAACTGGTCACGGTCCTGAACTGACCCGCATGCGCAAGAGAACAATAACAAAGACGTGACACGCAGCACGCTGTCTACGGAAGTAAACATGGAGGCCACTGAAGTCAGCGTTTACGGTTTCATTTATAAGTTGATGTGCAGTGGAAGCCAGCGAATTCGTGAGCAGATGATAACGAGGATGAGGAGAAAGAGAGCCAAATTTTTAACTATGGCTTTTTGTGGAGCAATGGTTGCTACTTCTGTACGGAGGTGTGTGTGGATGCGGAGTCGGAGCCAGGAGTGGTAGGATCGTGACGTGAATGGCTTCACTGTAGGGCTGTACCGAATGTAATTTTTTTACATTCGAAGGTTCTATTGAGGTTTTCGAATGAAGCTTCGAATGTCTGCCGTCATATTTTATGACGTCATCATAAAAAAAAAAAAAAAAATTTAAATCCTCGAACAAAATCCTCAATTTGAATAAAGTGATTCATCGGATTAAATATGAGTTAGTCTTTTTTTTTATTAAATCAACTTTCTTTAATGAATATAACTCGTCAGTTTAGTCAACATAAATACATGTAGGCTAACATTATGCTACGACAGAAATGGCAATAAACAATGAAAATGACTTTTGCAAGCTGACAGAACATTTCAAATTAAAGTCTGAACAGTCCGGTGACTAGAAGTTCGGTGTGACCGACACTCACTCGTTGTGCACACGACGGGGGCTGTAACCTAGGTAACAATAAACAATGTCACAAACAAAACTACTGTAGCCTAGCTTACCATAGCTTAGCTTACCAAAAGAGAGGCTACTGTTCCCAGTGGTCTAGGACTTGTTAACTCTTTTCAGGTTGTGGGCCAGGAATATCAGCTTGTTGACGTGGTCTGGTAGGAGCGCCGAGCGCCAAGCGAATGCAGATACATATGATCTTTTTTTTTTTGTAACGACTTAAGTAATTTACTATAATAGTATAATACTATAATATTAGCGTAGCCTAATCTTTATCTGCAACTGTGCAGAAATACGGTATACATCATTGGTTTAAAGAGAATGAATAGACGTGCAAAAAAAAAAAAAGCTGCGCAGTGCGCAGCATTCAAATGTTGATTTAAAATTCTAATGTCAACGTTACGAATGAAGCTTCGAAGCGTCGAACTATTCGGTACAGCCCTACTTCACTGAAACAGATTTGATCCAAAATTTCACCCCAAATACTTCTGAGGTCTAACACCTCACTGTCCCTCCACTGACAACCTCCATCGCAGCTGTCTTCCATGTTTGTATTCACTGAGTGACTCCCGCCAGCGCAGAATTGTGACGAATGTCGATCTAGAGTGACGTAAAAGTCGCATGAATTCCGATATGACTGTTCAGACTGAGGTCGCATTGCAAAAAATCAGACCTGTATCTGATTTAGGACCACATATGAAAGTGGCCCAAATCAGAATTGAAAAGATCAGATTGTGATTTGTACTGTTCACACTGTTATAAAAAAAAACAGATCTGAGTCACATATGAGCAAAAAAATCGGATTTGGGCTACTTCTGCCTGCAGTCTGAACGTAGCCTAAGGTTAATATCAAGTTCTCATGAGATGTGAGTTTGAGATCGGCTCATGACCTATCTCACCTGTCATTCCTGTTGCTATACTGTACTGTATAATAAAGCAGAAATAGGGAGGCAACCACCTTGAAAATATGAAGACATTTTTAATAATCCTGGAGGCATAGAGAAAGTATCTTGCGTATTTGTGCTGCCGATGAGCTCTGAAAAAATGTTAAGTGAATTCACTAGAAATCCCTCTTATATTCCACAAAACTATGCAGACGGCTGTTTCTCTGAGTGCTCTTAATATGTAAAATGAAAACTAATCTGCCCCTATTGTATTTGTTTTAGTAGTTTTATTCATACTACTCCTCTCAAGGCCTGTCCGTGTACACATTTATTCAATTTATTTTCCAAATCCAATTTGGTTCAGATATAAACTGATAGAGACATTGAAGGCTTGCACATGTACTATGGCGCACATGGAAAGTCTGCTTCCATGGAGCAACTTTTGCAAAACCAAAAAGAGTATTCTTGTAGTGGTGGTGATGTGGGAAGGGTAGGCTGAAGTGGGAAAAGAAAGCTTAATTGAACAAACTAATGAGTAGTTCTTATTTCCATTGGGGATGTGCCAGTGAGATTGTTTGACAGTTTATCTGTGATAAATAAATGCTTTAAGAGCTAATTAGCTTCTAGGCCCTCAGGGGAAGGAGGGGGGGTGTTGAGTGTCCAACTGTGTGTGTGTGTGTGTGTGTGTGCATAGTGTCTGTATTGCCATATCTTCAAGTCGACACTAGTCCACTTCCTGTTACCCCACCCCCTCACTCTCTCTCATACACACACACACACACACAAAACCATTCCCATGGTTTAGCTACCCTAAAACAACATCCCATGTCTGATTATGACAAGGAGAAATTCACCCATCTCCAACTAAAGTACAGGAGCTGCTCAACAAACCGAACTCTAGACTGACTTAATATACAGTATGGAGATTCATCTCAGGTCTATACGTGGCCCTCACTCAGTCTGCTGATTGTTAGGAGAGTAGTGCTGTTTTACCTCCGGCCATCTACAAGAGAATTGCGCTTCTTGTTGTAGCTGAATCTATTTCATACAGAGCATCCTGGACAATGGAGAGTGGGATCACACAAACTGCTCGCTTGGGATCTCTCTCACCATGTATCATTTAATCCTACCGATTGATCTGAAGTGATATATAGACCAAATACCTGCCCAGACCAATAACCGCTTGTCCACAGTTGTACTCCGATCTTGACCGTACTTCAGTGGATCATGTAAAATGGTCGCCTGCGCTAAGCATTTCGCCTATCACACTATTTAGGGCCCCCGCTCTATATCTGTGCTTAGCTGCTGGAAGATGTATGGTACAGCCTGTCCTGATAAGAGCATATCTGCCACTGGGACTACATTGAAGAGTCAGAGGTTGGCCCTATCTCAGCCTCGGGGCAGGCTTTGCATCTGGGCGTCAGGGTCCAGGGTCCCCATCTATGCATGACAACCTTCTGCGAGGCAGGATCAAGTCATCACTCATTGGTTGACTGTGGCCTCTGTGAAATGTGTACAAAACTCAAAGTCGTTTTGTGGTAATATTTAAGCGATAATACCACTGTTTTTGACGTGTGAGTCCCATGTAATCCTTCCTGGATAGCAGTCAATACCTCAGGTTGCTGTCTGGCATATTTTTCCATTATTGAGATTTTTGTGATAATTGAGTACTGCTGTAGATATTCCATTATATCTAAAATGTACCACGGACAGCTTGAAAACTGATGAAATTCACTTCCTATAATGCGAGCGTGATGATAAACTCCAAGAAGTTTCAGATAGTGTGTTGTGTTCAATCTACACAAAATTAATACTGAAAGTCTTAAAAATCAAACTTGTCCCAAAACCTTCTGAGATTATAACTCAAAAGGGAAAAATGGCTGAAGGCCCAATGTCAAAAACAGTGATATTGTCCTTTAAACAGAAATCTGAAAAGTATCTATGAATAACTGATGTGCTCTTTACAGATACTAGCATCCATGCTGAAGGATCCTTTAGAAATGTTGTCAAAGTCCCTGAATAGCAAAGTATAAACTGGCTGAAAAAGTTTGATGAAGACAACAATAGAGGTAAATGAAATGAAAACTTTTCAGTCATACTGCAAGACATTCTTTATATTGTCAAGGAATCTGCTTTTTGTTAATCCATTATGCAGAAGTCTCTCTTCGTATGCCATGGTCAAACATTCAAGAGGAGGACTATGAATTTCTACACAATGACAGTGGGTTGAAGTAAGGATTTGAAGAATAGAACATGGAGTACAATATGCAGTGGTAGAATAGAGTGAACATGATAATTATGCTAAATTATAAAGTGTTTCTGACATCTGTCACCCCAGAATGTCTTTCAACAAAATGAAGAGAAATAAACAGAGAACGTTCCTCTGTTGTGAAGGAGTGTAATCCTCTTGCCTCCCTGTGCTCTTTTCTTTTCTCCTGACAATGATAATTGCAGTTTTTGTTGGACGGCTTTCAAGGATTTATCTCCTTTTTGTATTAATGACTTTCTGAAGCTTTTAAATCCAAAAAGTTTAATTCACTGGTTCACTATGTGGCCATTGTGAGTTTTCAATTTTCCATACTTTTGTTTGAAATACCTTTAAGTTGTGATGTGACATTCTTCTTGATGTTCTGTCGTCAAAATATCTCTATTATTCAGCTTTGTGTTGCATTAAATATATGGACCCACTGCTTTATATTTCATCAGAAACACACAGTATATTCTGGGGTTGTCCCGGTGTTGAACTATCTGCTGGCACAGTGTGTGCACATACGTACAGAACCACATAGCAACTAAATTGGTTCAGTTCATGCCATGCTGTCATGTCTCTATACATCCTTTCCCAGCTCTCTCCCAAACATGCATACGATTGTTCAGGAGGCTGGATTGCCTGCTCCAAAAATAAAGCATACTCTACACTTTTGCTTCTTTACTGATTAACACAGATCCAAAATTCCAAAACCACGACTAAACTGCAGGATAAACCATCATTCCTAAACTAAAAACAGGCATTAAAGTCGAATGAGCTATCTGGATCTAAATCAAAGAAAACTCCCTGTCACCAAACCCTTGTTGGGCCAGCTTTTCAAAATGTCCTCCATGTTGCAATTTTGGGACAATGAGTGGCAGACCACAGAGTGTATCCCTTCATTCAAAGCCTAGCCCTTATAACCAAGCTGGGTTTTTAATCTGACCAAGCCACCTGTGAGGCTTGTCAGAACTTGAGCCCACGGGGGCAGAGCTGGGCTTCATTACTGAGTCGCTGGTTCTGGCCCAGTTCTCTCTCCCCTTGCTCTATCTCTCTGCCTCTCTATTCTACAGTACCTTGCAGGCATGGTGCAGAAATGGGAGCTGGCTGCTTGGTCCTCCACATCACTCCATGGCCGCAATTTGTCATTTTTCACACGAGATGAAGCCTTTTATGAAACGAAATGAGTTTCTCTAAAATGAAGCGCCACAAAAGCTCCGTGATTAATTTGCTTGTTAGGCTATTGCAGCTGTCACCTGTGGAAGACATCTGGACAGCAGATTGACTAATGCCAGCAGTGGGGCTGAAACATGGCTCTCTCTCTGCTAACCTACCCTACAGTCAGCCTTTCAGTGGGCTTTTAAAGGCACTTCTCACTGTTTGAAACAGCCCTTTTCTGAGGGGTAATTAATAAGCATTACTTGTGATTGACATGGTAATTAGTTGCATTAATGTGGTCATAAGAGGCTTTGTATGGGGAGGAGGTGCAGTGAACTGACGAGGGGTGGGCAGTCGGCGTTAGGAGACGAGGAATGGGCTCTACTGTATGACCTCACTTAAATCTAATTGGCCATCTGATTACTACCACTTCTTTGACAGTGTTTTTGTCAAAAATTACAAGGCCAAAGTAACAATGAGTAATTTCATCTATCAGATTATTTAATATATGATCATGTGAACCATTAATGATCAATATATATATATAAGAATTATGTTTTTCGGTAGTGTTCTTGTGGCCCGTGTTTTAAGAATACCATCAAAAGGCCAATGCATGCAGTGCATTGTGCACATGTGCAGTACATTGTAGATCAGCATGCGAGAGCATGTTTGTGTTTCGAGGAAAGTTGAGTAGACAAAGGCTACATTCACATATGCACAATAATCAGACTATTGCCAATACTGCGAGTAAGGAAATAGTCCGATTAAGCCCTTTGCATGATTCCATAATTGGACAACTCCCCATAATAATCCCATTTACATGAGTGAAGTACATATTTCAATTATCCAGAGAGAATTGTGGGAATCGGAGGTTTCATTGCTAAAAAGAACTAAATTAAATTTCATTAAGGAGTTCAAAGTGTGGGTGGGTTAGAACCACTGGTCGAGTTTTGTTTTTTCCCACGGGACAGCCAAGGGCATCACTAGCCAAATTCAGGTCAGGCAAGCAGTCAGTCAGTCAGCCAAGTAATGCATGTCGCATCACCAAGCTGATGACGCTGACACGACCTGTGCACGTGCAGTCGACGTCATCGGCGTGGTGGCAGTAGCTGTAGCTGTAGCTCCCGGTTCCAAAAAGCTGTGATTTGTGAAAGCGGAGGACTTTACTGAAACTTTTATGGTGGCATGTACATGAGTGCCCAAGGACACTCAGTGTAAGTTTGAGCCACCAAGGACACGGAGCTTTTGACGTTTAAAAGGCGCATCAACCGGTGAGTATCTGTGTGCCCAGTTGCATGGAAAACCTTAGCTGGGTGTCAAACTTAAGTTTGTCCCTTTAGGCAAATAATTCCCTGAGGCCAGGCAGTGGTTTCTTTAGGAGCGTTAACAACGCAGTTGAGTCCCTCGTTACCGTGGCAACCAGTCTGCGCGATCTGCAGAGGCTCGGCAGGGAAACATCTACAAAACTCACAACTCCCCTTGCGATTTCATCAAAGTTTACATTTTTGTGACACCAAACCATGTCATAGAAACTTATTTCATGCAGACTATGTATCATTTTTGTGTACCAGAAACGGACTGGCTGCAAGCTAGCTAATGGGAAAATGCATTGAACAAGCTGGTGGATTTCAATCTTGCCAACAAGAACACTGGAAGCATATTTGGCTATCTGGCTAGCCAGCCTGAAGCCTCCTACACATAAGTTAAAACATAATTTTCTTTGACTGTAATATTAATTAATTTCAAAATAATAGCAGTATAAAAATGGCAGAAATACTTAAGAGGCCATGGGAGGCCCCTTAACATTTAAGGAAAAGAAATTCCCTTATGTGCAACCCATCAGCAATAATATAAGGATGACTTAAGGATCTTTCCTTATCTGCAGATTTATCTAGGATATTCCCTGAGGGGGGAGATAAGTGGGTTTTGTGCAACTCACTTGAGTTTAAGGTGAACCTTAAAGAGCCTCACTCTGCTGTTCATTTACATACATCCACGTCTTTTGTTGCCCTATAAACTTTAACGTTAGGTAATGTTGTTACCTGTGGTATCTAAGTGACATTAGTGGACTTATTTAACCGATAACCGTGTCGTGATGCTTCAGTGCATTGAATTGAACACACACGCTGTGGGTCTGTACAGGATCTGTGCTTGTTTAGCTCTGTAGTCCTATGCAGCTCTCAGTGCTTTCCAGGGGATGCAAGCTTGTTCAGTTGTTCTGACAAATCCACCCTCCTTAAGTTTTTCTTGACACTCTAAAAGTGTAACCATTAGGTGCTTATGGCCATTTAAAATCACATGATATCCATGTCTTGCAACCTATGTCTTGTCTTGCTACACTCCGCTTCGACTGCCACATAGCTCGATGAGCTGGAAACATGCACAACTTGACTCTGGTCTAACTGGTGTTTATTAATGTGAAAAACAATGTGAGTACTTCACATATGTTATTACGATTGTGCTTACTTTGACTAAGAGCATAAGTGTATAGTGTAAGAGTGTGGTGTTTACATGGCCTCTGGCTTACCAGCATTATTGTCTTAATCACATTATA
The DNA here is from genome assembly GCF_048128805.1 of Centroberyx gerrardi. Lineage (NCBI taxonomy): Eukaryota > Metazoa > Chordata > Actinopteri > Beryciformes > Berycidae > Centroberyx > Centroberyx gerrardi. The sequence goes on from NC_135997.1 coordinate 14,730,801, forward strand.
ATCACATTTTTTATGTGCATAGGCCTATACTGTAAACATGGCCATTATAGAAGCCATGTGACTCTACTCAAACTAAGGTCTACAGGACACTCCACCTTACTGCATTGTACTCAAAAGGCTGGATTTACACTGCTAACGCAAATATGTTTCCTTTTCTGTCTCTGTGAGAGCTGGAACCGATCAGTTTATTGTTGTCTAATCATGTAAAATAAAACACTGAAACAAGATTTTTCCTTGTTTTAGGCAGCAAGTGAGTGGAGCTGGAGTATATACAGCCCACTGCAGAACATGGAGTCATGTAATGGTGAGCACAGGCTTATTTTTTAATTATCAAGGAATTAGAGGCTAGCACTGGTTTATTTATGTATCCTGGCTGTGTAATAAGGAAACATTTCTCAGAAAACGGAGGCCTTGTTGGCATAACTGGGGGCCAGTAAAATAAAAAACACAACACAATACTCACAGATCCAAGATTTGATCAGGCTATTTTGAATGGCGTTGAATAGATCCTATCTTATTACTTGTGCCTGTTGGGTTAGTTATTACTGTGGCCAATCCTATTCCTCATAAAACTATGAAATTCCTAAGAGGGAGGGAGGGAGAGAGAGAGAGAGAGAGAGATTTGTCATATAGAGGACCATGATCCAACCTGCCAACAATATATTGGATTGCATTGACAAACAACATCATTGAATGACCTAAGTAAATGCTTAAAAACACACACACAGCCCATTCAGATTTCTCTGAATCAATTTACAGCTCATGGACACATTATGTGTACATGGGCCAGTTTGTGAGATAGAAATGTGCCTGGCAAGGCAAATATAATAAGGTCCAAGGCTGCTTTTCTCTACAGCAATGGTCATGAGCATCAGTATAAGCCAGCTATGCGGTATCAACCAATTACAAACAGCCAGGTGTGTCCGTGGAGTAGTGTGTATATAAGGGGGTTATCAAGATTGCCTGATACTCGTACCATCAATGTCTGCCATACTGTGCAATAGGGGCTAAAATATAACAAAATGACAAGTGCTATAATCTACAACTGCAAGAATACAGTGGGCTATGTGTTGTTTCAGAGGGATATGAGAGTGGGCATGAACAATTGTCTGTATCTTTTGTTGTTCTCACCAACGTGATAAAATAGCATCAACCACAGGGTAGAAGGTGGAATTTACTGAGCAGGTGGTGGTCAGTGTCCTTTAGGAAGCTCTCAGCCTTTTTAGATGCTCTTTTGCTGCAATCACTTCAGGCTGGTTGTACTAACATCTCTCAACCAGCAGATGATAAAAACAGTTTTAATAAAGAATTCGTAAAGCAGGGTAAACGTGCTCTTATCAACCTTTGTTTTTTCCTTTTTGAGTTTTCTTAAAAACTAGAGGCACTGCTGCCTATTCTTATATGAAAATAATATTCATATATAAAATCTCATCACTTGTCCCAGTGGAGGTTTCTGCCCATCATCAGGACCCGGTATCAGGTACTCAGACAGTGTCTTTATGGGTTTGCCTTTTATTACAGTGAGTGGAGAGGGAGTGGCACCTCTCCTGAAATCAGCCAGCATTAGTTTTGCTTGGGTTGAGATGTTGGGATGACTGGTCGCACCATTCTATAAAATCTTCTAAAACTAGCAACGCATGGCTTTTTGTTACATGCCAGTTATGGTGGGTTTGCTGAGAGCTGCATCCTATACTTTCTATTCTGTTTTAGTCTGCCACAGCTGAAGCATATGAGGTCCAGTATCCAGGAGAAAAAACCTTGGCCTAGTCATATGATCAGCCCACACCTTACCATGGCAATCCTCACATAAACACATAAACCAAATCACAAGGGGAATCAAGGGCATTGTTCACAGTGTACATGCACTTAACTCCTTGGCTAAACTTCTGTGGCATCCCTGTAGCTATATCCTCAAAGTCATTTTAGACAGAACTGACAGACTAATCTTGCCCCTCCCAGGCACTCAGTGAAATGACGCCTCCTCCTAAGACTTCAGATCCCAGCCTCACTGCCTCTCCTCCCTAATATCTCTCCTCTCATAACAGCACAACCAGAAATACAAACACACCGTGGCATATTGCCAGGATGCCGGTGTTTTTAAGATCAAATGCACAACCACATAAAAGCAGCATTTCCAGCCAAAGCACACACTCACAAACACATTCGTACAAGCACATACACAGAGACACGGATACACACACACACACTACACTGCACTACAATGGCCGTCGCAGGGCTATTTCAATAATCCCCAGCATGTATGTTTAATGGTGAGGGCCCAACAGGAAATGATCGGCAAATGAAACGAAGCAGCGGGTTATTACGTACCACTCTGGTGTCAGCCCAGGCCTCCCCACCATTAATTTTATTGTAACTCATTTCTGCGGCCAGAGTGGAGCAGGATTTAATGTTTCCATTCCCCACTCCTGTTCTGCATGACAAATTGTTTTAATAAACATATACTGGGTCATAATAAAGTAATAATAATCCTACCAGTCACCTTATATCACTGCAGTTAAATTTTCCCATAAGCCAACACTGGTTACAATGACAATTACATGGTAGCCAATCCTTGGCAAGGCAAACACAATGGGCAGATTTAATATAGTTTGTAAATATGATTAGTGTGCTGTCGTGTTATTGGAGTCTAGTATTTACATTTCTCTTCGGGCTTTTTTACTATACAGGATCAGCATTAAATAAAGCTTTCGCTCTTTTTCCTTCCTGCTCTCTTTCTTCTTCCAGAATGCCTCCCCTCGCTCCCCTTCACAACTTAATGAAAAACACTGTTGACCGTTAATATTCCACGGATCAATCACCATTTTTAATTTTGCGGATAAATGTGCTATTGTGAAATCCTCAAAGGTCTCTCCCACCTAGTGTGTGTGTGTGTGTGTGTGTGAGTGTGTGTACGTGTATGTGTGTCTGTGGGTGTGTGCGTGTGTGTGTTAATGCATGCACATTGTGTTTTTGTGTGTCTAAGCTTTGGTTACTTAGTGAAAGAAGGCAGAGAATGTGTTCATGTAATGGCTCATGGTTATTTGCAGGGGCAATTTCATGCTACATTTCAATTATTGCCTAGATTTGTTTTTAGCTCCTCAAGTCATTGCTTCTACCTGCAATTGACTCAAGACACAAATATTTACAGTCAGTGTAGTCTGTGTTTTTAAATACAGCAAGTTGTAGCATCCTGCTGCAGCCTGTTAAAGTACTACAGTGTGGAGATTGCTATTGTCAATTAATTCTGAAGCAAAACATTTAACCCATTCAGAAGCTAGCAGACTAATTTAGTAGTTCTTTGATAGGCCATTTCACTGCCAGCAACACCAATAAAGTACACACAATATTGTCTGTTCTCAGTATGTTTGTTCATGAGAATTCACGAGTTAAGTTATATAACTTTTAATAAGAGCTATGCAACCTTTTGAACTTGTACAATAAGATACCACCTCCAGGCAGTAAATATGTGACAGTTTTGATCACACTGCCTCCTGATGCTGTAAGACAATCTGTTTGCAGCCTCTTGTTTTTGTACATCAAGCAATCATTCATCATTCCCTTATGGAAAAGGCTCTTGGTGAACATGTATATGGATAATTATTACTTGGAAGGTATTATTTTATAGTAGGTATTATATATATATAATTATATTATTTATTGTATTTTATTTATTTACTGTATTTTTGTTGAGGCACAGCAATGAGAGACATGTAAAAAGATGTGATCTGGGGACTGAACTCATGCAGTGCTAGCATGTAGCATGCACATTAGCAGTGTGAACAACCAGGACACCCAGTGGTCCACATTTGCAACAAAAGATACAGTAGAGGGGCAATACTGTACATTAATAAGGTGAAGTCTGCTGGACAGGCCTGGATATGTGTGGTGAGTTTACTATTTCTGTGGCTCTTTGGCTCTTATTGCGCCTGAATATTATATGGGTGCTCTTGACTCTTTTCCAACAATAGATGTTGCCTTCCAATATCAGTCCCGTCTGCAGAAGTGATGGGGCTGATCTGTGGAGGACAGGGTGCTGTGATGTTGGGGGCCAGAGCCTGCTTTGTGTTGTATATAGGCCTGCCTGTCACAGCTCAAAGCAGCACCACTAATTGTTGTCAAGCGTCAACCCAATCCTGCCGGACACCCTCAGCAATCATAATAGGAAAAAGCGGCGCTACTCTTTGCCTATCATTCAAATGGGAGTCTTCTCCAGCTCACTCTTGGTAGACTGTAGTAGCCTCAATCTTCCCACACACATACCACCAGCCCATCCAAAAACCAGAGTGACATGAAAGGGCTCTCATCCACCGCCTATGTGCCATTGACAGTTGAATGAAATATTTATTTACGAAATCTAAAAACATGTATTCACCCTTGACACTAGATTCTGAGAACATTGACTTCTGAAGCACCTCACCGCCACCGGAGCCTGGCCCTCCAGTGAGTCAATTACGGTGGCTTAAAGGAATGTCTGCCGCTCACTTTCTTTAAGTGTCTACTTGGCCCTAATTTTTCATCTCAGGCTCTTTTCATCTGGTTCTATGTTGAAAACATGAAAACAGCAAAGGCCAGTTCTTTTTAACCTGCACATGAAACTGAAGTCAAGATTGACATATGAAGATTTTGGATATAGTCACTTCGGGGCTGATTCCTCATTGGTTTTCTGTGGGTGGATTGGATTTGAGTCACCCACAGTATATTCAGGTGACTGTTAATCTAATCCAGATGGGTGCTGTAGCCAGACTCTACAGCACTCTCTATGAGGCCTTGATTATCTCGCCTCTCATAAAGAATTGCTTAGCTTATTTGTAATGCAGGCTTGATCCAATTTTTACTAACTGTGATAATATTTGAGTTGGCATAGGGGGTTTATGCTTCCAAATGATTTTGGCTCTCATCACCAAGGCCTTCTAAAAGATGCATGACCTTTAGAAATGAATTCATATTTCTGTAATTGTGTTTCATGCTTGTTGCCCAGTACTGGGTTGGCTCCCATTTTATTGTTTTGGTTTTTTCTTTGCAATTTTGAAAAAAAAAATGCTGTCATTTGTGGAAGTATGATTACTATCTCATGCTATTTTTCATTGGCTTGTCTTCTGGTATATGTGCAAGTATGCAGAGGCTAACCACATTATTCTTCAGAATGCAGACTGGAGGGTATGTCAGAGAGAGTTGATATGTGATTTCGAGTTGTAGGATATTGGATTTCTGAAATAAACTAATGTGGGATTTGCAAAATTCCCAAATAAATATGTGTGGTTTTTCGTTCCTGCTGCTAATTTGTCCGTTACTGCTTTCTTGAGAACCGCTCTTGGCTCCTTGTTCTGATGTGGGTATTACCAAGGATCTGTTCTTTGTTTTTACCCTGTAAACCATGTTACCATGTTTCAGCACAGATAGCCCTTACTGAAGCCAAACAGGAAATACAAGAGGCTGATTATTGCTTGACTTTGCAGCTTTCTAGCAGTTGGCTTGTCTGACCTGGTAGGTGACAGAGACACTAGATCAGATCAGCCATCAGATTTGACATTGGCCATGAATAGTTTTAGCACCATGGAACATTGCTGTGCTAATTGCATTATACTGTACCACAATTAACTGTTTCTGACAACCCTCTTATGGATGGGTCATGTTAACCAGGTAACATATAGGTGATTCTGTGGTAAAGTAAAATGGGAATAAGACTCTGTTCCGGACCTAGCAAGAGATCCTCTCCATGAAATTACCTAGTTCTTTCATTAGACAGAGAATAAACTCAACACTTCTCATTTAATCTGCAGGACTTTAAACTCAACATCTTGACATTCATGAAAAGAAGCGGAGGAGAGAGGCTTAGAGACCTCCCTGAAGGGCAGGCATGAGGAGAGGCAACCAGAGATGGTAATGTAACAGTGTGAGGGGGGTACAGAGGTACTTGAGGCAGCAGAGAACTCATTTCAGCCCCAATCCTAACCCTCTCAGTCACTCAGTCATCTCTCCTTAGTCTTCTCAATACTAAGGACCTCTGTGTCTCTCTGTCTGACACTCTGTGTAACTCTTCATTATCCTCCAGCCAAATTCAACATCCCCCCCCCCCCCCCCCCTCTTGCCCCAAAGTGGTGCAGTGGCGAGGGCCCTCTTTGTCAGCCCAGAGTCAAACAAGCTGTCCCCCCTTGTGCTCTCCAACATGGCTGGAATGTTTTCCTGTTAGTTTAAGTCTCATCTCAACTAATTAATATTTTTGCTTATAGCTGCTGTAGTTCCCATGGGAGGCCCCTTAATTAATCATTTATAAATCTACACAGCCTCCTAGTTTATTAGTCTCTGCCTTTGGCGCTGGCTGACTGCATTGGGAAACCGCAAATGATTAGTTACAGGAATGAAAGCTTTCCCCCCCCCCCCCCCCCCTTCTCTCCCTCCCTTGTTTCCAACTGATTAGGGCCTCACACAGAGGTATTTCCACGGCCCTGCTCTGCACTTTAATTCATTCGGAGCACCTGACACATTATTCAATCTCCCCCCTCTCTGATTCTCTGCCTATTGTCTGAACCAATGTTTTTCCTCGGCTGCGTTGAGGCATGGCGATCAGTTAGGGCTTGCTCTCACCCTGGTCAAAACAAAGGCCACAGCACCAAACATGGAAGAGGGAAATTATAACCACTGAATGAGATCACTTGACCCCCTGGGCTGTGCCTGGGCCGGGCCGCCGTGGAGACAGGGTGATTTCTGGCCTTCCTTTTGGGACCACGTAAGGGCAGGACTGGTTGACGGGAGTAAAATCCATCCGCGATTAATTCCACAGAGCTGAGGACTTCAAGCCGCGGCACAGTGCTAAAGCTGTCTGGCTTTTATTGGAAAAGAGGCAATATTTCCATCAGTTTAACAGAAAAATAAATTAATTGAATCAACTGAAAGCAGCGTGGGAGGTTTTCATAATGTCTTGGCGCTCTCAGGGAAGGACGCCTCATGCAACAGGGTTCCTTCATCCAATTAGACCTCCACTGGCTGGCTCACACCAGCCTCACACCACTCCACATTCCATCTTATCGCTACGTTTTTACCCCTTTTATCATCAAAGCGGCTGCACTTCACTTTGGCATATAGGTAAAGCTAGCAATAACTCCTCCTAGAGAGATTGACTAATGAAGTTATAAGAGTCACACTGTGCTGCTTTGGATAGCCTGCTACACATCAGTCACAGTTGGTCTTGATTCTTATGTTATCTAATGAGAGAGCGGATGTTGAACATTAAATGATATTCCAAAGGAAGCATGGTGTAAAATATAAAGAATAACAGCGAATCCTGGCGCTCTAGCTGTGGACCTAAGATTATATTAGCAGTTGTTCTGTTCCCAGAAGGCCTCAGTGCTTTCTGCCCAAGTATAGCCATATCCAGTTTGACGCCTAACTGGACGTTGGGCTCATCAGAGAGTTATTTCTTCATCAGCGCTGCAACACACATCTCTCACAGATAACACAGACAGAAAAACATAATCATGTGAGAGTGCGGTAGGGAGCGGGGCTTCGCAGGCAAGGTAATTACGTTGCATTCATATATGTAGTGACAGCAAACGTGTGGCTGTTTGTCAGCATGAGAACCAATCACTGTTATTGAAATGTGTCGCAATTTCCTTGTTTTTCCAATACTGATGGGTCCATTACAAAAGCCAAGGAGACTCAGTAGATCAAAGAAGAGGACTGTGGACAATTTAGCTCCATCTACACTGTCTAGAGAATTGAATCTACAAACAACCTACTGCTGTTACTGCAGTTCTAGTTGCTGTCATTATTTTGATACAAACTCGCCATTTAACGTGAAAGCATCGCATTAATTCTGACCAGAGAGAAGTCTGACCAATTAGACTACAGACGAAAGAAGCTGAAAAATATACAGAAATGTCATAAAATGAAAAAACAAACCACTACTGACGAATATTCACAAGGTCGTGTCAGAAATTTACAAAGCAGAAAACATAGCGTACATGCCTCCAAACCATGAGTTCTGTGTTTTTTTTCCAAAGCCAAGCTGGTTTCTTTTAGTCAAAATTAAGGACATCATGTGTATGACGGTTGAAACTGGGGGCAGGGATCAAAAATCCTACAGATCATTTTTATATAACAGATTGAGTGACCTAATCAAACATTGCTCTTTGTTTATGATGATTCAGTAAAAACCAGAGGCAACCTTCATCTATTCCTTTATATTTTCAGCATCTGAAGTTATTCAGTGCTTCTTCTTTAAAGTCTTCTGGTGTTGTGTCTATTGTGTGAACATGGTTAAATAATGAGAAAAAGAGCAAGCATGAACGCAGAAAAAAAATAAAGTTTAAATTTGGGTTTTGGCCTTGTTACATTGGACTTTTATGCACTGAACTTTTGTTTGTGTGTTCGAGGCCATGAGTTAATAGGTAACTGAAGCACACAGCAGCTGTTACTGTAGATTTGTGTGTTATGTATGTATTCACATGTTGGGGTTGTTAGATTATTGAGATGACCAGAACAACTTGATAGTCTCTGGTGGGTTTCCAAACAGCGATCAGCTCTCAGTGTTTTCCGTGGCAAAACCAGACAACAATACCCAAAATGACTCCATAATTCTCACTGTTCTTCTCCAGTCCTGAAAACTGCTAAGAGCTTACATTAGATATGAATTTAGTTTAGGCCATTGTGTCGGGCCTCCAAAACCAAAATAACTCAGAAATATCATATTGTTTTCAGCTGAAGTATAAGACGGAGCCTTAGGGGAGGTCTTTTATTCTTGCGTTGTTTTGATTAGATTTTATTTTTCAAAATTGCACAACACACAGAGAGTGCAGACTTTTGCACACAACTAGAATAACTAAAAGCAATATCCTCTGGAGTGCTGCTTTCTTTGTGTACTTATACCCACCTTCTCCATTATTTCTTGCTCTCTCTCCCATCTCCCTGCCGCTTTGTTGAACACCTAAATTAAAACAGGTGAAATATTGAAATCTGTTTTATGAATGATGCTGCTTGTTGCCTTTGATTTGTTCGTGCAATAATGAAACTCTTATCACTCTGTGAGCTATTTGGTTGTGAAATTGCTGCACCACAAACCTGACACATTAGAAGCCATGATGTGTTTTGGAGGAGATATATGTGCAAGTGTGTTGTCATTCTGAGATTGCTTCTTTGAACGCCGGTAGCAAGAGACCTGCTCAAAAACAAATAGCAAAATTACAATGATAGTAATGTGATGTTTGTTGAGAAAAACAAAATCAGGTTGCAAACTATACACCCATGTTAGTACAGATTTCATTAGTAATATTCTCTGCCTCTGGTGTATAATTATAGTATTTGCAGATCATCAACAATGCAGTTGAAGCGCAAAACCCGTCTGTTTCCTCACAAGTCTTCCTGTTTAATTTCACTGTCTTACACCCAAACAGTGCAAATTCTCAAGGCGACTGTTTAAAAACCATGGCAGCTCTCTCATTGAATGTAAAGGAAACCAAAGATTATGTTCACAAATGTGGAATTAATTGAGTTATCTTCTGTGGGAGAGATGATTTCAGAGGTATGTCTGTAAGCTACTGTAAACTGCAGTGATGTGTGTGTGTGTGTGTGTGCGTGTGTGCATGCGTTTGTGTGTCTGTGTCTAAAACGAAGCATAATAGCATTAGCCACACACGCCAGCATCAATACAGCATTGATCCTCTGCAGATACAGTGAAAATGGGGGATGACAAGTTTGAGAGTTCGATGAGTCATTCCTCGTGGCAGATGGCTACAGAGAAGAGTCAAACTTTAAAGCATGGGATTTGTGACATGATGTCCAGTGCAGTTGTCCTAATCTACTCTAATAGAATCCTGATTTCTTTCACTTAGAGACGAGAGTCACTATGATATGGTGCTCAGGCGTCTTCTTGTGGCCGTCTGCGATAGGCCAGGAGACAGTGGAGAGACAAGGTGACTGATTCGTGATTTAAAAGTTTGGGGAGAAGTATCAGACTGGTATAAAAATGGTCTGTGGTTTTAATGAAATAGCTACTGTGTCTTCCTTGAGGCCAGAACAGTATCAAGTGAAGGGACCAGTGAGAATTTTTTGAATGCTTATTTGACCATGTTGGTCCTGTTGAAGTTAAAAATTGCCTTTACAACTGAGACTTGGCTCAGCAGCACGTAAGTAATAGAAAATACAAAGGCCGGAAAATGAAACATAATATCATATATCAATGAAAACAATAGACTTGTAGAAAGAACACACACCAACGACAGAGAGGTACAGAGTAAAATTGGACTGTTTTTATTCTTATTTATGTAGCCTAATTGTATATTAATACTATTCTAAATAAAAAAATACAATAATATAAATGACAAAAACTGGTAATACAACTACTATAAACGAGTGTAAATACCATGTTTATATGCATTCACATAGTTGCTTGATGTAACGTTTTAGTATTGTGCAAAAATTTGGTCCCCATAGAAAGAAAACATCTGAGCAGTTCCTGCTTTATTTGACTAGTATAACCACAAAGTGCTACTGGCCAGCAAGAAAAACTGAACTGGTAGAATTTCTGATTGGTTTTGGCATTCAAGCTGAAATACTTTACTCAGCTTATTACTGTAGTGCATTGGCAGATATCCTGTACAGTCGTTTGGAACCCAAACTTGTTGATGTCATGTAAAATTAAATGTTGATTGGGCATCATCCTAGACTGATGAAAAAATGTCATCTGCTGGTTATTGAATATTGTAATCACAAATGATTAAATATCCTGACTCCCTTTCTCCACATATCTCTATAATCCTTACTTTACCACACAGTATATCAGGATGAGGGATGAATCAATATTTGAGATACTAAATTATGCATTTATAAGGATGGTGAGCCATTTTGCACTGAGAGCTACTACATGTAAAGCAGGGCCCTTTCACTGGACCTTCAATGGTTTTGTGGAGTCATTGTGGGCCATTACAGTGAAATCAGACCATTTTGAAAATGGGTTTCTATTAGTGACCTTGGCTGAAAGAATCACAGATAATCTACATCTAAACTAATGTATTTTGTCCTCACAAGGACAAAGAATTCTGCTTAGAAACTGGCACCTCCCCAAATAGAGGCATCCTTTCATACACCACTGACACACACACACACACACACACACACACACACACACACATACAGTGCGATGTCAGTGAACAGTGAAAGGGCAGCAAATCACCCTCTGACACCCGAGACAGAGAGAGAGCCTAGTAACCTTGTAAAAGACAATCGCTAGGGCCACAAATTAAATGAAATGGCTAATAAAATTACTTGGCATACCGTCCACTTAATAAGAAACAGGCATGCCCCAACTTTAATGCTGTTTACCCACCTGACTACAGTATAACACTGATTTGGCACCTATGTCCAGATTGAACTGGAAAATGACTTGCTAATCTGTTTAGGTATTTGGAGTAATTGGGTCTGGTGCCAGTGAGGGGGATTTCCTTGACTGTTGAAAGTCTCTGCTAGTAGTCCATTCCCAGCTCCTTGGTATAATTACTCTGACAGAGCTGTGGCCACAGGGCCTGTGAGCAGGGCTGCTTTTTAAACTGTAAATTATGAAGGATTAGCATTTATGAATTTTAAATCAGGACTGTGGTAGGAGACACTAAAGCTGCTTAGTGATTGCAAACGGCAGCGTCTGAGCAGGCGGCTCTACACCCCTTACTCTCCAAGCTGTTCACAGTGTGTGTGTGAGTGTGTGTGTGTGCACGTGCAAATGTGTGTCTGTGTGTGTGGCTGTTTATTCAAATGTGCCTCCACATAAACACAAAATGCTCAGACTGGACTCAAACCATTAGCTTCAAGTGAATAAGGATCTGACATCTTAACATCAGCCCCATCACAGCGTGTGTTTGTGTGTGGGTGTGTGTGTGGGTGTGTGTGTGAAGGAAAGAGTGGGTGCATTTGCCAACTCATGGGTGCGTCTCCCCTGTCACTCCTTCTCAGGCTGGGGTTCTGCTCCTCGCTAGCGTGTCACACTATGCGGAATATCCAATGGGTGATTATGTTAATGTGGGACTTGATCCATGCTAAATTATGCATAATGGATTGATGTGGCACAAAGTCATCAATTAGACGGATATCAGCACTAAAAAGTGTGACACAGCATAATGTTCATTTTTTCCTGTTTTTGGTTTAGAGAGAAGTAGCAAAAGATAACGTCAGGACCCCACACACACACACGTACACACCACCACACCTCCACCCAGAGTGTGTTCTGGATGTCAGTTACCCAGTTTGGGTGTGTGTGTCTTTCTGTTTGTGTTTGTGAGCATGTGTGTCCTCCTGTCTGTGTCAGAGCTGACCTTGCTTTGTCTCAGATTTACAGTCATCACGCTCTTCAATCGAGGTGTGAGTCCATGACTGGCATGTAGTGTTATCAGGCAGTGGGTTAGGCTGTGGGACAGACACGGCCAGAGGCCTCATATCACACCTCTAGAGCTGTCTGCACCAGGGTCGCTGAGGCATGACCTCAAGCCTGCAGTGTTAACTGGTTGAGCCAGGTGGCAATGGCAGGGGGCGGAGGATTTGGTGGGCTGAGCATCAGAAACCCCCATGAGCTGATGAACCCATAGTATAGGACAACACCTCCACCTCGCCAGACTTCTTTCACTCACACTCTTCTCCAAAATAGTCTAATACATTCTGATGCCTTCATACATAACTAGACAACCACAATATGTCAGTATTGCTTCTCCACTAATAGCTATGAGCCATTACCGTCTTTGTGCTATACTCTCTGTTGAATGTTCTTCTCTCTGTAGCCTCAACTTGGACTCCATCATGAAATTATTACATTTCAAATAAACTTTGAAAAGCGCATGCATGGGAAAAAAAGAACAAAATATTCTCTAGTGTTGGTTTCGCAGCCTTGGCCCATCTAAGGATCCTCTCCTACACTCTGGAGCATAAATGGACACATCTTATTGATTTTCTTTCAAGCCGGATTGCATTGATTTCTGTGAATATGGCAGACAAATCCAGCTGGTTGTGTGTCCACTGGGACAAAGTGGGGAGGCAGACAGGGAGCTGTGGCTGGGCGTGCTACAGCAGGGGGCCAGGCTTCATTACACCAACTAAGAGCCCAACAGCCTGACGCAACCCCCCATCACCCCCCACTCTCTATCCACTACTTACCCCCAAATTAAACTGAGAGCTTTTTAATTATTTATCAATACCATGCACTCATCGTGGATCAATCAGTGTGAATGGTTTTTAAAGATAATGAAGGACCCTGCTCCGATGGACTTGTGAAAATTGATTGTGATCTTTACCATTATGCCTTAAAGCGGGGATGAGCAGTAGTGACAGTGGTGGTGGTGGTGGTGGTTAACGTGAGGTTTGGGCCAGGATGAAGTGCAGCACCCCAGGAGGTCTCCCTTCCCTGAACAGAAGTGTACTTCAGTAAAAGTAAACAGTCTCTGTGCCGAGAGGCCTTGTCATCCTCTGCCATTAATCAAGCCCTTAAACAGGACACCTCATCTTACCATCACATCACACTACTGAGAGAAGACAGCAGCCCTCTTCCTGGAGCCTGAAACACCATACACCCTCCTTGGAGAACACTTCTCTGAGCGCATTGCACAGATCCTCACTACTCCCCAGGTTTAGCAAAGCTTGATTCATTGTGCTTCTACAGCCACTGAATGGAACCTAAGCAACCTTAACTTTCTCTCCCTGCCTCCATATTTCTTTCTGGGTGCATCATGTCAAGCAGAGTGAGGAGCTATTCCATCTGGAATTATTAGCCAGAGACACACAATGCAGTCTAATTTCATACCACCACATTCAATCACTACGAATTCAGTGTCGCAGGGGCAGTAAATAAGACATGGGGTGCAGGTATTTCAAAATGAATTAATGCTCGGAGATGAATTTCTGTGCCTGAATTTTATGAAATTAGAGAAATATTACATGTCCTCCACTTACATTTCTATCCATTCAAGAGCTGTGAGTAAACACTCTGATATTGAATTCATAAGATTGTTTGTGAGGGGACAAGCCAACATAAAGCAGGACAATATAATGAGATTCTTATTTCATCTCTTTTTTCTGATGGGGGTGGAATTGGATTATAGGGGACTTATTTGTATGGGATATTGAGCACTGTGAAATAAATTCACACCTATTCAAATTGAAATCAGACCTAGGTGCATCAGATAATCCTTTTTAAGACAGTATGAACTGACAGTCCAAGCCCACACACTGGAAATAAGTAATCTATCCATAACAAAATAGATATATAGCGTACCTTGCCAGGAGCATTCCAAGTTTTTTATATATTTTTTTTACAAATATTTACCAGTCAAGTATGTGCTTGATTTTTATTTTTTTTCCTAGAGGCATTAACAGTTGCATCCATATTCATAGGGAATTTGAGCCTGTCTCCCAATCATCATGTCACAAAGAGTCTTAGCAAAAGCGCCTTCCCAATAGCTCAGTTTGTAGCTGGATCAGGAAACCTGATTTTGTTTTGAATCCCGGAGCCTTTTGAGACGTCAGGCTGTATCAGAGAGGAAGCCTGTGATGGCTGCGGTTATACAGCATGGCGGCTCCAGCTACTCATGAATCTTTTTGAAATGGCTTATTTCTGAGGGAGTGTTGAGACGTAAGCCTGAAAGAAGGACAAGGTTTAGTGTGAAGATGAGCAGTGGGTAGCTGCTGTGAGGATGTGATGTGCTGGTGGTGGTGTCAGTGGTGGTGGTGAGACTGTGAGAGGCTCTAATGTGAGAAGGGATGAAGCGCGGAGGGGAGGGAGAGGGTGGGAGAGGGGTGAAATGCAACCTTGACATGAACCCAAACTAGATGGGAGCTTCAGACACATTCTCCTGATGCTGCTGGCATTCATATGAGCAGCTTAGTGCTTTATCTCCCTACTGGCTGAAAGCAAGTGGGCCTACATGGTGTCCACTCCGGGGCTGTGTGTGCACTGTAAGCCTGTTCAGCCTGTGGGTCAGATGGCGCTATGCAAAGTCTGTCACACAGCGCTCTGAGCTAATGAAGACTCTTGCAGTCTGTAGTCCTCCCTTCATCTCCAGCCTGTGTGTCCTGTTGGAAAATTAAGCCCAGACGCATATAACAACAGAGTGGCACTGGGGGCAAGTGTTGACATATTTTGAAGGCCAACTCTTTTGTGATAGAGCCACCTTCCTAAGCCTTGAGCTTCCGTGCCAGACCTTTGTACATTATGCAGTGTGTTGAATTTTTTAGAAGATCAGCACAACAGCGATTATTTGTCCACAAAGAGCAGACCTGTAAACGCAGGAGGATGTTGTCCAAGAGTTTAAACATCACAGCCTTTACCCTCATTAATATTTCATCTTCTATGTGTCTATTATAGGTCCTCCCAGTTCTCATCTCACTGCTCTCTCTGTCTCTCTTTTTCTTTCTGTCTTTTTCTTTCTCTGTCTGTCTCCATACATCTGTCGGTCTCACACTCTCTCTCTCTCCCTCTGTCTTTCTCTCACACACACACATGCACACAAACACCACTGTTCTCCCACTGGTGCGCGGCGTAGCTCTGTGTAATTTCAACAACCAGCCCATGTCTGTTGATTAATCACCAAGCACATGTAAGGTTATGTGACTGACCAGTAATTGTTGTATCAAAGCTAGCAAGGGCCCTCCCTCCCACTGAGGCAATCAGGAGTGAAGCCAAAGGAAGAGAGTGAGAGGGAAATAGAGAGAGACGTAGAAAGGTAGATGGACAAATAGTCATTGAATAGAAAGAGGAGGTGAATGGAGACGGGGATGGATAATGATAGACTGATAGACAGGAAGATAGAGACAAACTGAGAGAGAGAGAGGGAGAGAGAGAGAGAGAGAGAGAGGTCATCACATCAGATAGGGGGCTATAGCTGTAATCCTCTGGAGCCTTTTCCTGACACCTTGTTCCATCTCCCAGTGTGAAGTAGCCAACAAACACTTTGAGGAACCCACACCAACAGAAAAAAAGTTATTTGGGTTGTAATAAGTGACCTTTCCATGAGGCAGCACACATGCATTTTTATGCCAGGGCATAAATAGCTGAGCTACATAACAATTAAGGTAACCTTTCTGTTTGAATAAGAGGCAATTGCTCAGAGAACTGAAATAACATGAATGATAAATTATTTTTGTAACCCAGTGCACAGACGGTGAAGAATAAGGAACAGTGAAGTGGGGGAGGGAGAAGTAGCGCCTTGTCTCAATTGTAAATCCCAGTTATAATGCCTCGTTAAAAAGATTTGGGAAGGCGAAACAGAAGCAGACACAGTCTCTCTTTCTTAAAGGTAGACAGGTCTCAGTGGGATTCATTAATGTGTGTCCCGGTGGTAGTCTTCCTCTTACAGCACAATCGCCTGGGTTAGCACCAATCCTGAAATTACACCTAATTGGACAATTACTCAAACTCAGAAACCTCCTGCAATAAGCCAACAAGGCCCCTAATAAACACCTTGTCTTCTCAATAAAAACAAGGAAGTCATTTGCGTCACCCAAGAGGCCCAATTTTTTTTTTTTATCTGTGCTAAATTTATTTTTAAAATAATTGCATGTGCTGTGAATGAGAATATTAAAAAGGCAGCTGAGAGAGAGGGGGGGAGAAAGAGAGAGAGAGAGAGAGAGCCATGCAAACCCTACCTTAGGCCCTGTGCTGCAGCCTGCTCTCCTGGGGGATAGCTCATTTGTTCCACAGATAAGAGCATTGCACACTGCACTACTGTAATATTATTGCTGTCATGCCATAATGAAATAATTACTGTTTTGTCTCCCTTTCAACCAACCAAGCCCCCCACCCCTTCCCCGTTCCCTCTGCTTCGACCCCCCACATTGGTCAGAGAAGTATTTCCTCCACAGATGTGAAACATTAATTAAACAATGCCAGCGGTAATATAGATTTCCTTCAGCCCTGTCCTGCAGCCACCCAGGGTCTCTTATATTGGCTTCAGTAGCCGGTGGACAATTGTACGGTTATGAGGCTAAGTTTGTTGTGAGGTTGTCCTATTGATATTCTTCCCCTCTGTGGAGGAATATCAATATGCGAATGTGAAAATGCATTTTCACATTCAAAGGTATTCTTCTATAGAGTTGAAATTGGTTTATCTCACATCACTTCACTTCCCTGTTTCTGGGATTCCTGAGATGTAAGGAGGGAAGGCCTATTCTGGCCCAGTTTGACCATTGCACTCTAGTTCATCACCTGGCTATCAGGCCTTTCATTCATGGTGTCCTCAAGATGTTGAACCTATCTGTCCCCACTCTGACCTTTCCATGCCCTGCACCAGTCTTTCTCTGCAACCATTTTTACTTCTTGCTACTAACGGTAGACAAACAGACAGATGAATAAATAATCATGGTTGACCTCGCACAACCAGGGACAGCGGTCTAACACCTCCACTGGCAAGGGTTCACCGAAATGCCACTCTCCTGCCATAGCAGAAGACAAAAAAAAGGAAAACGACAGGAAGAGGGGATGAGAACCCACGAGAGGTGGACAGTGACAAATGGTGTGGAAAAAACAACACAGGCAGCCATCTGAAGGGAAGACAAGAGTAAAACTCACAAATAATTAACTGGGTAAATATTGGAGAGCAGACTGACTAATTACTTCACACGTCTCACTGCGCTCTCATTATTGTTGCTGTCGCAGTTAACCCTTTCCCACAAGGCGTGGCTGTGCAATGAGCTACACTCTTTAAAGGAGATTTAAAGGAGGTGTTTTTATTTATTTAGACAGTTGGAAGGTAGAGAGGGAGACACAGGAGAGGAACTTCTGGTGGGATTCAAGCCAAGGCTAGCGGAGGCACATGTGAAAGCCTTAACTACTCGACTATCTGGGCACAGCTAGCTTTCCTCAGCCTCATCTGCCTCAATTAGGAAAACTCAGCAGCCTCAGGATTTGAAATGAATACTATTACTAATATATTAATAAGACTAAATAAGTGGTTTACGGTTACTGTTATTCTGCATCCACCATATAGTGGTGTTACGCTACAGTTAGTACTGTAAATGCACACTGTAGCCATTTCTTGCAAGGACATTGGTCTTCGACAAGAACTCCATTCTTGTATCCTGACTACTCAGTTAGTAAAACGAAGTAGTATCAGATTTGAGAGCCGGGCATCAATATACCATGATATGACAGGTGATGTTTGTCATATTCCTGCCACAGTTTCCCCCTGTAAAGAATGGAAAGTGTGGATCTGGGCTGTGTGTACCTCTGTGTGTACCTCTGCTGGTTCATCCAACATTGGAGTTCCAACTGAAAGTCCTCAGGTAAACTGGTGGATCTGCTCACACAAGGACGTTTCTCCAATAATCTGCAAGACGATGGTTAATGACAGCAGCTGTGAGGCAGGCATGCACCACTTCCAAGCTGATTTAAGTTTAACGAGCCACTCCAGAGTGCTATTGATTCAAATCTATATTTGACAGGATACACTGCGAGCATATATTAAATGGATAAGAACACCTCTTGTACACTCAGAGAGCATTGCCAAATGGAAGAGAGGGCATTTAGTGAGATAGGGTGTCTCATTTGTTGAGTGATCGGAGTTATGCCAGTGTGGAGTGTGTATATGGATGAGACACCATGTTATACCTTGTTTTTGACATTTACTCTGCGAAGAAGAAAAAGTGAACAAATTAAACATGCATTATAATTCTCTTCCCCCTCTAACCGGCTGGCAACATGCTTTGAGGATTTAGAATGCATTTTTCTTTTAATTATTCCTCACTATCAAAGTGAGTGATGAGATTCATAATGAACTCTACATTTCCGATTTGCATGTTCTTTTGTAACTGCCGGGTAGAGGCAGGTCTCAGAGACAGATAATATTTTGCAACACTTAGAATAGGCATATTGCCAAAATTTTACTTTTGAAAATAAACAAAAAAGCTCAGACTGGTGGGAGGGGCTAAACAACACAACAACACATCATGAGATCATGACAGGAGGTGTGGCTTAGAACACTGCCAGTAAGAAAAATTCTAATGTTGGTAAACAACCACAAATCAGGCATTACCAGCTTACACTTGACAGATGCTGCCAAACTGCAGAGTTGAGAATAATGCGGAATTGAGTAAACAATGACAAAAATATGTTGTGTTTGGGGGTGCAACCAAAAGTTTTCCAAAGGAAACGGATTGGGATACTTTCAGATTCTAGCTAGGAAACTGGTGAAGGCAAAAGCTAAAGGAATAGTTCACCCAAAAATTTTAATTCAGTCATTATCTACTCACCCCCATGCGAGTTGAAACTCAGCACGACTTCGTAGCAGCGTTCTCCAAAAAAAAACTGAAGTGGTTAGGGACTGATCTTTAGAGTTCCGAAAAGAGCAGAAAAATTTCTCCATACAGCTGTTGCAGCACAATCCAAGTCTCTGAAGCCAACGATCGCACAGTGAGTGGAAAAGACCGATATTGACACCATAATTTAGAGCAAATCTTCACTACAGCCGAAAAACGTTCGAAAAACATTGCACATGCGCAGTCGTGAATCTCCTCCACTTCCTTGTATGTACTATACAAGGCTATTTGTGGTCTTGTATATTAGGATTTGCAAGTTTGGTCCACATATCAGTCTTATTTTTAAATTGGATCTGTGCAGGCAGTGCGCGCAGTAGTGTTGGATAGAGTTTTCCCATTTCTGAGATGAAAAAGGACTTTTGAGTGTCTATTTTTCACATATAGGCCTATCTCTTGTGTACATACGATACACAAAGACGAAAGCATCACATCAGAACCCGTCCTCAAACAGCCGCTTCTTGCCACATGGTATGTGGTTAAAATTTTCTCCAACCTCCAGCCCAATCCAATCCCATTCAGACTCCAAATGCAAAGTAAATACAAATGACTTGCAGCAACATCTTGAGGTCATTCAGCCTAAGGTCAGGGCAGACTGCTATGCTAGGTCTGCTAACTAGCATGGCCATCAGAAAAGCTAACATTAGTTACCTAGCTGGAAAGTAAGGTTACTTACGTGTTGTGGGTTTTTTAGTGTGACTGATGACAGCTGGTGGGACTGGAGGAATCTGGCCGGAGGAACAGTCTCAAAGTGGGAGTGAAGCTGGAGCTAAGCCAACAGCACCATCAGCCACTGTGGCTAACTGTTTAGCTAATCCTGCTGTTGTTTGATGGAAGTAACTAAAACTATGTTTGATAAAATGGGCAAGCTACTGTAAATGTGGATCTTTTTTATATTGTTTAAATAGCTTTTGCTTTTGGAAGAGGAATTCCCACTAATGGTATTGCAACCAGGGATAAAACACAATACCTGTGTTCCATTGCTTATGACAATCTTGTTGTCAAGCTCGTCCTTGAAAACCCAGAAATGAGGGTAAGGGAAAAGACAGAACAATGTTTTTTCTTCATATTGCAGTAATGATTCTTAAGGTGAATTTCCTAAGTCTGCAAAAGTAACAAGAGAACACGGATGTTGAGGGGTCAAAGAGTTGACTCAGCTGTATTTCAGTTCTCTGAATCCCTAATCAGAAGTCAACCTCAAATCTCATATAGAAGTCAGTGCTTTCGGGATCAACTCTTCATCACAGGTTAGCTAACTAATAGTGATTTAGGACACACTAAGCATGGTGTGAGACTGAGCAGCTGACATGTAGAAAGGGAGGCTGATAGAGCAGCTGAGTCCCCCTGCTGCCAGCCAATTCACAAGCAGTGTGTTGAAGAGTTGAAGAAAATATTTTTTGCAGAGGAAGTTACTGCCAGATAGTCTATATTATTTTTTTTTTTCACTGCTGTAACTTGTGTTATTACCTCAGACCAGGTTTTTGGTGAAATAATAAGCACAATTTTGTTTAACTAAATTAGACAAGGGTGGAAGAGTGGTCACTACTGACGTCTCACAGCAAACAGGGTTTGATTCCCGGCTCCGGTCCTTTCTGTGTGGAGTTTGCATGTTCTCCCGTGTTTGCAAGGGGTTTCCTCCCACAGTCCAAATAAATGCAAGTTAGGTGGATTGGAGACTAAATTGTGTGTTGAGTGTTTGTCTGTCTATGTGTTAGACCTATGATGGACTGGCGACCTGTGCAGTGTTTCCCTGCCTCCTGCCCAGTGCATGCTGGGATAGGCTTCAGCCCTGATTAGGAATAACCGGCTAAAGACAATGAATGAAAGAATGAATGAAGATATTGGACGATTACTTGTCTAGACTTTGTCATTTTTTACATGAATGTACAGTTAGATCACATAATGAAACAATCTAACTGTTGTATATAAGTAGAAAAATTCAATGAGTATGAAGTGAGTCCCTTTGAACTGTGCTGCTACTATACAATGTTAGTTAGTTAATGACTTCAAACAAGTTTGTGAGCTGGCTAAATTACTGCAGTAATTTTCTCACTGCCAATATAATAAATGCATTTCTGGCTGCCTTAGATTGTGTTCCTGTTGTTAAAACCTGTGTTGCTATTCAACTCAAGAAAACAACAAATGGTCACAGAAATCATCTATTATTTGGCAATGTTAAGTTTGCAAATCCGACACAGCATGTATTCTCATGGTCTCTTTCAGTTCTAATTGGGCCAACTTTTCATGAAGTTATCTCATTAGGAATACAGTGTCTAACGTGTTTATTAACGTTGTGCAACATTTTTGTACAACTTTGTTCAAGTTTCCACACCGTCTATTTAATTCACGCATAATTTTATTTTGCTTATGTATGCATCTCTCCAGATTAAGGAACTCTTTGTCTACAACTTGTCTGTGTGCATATCCTGTTCCAATTGGAATATGTTGAAATTTAAAACCATAAACTGTTGTGATGATATGAAGTGAATATAGGGATCCAAGCTCTCTGGCGCTACAAAGAACTATTGTTTAACTCCCATGCAATAGCGTATTCCAAATGGCAAGTCTAAGCTTTTAGACAGGCAATTGATACATTTAACTCTCTGTATACCACAAGTTCTAATCATATAATCACCTACAAACATAGATCCTTTCCCAAGCTAGAAGTGAATTTCTCGTGAGAGCAGCAAACTTAAGATGCATTTGAATAGCATCCATACGGCAAAACATGATAAAAATGAAGACTTTCATGCTAAAATGAGATATCCAACACTTGGAAAAAGTGACACCTACTCTTACAAAATGTTTGTTAGCACAAAATGTCATTTTATATAAAATTTTAGACAGCTGACGCGCTTATCCAGAGCGACTTATAATGAATGCAACCATAGAAAAAGTTTAAATTCCTTGATTCCAAAATTCAAGCAATCAGCAGTGAGGAGTGCAAAGGTCAGGACCCTTACAGTATTATGACCATAGAACGATCATTTAAGAGCAATAGCTGGGAAAGGAAATTGAATAAGAGCTAAGGAGAGTGAGTAGAGGAAAGGGGATATCAGTCGGGAGAGGGGGACGTAAGGGGTTTTCAGGCTACGGCAGAAGATGGGGAATGACTCTACTTTTCTGAATGGAGTGGGACGATTATTGCACCATTGGAACCATTGGAGTCGGGAAGAAGAGGAGCTGAGGCTGGGTGGGGTGATGACCAGACCGGTGTAGGAAGGGAGAACACAGAACATGGGCTGGTGTATCGGGCTGGACTGCATCTGTGGGGGTGTAGATCCCTTTGGAGCCTTGTGCAGTTGAAACAAACACTATTGAACTTTATAAAGGACAGCAGATAACTTAAGTCTTTGGTTGACAAAATAAAAATACTTTTGTAGACTTGATCCTTCACATTTTAGAGATATTGACTGATGAACTTCAAGTAATAATGTTTTTCCAGAATGGATATATAGTGTTTCGGAATTGATCTCTTCAAATATAATACAGATATTTCTCAAACAGCGTGGATAAACACGATGAAAGGTGTCCAGACAAGTTTATACGAATTGTACAAAGTAAGACAATGTTTTGTAATCAAGTGGAACCATTTTAGAGCATTTCCAAACTCTTACACTTAGATTGTGTGTCATTTGGGGGAAATATGTAATGTATTTTCTTAATGAAAGTGCTGCTTGGACCACAGCTTAATCATATCAAGCTTCAAAAGCAGACCTATTTATATTATTTTTAGGCCTTACTGTTGACAAGAAAAGCCTTAGTGTAATTAGCAGTAGCTATAAGTAGCACTAATTTTAAGTAGCACTTAAAGAAATTGCACAGACAGGTCAATAATGTGAGAGTACTAAAAAAATAGATCCATTGAACAGTATCTGAATCACAACCAGAGTAAACATGAGAACCTCCATCATACAAAACCTGCTGCATTCTGCATGATGCGAGCTCCACGATCCCCAGGATAGAGAGAGGAAACAGAGAGTGAGAGAAGAGCGGAAGCATGGGAATTTGTGTGTTCTATATCCTTGCATTTATGATCTTTAAACCTTTTTTTCTGCTTCATGGTAAGCTGTGTGAAATGAAATTAAAAATCCTGGCTTGATTATATGCATTTTTGAAGTGAGGATAACAAATGTTTTCAAAATCCACGATGAGTTGGAGACTGTTTTCCCCACCAACCCAACTGACAGCTTCCTAATGCTGCCACATTAAAGTGCTTTTCCAGCGCGTGTGATGCAGCTTTAACTAGGTCCCGCGGGCATTGTTAGTTATCATTGCCTACTGCTGGAGTGAGCCGCGGCCCCGGTGAAAGCAATTTTAGCTTTCCTCCCAATCAGTGGTGCAACATGAGAGATGGCCAACGAGAACAAACGGCCCGGCTCACCACTTCCCACCGCCGATCTTATCTGAAACGCTGCTCCCGTCCCGAAAGGGCCTACTAACGCAACACCCCACCCCCTCCCCCAAAATGACATGAGATGGTTGGCCCCAGGCCCTCCCAATTCATGCAGATATCCGTAAATTAGACTCATAGAGACAGACCAAAACGTCCTCTGAGGGCATTAGACATGAGCATTTATGCCGCAGAACGTGTGAGAGGCTCCTTCCTGGAGAACACGGTCAAAATACATGAAAATGCCACTGTGAAGTCCCGCCACAGTGAAGGGTTTTCATCTTTCTGTACTGGCTAGTTGTGCATGTTCTGCTATGGCATCAATACAGTCATACCTAAGTAATGATTCTGAGGGATCAGCTTCATCCTGCAGTGCATTTAGTTCTTGTGTTTCCCAGGATTTTCACAAGATTCTCAAATGGCTTATAAGACACCATTTTTAGATGTGATTCCTCATTACCAGTATATTCATGGCGATTAGCATTGACCTAATGCTAATGGACCAAAACCACTGAAGAAGAAAGCATTCCCCACGGCTATAGAGTCAAGGAGAGAAGTTTTAATGCTGGCATTCTCCTTTATTTTTGACCAGACCTTACACATGTACATACCATGTTTAAGTATTGTGTGTGTGTTTGCGGCCATGAGTGAGTGAGTGAGTGAGTGAGTGAGTGAGTGAGTGAGTGAGTGAGTGCCACACCCGTGTCAAAACAAGTAATTTCTCTGGTTCTCTGAACTGAATCCAAATGTGAAGGAATCAATTAATCTTAGTGAGGACAGTCCTTTATGTGTTTTATCCACCACCGAGCAGGCAGCAAACAGACCACTACTGATGTCCTCAACACTACTAGTGCACACACACACACACACACACACACACACACACACACGCACAAGTTAATCTAGCAATCTGTACACTAGACATGTTGACAGTGATACACACAAAGGCAGTTTGGTGCCTTCATGGTGAGTAAAGCTCTAATTCTTTAGCCCTCACCCACCATGGCTTTCTTAGGCCAAGCGGGGCTCCTTCCTCTCTCTTCGTCTCTCTTCCTCTGTCCTTCTACTTCCTTGTTCCAGAGTGCTTGTGATTTATCTAATGTCAGATGTCAGATAGCCCAGGTAGAGGAGAAAGAGAGTGCTCTTAGAGACAGGCTGAGTTATGTGGCTGTCCGAGGTATTATTACCAGGGTACTTGCCTATGGCCAGCTTACCCATTAGGGAATACACTAAGCATCTCCCATAAATTAACTCAACTTAAACAGCTGTGGGAAAGGTGCTGTTTTCATCAATACTGGGTATTTGGTGGGTTCTCTTAATCACCTTATAGTGTACAATGCCAGAATAGGATATCACTACAGGACTAGTTAATATGTAATACACGCTGACACTCCTCTCATAGATGTCATTGTTTTCTCATTGTGTTTTTTCACCCGTTACCTCTCCTCATAAGGTCACAGTACCGCAGTCAGCAGAGAATTGCGCACATTTGTCTGGCTTCACCTCACCACTTTAAAGTTTTATTTCGAGGAACCAATTAAAAGCACTTTAATAATTGGTGGTTTCAGTATGCTTGTCTGTTTATATTGCTGATTTTATGCATCAGAAAATAATCTTTTCTTGGCACAGTGGGTCACAAGTGAGTTTGTGGAGGGTGATGATTAAGATAAAACACATTGTAGTGTATTGAGGTAAGTGACCTGCCGCTCTGTTCAGATAAGACTCCAATTAATCCAGGCTGAATTGCAGTAATGTAAAATAAAGATAATTACTAAATCACCAGGCTACATTGCTTTGATAGATTTTTGTTACTCAATGTTATTGCTGCAAGGAATAAGAAATTAAATGGATTATATCACAGCCTTTTCAGATGGATTACAACTGCTTTTAAATAACCGCAAGAGCAATTTCATCAGCCCTGCAATTCGAGAAGCCACTGACAGGCACTGCATGATTCAAATTGAACTTGCTCTCATCATTTTAATAAAGCGCTTCAGTCTTCACCCCCAACAGGCACACACACACACACACACACACACACACACACGCATATACACATACAAATAGTAAAAACTAGACACACACAGTATTCAATCTAGAAAAGAATAGACACATTCACATAAAATGTACAGAAAGCTGCTCCTGTTTTCAAAGACGAGGTTAAATGTTTTGATTTATTCCATGAAACAGCTTAACAATTAGATACTTGGTAATGATCCAGCACTTGATTTTAAAATGTGTGTGATTCCAAAGAGGCTTAGAGCGTAAGTGGGACACAACGGAACATCGGGACAACTTTTCGACAGACATCTTCAATAAACGGGGTCCTGCGAGGGAGGAGGCGTCATAGGAATTGTGTTTTATTTACTGTGTTTGAAGTTCAGGGTTTAAAAACAGTAAATTGTGGACAAGTAATCAAAGGCATGTGATGAGAGATTTCACGGGTGGTTATCTCCAGGTCCTTGCTGCTGTTTCTGTGTGTGCTGGGAGATTGTGGGGAGCTCGCCGTGCCAAGCGCCCAGGGCTGCTGCAGTGACTGCGCTCCTTTAAAACCATGCTGGCACGGAGCCCCCTATCGGAGCCAAGGCCTGACTCTATAAGCATTCATTATGGCATCCATTAGAATAAACATCTCAACCTCCCCCTAGACCAGCTCCCTCGCTTTTAAGTGCCGTATGACAAGGCTGCATCCAAGCTGCAAAATGAGAACCCTGCCCGCACTTCGTTGTATTTATTTATTCATTTCTGTATTTAGACATTTTCAAACAGAGTTCTCCTACTGTTTTTACATGAAGAGCTTTTGCATGTTTCTATCCCAGTGTTCCTGTCTCTACGGAAAGCTGTCACCAGAGTGCCAACAAAGAGTGGAAGATTGCCTAATTGCTAATCTGTACTATTCTTAAGTACAGGGACGAGGCAATACAGGGTGCATTTGTGGCAAACCTTAAAGATAATCAAGGATGAATAAATATTGTTTAATTCCTGCAAATGAGTGCTCTTTTTTTAATTAAATCAATTTTATGTATAGATATTTGTCCTGATACACCACCTTAAACTAAACCAGAAATGATTTAAAATCAAAAGTACTGGAGGAATCTTTGTTTTGATCTGAAGTGAAGGGGGCTCCTAGTAACTACATAGCCTGTACTTGTATTAGTAGCGAGTCTCAAGATGTCGTCTTGTTCTCACTCAGGAAAATGATTGGTTATCTGAAAACGACTTCAGAGATAAAGTGGAGGAACCAAATATATATTCATAAAAAGCTATATCCACAGACAGAGAGCAATATACAGTAATAATTTCATCAGATTTGTTTGACTCCATCGCTGGCCTCGATCAAATGCAGAAACCGCACTGAAGTCAGCTTGTATTCAAATGAATTGGTGCCGTCATTTAGAAATTTCCAAAGGAGACGGTAGCGGAGTACCTTTGATCTAATATGATGCCTATCCTTCAGTGCTGCAGAGATGTTTACTTAATTACCAAATAACATTTATTTATAAATGGAGCAAGGCACATGTGATGGCTGTGCATTAGCATCAAGGCAGAAATGAGGCCCTCAGGCCCACACACTGCTGCTTTGCTATTGGTGAAGGATCTCAGCTTTAAATCCCTAAAATGTAAATATCTAAGTGACCTAATCTGGAA
The DNA here is from genome assembly GCF_048128805.1 of Centroberyx gerrardi. Taxonomy (NCBI): domain Eukaryota; kingdom Metazoa; phylum Chordata; class Actinopteri; order Beryciformes; family Berycidae; genus Centroberyx; species Centroberyx gerrardi. Next base: position 14,758,120 of record NC_135997.1, read on the forward strand.
CTCAGACACCGGCCTGAGGGGCGGAGGAGGGAAAGTAGTCTCATATTCTCTAACCCACTCTTTCTTTATCTCTCTCTCTCTCTCTCTCTCGCCCTCTCTCTGTCACACACCACCTTGTCTCCCTTTTGAATGTTTTGATAGTCACTGTCTTGGTCTCACTTTGTCTCACTTTCTCTCTTGTACAGAGTTACTTGTGTGAGTTGACTGCTGGCCTCACTTTGTTTCTCTGGCTGTAGTAAGGGGCATATGCAGCCCGAGCCACCTCATCCCTCCCTCTGCCTGTCAGTGAGCTAGACGGCCAGTGTCCCTGGATCACATGTGGAGAGCAGGACGGTGAAGCCTGACTGAGGCAGAGAGTGTAGGAGCAGTCAATGTGGCCCAAGGCATGCCACTAGACACCAAGGGAGAACAAGGGAGACATGACAGTCTGATGACACTTGCTTTTGTGTATCATATCATTTTACCAATCATCTGCATTTCATTTATCTTGGACTTGCTACTCCAACGCAAAGTGTCAGGCCTGCTGGCCTAGTTAGGTTGAGAGCGAAGCTGGCTGGGTAAAAAGCGAGCTGATGAAACCCTCCTGTCCGTGGCCCGCTGACAACCCTGGCACTCCAAATGAAACACATCACAGTTGAAATGCAGCCTTATTACTGTACGTTTCACACTGCAAAGGGGGAAATAAATGTGACTTGATATCTTAGGATGCCCTTTGTTGTTGTTGTTATTACTGCTGCTGTTTTGTCGATGGTGTTTTGTTTTCGCTGCTTTCTTTTGTTGTCTTTTTTATTTTTCTATTGCACTGATATCCAAACAGTGTTTGTTGGGAGAAGAGCTCCAGCAGGGAAGAGAGAAATCTCTCACATTGAGAGTTCCACTTTGTTATTGTTATCCTCTGTTTGAATTTAAAACTTTAAGATGAAAACTATCTCAAGTTCATCTGTCTTTAACAATGTGGTAAACAAGTGAGCTGTGGTGTGTGCTTTCAAACCAGGCCTACAGCACAAAGTTTTGTCTGGGTTTCTATTTGAGTCTTGTAATCTTTTATCTGTTTTATAGTGAGAGTTGCAGCACAAACTCCTGCTGTACTCAGTCTGGGCTTCTGCTATATTTAAAGTGTATCTAATAATGGACATTGAATGCAATAGATCCCATGACTTTGCATTATTAATGACTTTTCTGAGTCAGAAACCTCTTTCGAGAGGTTAAAAGCAATACTTTTGTTGTCATCGAATATTTACCGTCAGCCTGTCTGTATTGATTCCTGTTGTTTCCTTTTTCAATAAATGAGGAGATACGTAGTACTCTGAATATAAAATTTTAACACATATCATTCCATTGAGTGATGAAACAATAGGAGGAGGGGGCAGCGGGAAAAACAGAAGAGTGACGTTTGTTGGAAATGAAGCAAAATTGGATCATTTACTGCTTGGATGCAGTAGAGTGATGTTCCTCCTCTGCGAATTTACAAGTAAAGTACCTAATAATGCCAAGCAATTAGGAAGGACTGCAGCTAGAAAACAGGGACTGGAGTTATTGCTAATGTGGATTAGGCAGCATTATCCAGCTGGTGGAGAGGAGAGGGGTTGACACTGAAAGGTGGTGTTATACGAGCACCAAGGACAATGCCTTAAATGCCACACTTCAGCAGCAAGAAGGGATTTGCCTCTAATTAATTTCCAAAGATTTCTGGCGTCCATGTTCTGAAGGCCAGCCTGGTGGGAACTCAGCAGAGGAGAGCTCTCCAATAGCTAAAGCCCTGAGCAAATGTTCAACATCATTAAGAATATCAAGTATCTTTCGCTCCCTCTTCCTCACCACTATCTAGTTCGACTGTTTTTATCACTGATAAATTCCTGGTTTCCACTGTTGCAGCTGAAAGGCTCGAAGCTATACAGAGAGCAATTTCATTGAACCTGTAACCTATTTATTTATGGGCTATACATGAATAAGCAAACTCCTAAGTTCCAATAATTTTTGTCAAGGGTTGTTAATTGCTATGATTGTTCAAGTTTGATTATATATAATTTTTTTTTCCTTTGTTAATTTGTTCATTGGTTGTGACAGTTAATCTACTGGTTTGTCTTATTATTTACTTCTAACAGCAAGGCCAACTTCAGGCAATTTAGAGAGAATGTGTTAAGTGTTCTCTCTGCTTTTCTCTGTCTGTTTCCCATACTTTGCACATACACACCATGCCATTCTTTCACTACGAACAGAGAAATAGAGGCTGCAGGGCAGTTTATCTGAGTTCTGCCATCTGACGAAAGGGTTTAGTGGAGAAGAGGGATGTGGTTCTGGATGACAGATTTTAATTACAGGAACACAGGCTAGTGACACTCGAATGACCAGTTTCGGCTTACCATCAGCCAATCACCACTGATAACCAGATGATGAGCGCAGAGCGACCAATTAGCTGTGAAAGGGCAGCTGTGCTGCAGCAGCTATAGTAATGCCATGCCACATGATCTTCACTGTAGGTGCGCAACTCAGAGACAGACTTGGCTAAATGTGTGAAACAGGTCTAAGTATCTCTATGGTGTAAGTAACAGGTCAAATTTCCACTCTTGTCCTGCAAGCATTTCTAAATTTCATCATTATCAACATTTCATCCTATTTTATTTTATGACCCTGTATCAAGATTCTGCAGTTGTGTTTCTGAAATTCAACAGTGTTGACGTTGATAGTTAACCACTAATTGGCTCTTTATGTATGTAATAATAGTGTAATTATTATACTAATGATTTGAATTGCTATGTAAGAACGTTGTAACCTTTTTTCTTCACTGCCTGGCAGGTCGATTTATTATTATTATTTTTATTTATTTTTATTTTTTAATACATTTTAATAACTTCTCTGAGTTAAGAAGCGGTGGAGTGGTTTTCAGAGAAACACTGCACACATTGTACATGATTTATGTCAACACTTGTGTTTGATGTTATACTGTCTGCTATGAACATGCATCGCCATGAGCAACATTAAATAGTTTACAGCAAAGTGCACAACAACTTTCTACAGCAGGCTCCTCTGCTTGGCTGCTCATGTGAGTGTAGTTAATATCGTTAACTGCGATCATATTTGCTTTAGACCAGTGGCTGCCCCAGTATTGGAGCGGGGCTGTGAGCGTGCAATGCGCCGGCCAGCGGTTGTGGTAAACAGCAGCACGGAGCTGAGGCCTCTCCTGCTTTACACGGAGCGTGGAGTAGAACCCCGAGCAGCTACTTTCTCGTTATTCTCTAGTCGCAGCCTGCTGGTCTGTAGATACATAGGCATTTGGGCGACTGGCTGGGAGTAGTGCAGTGTGAATGGTAACACCCAGGACAAATTACATGGCGAGAGAAGAGGGGCCTCTCCACCGCTGAGCCATGGTGGCATCACAGGGGCGGAAAATGACAATTCCTTGAAAAGGTCATACAAGACGCCTGCACTGTGATATGAGCTTACAGCCAATCTGACAATCTTAATTCAAATCATGACATTCCCCCAAAAAGTAGAACGTTTTCATCTCCCCATGTCAGAACAGCAGTCTGACCTTTAGCATGTAAGAACTTCACTGAGTTTTAACAAATGCTAATCAGAGCCCTTCATTAACAGGGCTCCTCCACGTTCCGCAGATCACCCCGCTCGCAATTTATGCATTTCATACTGAGATTCAAAAGAGTAATAGGATTTCTGTTATATTCTATTAACACACCTATATTTTCCATGAATTGAGCTGTCTAAAAAGAATTGAAATGATGGTTTTCAGTATGGCATAATGGTCATGATGAAAATAGGAATGGCTTTTGTTAGATTTTATAGCATTTTGCATTGAGTGTTTTTAAATGGCCTGGTAATTTGAAGCCCTTTGTAGCAGTAGAATTAATGTTCAGATGTTGCATAGTTGTACTGCAAAAATAGACGAAAATCTTGATTCTTGAGGTTATTAAGGTTGTCATTATTGCTGCCCTCATTTTCACCATTGTACTATTTAGCACTGTAGGAGAGCTAAGCTGGGAGAAAATAGCGGCCATCGAATTTCATGCCTCAACCAGCCTCCTACCAGCATGCCCAGTGCCCCCACCTCCCAACCTCACCCCTCCCACCCACTGCCGCCAACACTGCAGATGAAATGTCATAGAATATTCACCTGCACTGAGTTACTGTAGAAACACTATTTCCGTTTCTGTGCATATAGTTCATATGCATATGAATATTTTGGGCTTCAGTCTTCACTCAATTTCATTATTTTTTACCGGTAAAATTATTTCAAGGTTCATTTAAAGTATAAAATGGGCTGAAAGTACACACCACTAAACAATAGAATAGCAAAGACATACCATACATGCACAATATTCAACGGTGGATTTTTAAGTAGTTTTCTGAGCAAGTAATAACAACCACACACATGCTTTTCATGAGCCTGCGTTCATAGATACCAAAGCTTGAATTTTGACAGCTAATCTTTGTCACTTCCCACCTTTCATGGGCCTCCGTCATTGCCGGCCATCGCTGAGTGGCCCCCCTCTAAAGTGGTTTGGTCCAGCTAAAGGGATGAAATGATGTTGGGATGATGGCCAGTGAAGTAGCCTGCTGCATTTATGTTGTATTTGTCAATCGTAGATATCCTGCAAGTGACAGCTGTACCTGCCCAAAATGTTGACTGGCAATTTTGGCAGAATTATTATGGGACACAGTGCAATTCTTGCTCAGAGCAAATAGAGTAAAAAATATATGGTTTTTTTTCTGATTTTTTACGAGCTTAAAACCAGGATGTTGGGGTCATTCAAGGCCCTCTTGAGAATGTGTATCATTCATTATTTTTTTTAACACCTTGTTGTGTATTATCCCTTGTTTCTATCTGAGCTCTGTGACGACTGTAGCTCTGCAGCCTGCGTGTGGAGCTGCTTTGTGTCACCAGCAGTATGGAGGTATGAAGTTGTCTGCGCATTATTTTAGCTTCATCTGTGTTTGTCTCTCCATCACCCTGCAATGTAATATAATTTTTATAGCACATGCAGAAAAAGTAAGATAATAATATCATATGAAAAAATAATATTTGTGGAATTATAACAGAACCTACATTTCGAGTAAGTTGCTCATATTCCACATCTATTGCAGTCCTAAGCTGCAGCCTCAGAATACAGACAGTCACTCTCCATTCACCTGTGTGCCATGGTTTGTGTTGCACTGAAACAATCCAGAGCCCTCGATGAAATCCAAACATGGGCAGCGATACCACCGGACCGCTGTTTGACTCCTGAGTGGACCGGGGGAGATAGGGCAGCAAAGCCTCACTCACAGCTGGGTGCCCAGATTAATAGGCAAGATAGACATATGTATTTACTCATCACTCTGATTGTGTATGTCTGGGCCAAAGGCTTTGTTTGAGCAGGTCAGGATTCTAGATGATTGATTGAGAACCATTATAAATGAAGATATGCTGCGAGGGCCTGGTAACAGCATAATGACATCTACTCATCTCCATAAAACCCACAGCTAGTGGGTGGGGGGGGGGGGGGCAGGTAGAGAATGGACTCTGGATATGTAAATCTACCTACAGTATGGCACAGAATTCCCCATTCCCCTCTCACAAACTATCACACCACTTCAGAGAAACAGGGCTTTGATATATGAAATGCCGGTGTTGCTATATCCGCTGGTGAGAGTTCAGGATTTACAAGCAGCAGCACTTTAGGATGTGACCCGGTGCCGTGCATATCGTCTGTCTCGTTGTAACACTTCTCTCGCCGAGGTTAATGAGCTTGACACCTGGCGCCCTTGGCCTACTCGACGGACAGGGTTACCTTGCACTCCTCCCTCTTTCTCTCCCCATGCCTTCAACCTGCAGCCTAACATCTCCACAGCTGAAAACAGCAATTTCACTTGGCACACACAGCCAGGGAAAACTTACCAAGTAGCAGGGTGGTCACCTGTGCTCTCAAGGCTGTTCAGCAAGGTCACACACTCTGCGACGAGCTGCATCTACTTGGTTTGTCAGTCAGAGTCTGTGAGGGATTAATTGTCCCCACTCTGTCTCATTCATGATCTTTGTCAAAATGATCCATTGCTTTCCTCCTGTGGGCCCCACACTTTCATTATTAAGGTGCTGTCTAATCAATAGAAGCATTTTGAACATTGCGCCCTGTAATTTTTAGCAATCCTAATTATTTAATGACCAACACAACACAGGCTCATTCGAGGGCCCAATCTTTGAATCCGTGGCCTCATGCATTTTTAATTGAACATGATTGTAGCATTAACAGCTGAATATGCAGCCAGCCTTTTCACACACTTGTCTCAGCCTTAAGTGAAAGTGCCTTAAATTAAAAGGCTATAGAAATCAATACAAGTGGCATCCATGAGAGAGCACATATCTTCGACTGTCTGTCTCCTAATGCACCACTCACCATATGCTCTGTCCTTGTGTCTGAATAGGAAGTAGCCCCCCCCCCCCCCCCCCTTCCCCCAAATGTTACCAAATATTGTAGATGGCCTGTCTGAAGGGGCTTAAAAGTTTGGTCTAATGCCGCATTAATGGCTTATCTAGCTCCACCTCTTTTTTGAAAGTGAAACTTATCACGCCAAGCAGCACTGTCAAGAAATATTTCACGGGCAAACTGCATGCAACACACACGTTTAAATCTGAGATCCTGCAACAAAGACGTGTTGACAAACAGCTTGCAAGCAGGCAATTACCACTGACAGAATGCACTTTGAGTCGGCATTATGCAAATTTATTTCACATTAACTAGTACTCCTATAACGTGCCTGGATTATATTCTACATGTTAGCTGAATGAAGATAGTGTGTTGGGAGTGGTTTTAATAATACATCTTTAAATCGCATCAAATATAATTCATCTCAGAGAGAGCAGAGGGGATGATTGGAAGACTCAGAATCTAAGCTTTCTGACACAGAGAGAGATGGAGGTCTGAGCTGGCCACTGTAGGTCATTTCCACAAAACAATTTGATATAGATTTCTTACTGGAAGGAGATTGTCTGTTTTCTTCCTCTCAAAGGTGTAGTTCCTTTCTTGGTATGTATCCCTCATCTTCCTTCAATTGGAAGCTTTATCCTACACATACTGTATACTCGAACACATAGATTTGTAAGAGCAAAATAGTGAATCTGCAGCGCCAGCGAGCGAGGCTGCGGAGGACTGCATGAAAAGAACTCATTAAAACTCTGACTCACACACTGAGACTCTCCAGCTTGCACAGGGTTGAGATAATTTGTAAGTAAATCCAAGGCTGTTGTCCAACAACGTATTTCTAATTGCCCTTACAAACACACACACACATGCAGACTTTTGCGCACACACATACGCACGCACGCACACACATACACACACACTCACACCATGGCACCTAGATCTCCCCCTCATACAGTGAGAGTCAAAACTGAAAAATAGATGAGATCTTTGTCACTCAAATGGCTGTAGGTTTCTTAAGTGCTGTCAGAGTAGAGATGAGGCCAACATGCATTATGGAAGACAGTGCCTTGCTAAGCGCCTCTGCTCTCCGCCTGGTCCGCGGCACAAAACTGTCTAATGGAGTTGAACACATGGTAATTCCTGTAGTAACGCAGGATTCTATAATAATATCTAAAGTTGGGAGCTAATTAATCTCAGAGGTATATCACAGGCTTAAGGCCTTTCTGCACTGTCTGGGCCTGCTAATTCCTTCCATCTGGGGTGCTGAGGAACGTTTATGGGAGTTTACCAGATTAGCCCCAGACACAGGATCTTTAAAGGAAACTGCTTGTTCTCTTCAGATTGGAGATCTGCCCCCATTGCATTGCAGTGTGGGGGATAGACTAATAAAGCCCTATTGTCTGCTTATGTGACAGGTTTGACTGCAGCGCTATAAATGGAACCCTTTCCACAAAAGAGAAACCTTTTTTACTGACGTGTAAAGCAGGACATGCGTGATATCATTTTAATCCATGTACATGCCTTTCCAATTTCACTCGGCTCTCTATATTGTGATTCAGCTTATTGGACTTTCTTCCAGAACATGCATTTACAGAAGAAGCTTACGTTCCATGAACTGTAGATACGCATCTGTGTAGATTATCCAAAAGCTGCAGTATCCCACATCTCGAAATTAGACTTTTCTAACAATATTATAGTTGATTAGATGGCAGAGATCGCTGGCTTCTCGTTACCACTAACATACAGAGTGCTCATCGTGGCTAAATTGGAATAATGTGGCACATGGGCATTAATATTTGTCTTTTTTCACCAAACATGTTTAATAGTTATATTATGTCTTGCCGGTTTTGGTGGGATCTAGACCTGTCCTGACAAGACCAAGGTCATCTGTTAGGAGTGTCTGCATAGGAAATGAGCGCAGCCTCCCAGCAGACTCAGCAGGAAGGCTAGAGAGATGAGTTAATAGTCACCGCTCTGGTGCATCAGTCTGGTTTAAAGTCCGACCGCAGCCCCACTTCAAATCCTGCCTCTGTCCAGAGGAGGCGCAGAGAAAGAGAGACAAGACCAGTAGGACAGAAAGAAAGAGAGACAGATATTGATAGTGAAAGAGAGTAATAACAAAAGAGACAAAGGAAGATGTTGATGTGGCACCGTTATCCATCCCTTTCCCCTAATCATTCTCAAAATCATGTCCCCTCTGTAGAGCACAAGTTTCACTCTTCATCCACATACCACAAATTCAAATTACCTGCAGTTGCTGCTGGACTGGATCCAGAGTAGACTACGTTAGTTAAGTGAATTTCTCCATGTGCCATCTTGGGTGGGCACAAGAAGCCGTCTCGCCTACAGTTTGTGTCAGTCACAGCTGGCAATGACGAATTGTTAAGGTGGTTTTGACACGGAATGTTGGACGTAGTCACCCTCTACCTTTTCTCCACCCATTAGGCTCTGAGAGGGGTACTTGACAGGGAGTGCCATCAGCTAGCATCAGCTCAGGCAGTGCAGTTCTCTCCTCCCCCGCAGATGCACCTTGGGCCAGCAGCGGTCTCCTCCTCTTCTTTGTTCTGTGCATCTGTTCAGCGTCAGATGACAGCACTGATTAGCCTCACTCAGGGTCTTAATAAGACAACCAGAGTACAGCAAGGCAACACAAAAGCACACACACACACACACACACAGATTATACTTATGAGGACATGCTATAAACTTCTATTAAATTCTATTGACGTCCTAACCCCTAACCTTAACCCCACTTCTCATCGCTACATCACTAGCCTTAAATTGCACCCTAACCCCCTAACCTTAACCTAACTATGATTCAATCCTTAACCCTAATGAGGTCTGGAAAATGTTCCTCGCTATTGACGATTTGTGCAGAGGAGCAGAGCGGCGCGCTGCAGCTCTGCTCCACACTGCACGGGCTGAGAGCCACGCTTTTATTCTGATTTTCTTCATCACATCTGCAACTTTCCCCTTAATGTCAAGCTCTGCGTTATATGCCCAAGTGTACTTGAGAATAGATTCACTGCTTAAATTCAGAGTGCTTTGAATGTTTTCCTCCCTTTGTTTGCTACTGTTTACTGAGTGTTGATTTGAATTGTAGGCAGTTTGAAGGTATACACTTTCGCTTCATAAAAACACAGAAGGAATAGTTTGGCAGTATCTTTTTTAACAATAAGGCCTCCAACTAGAGACATTGTTCCTGAGCTGTGTGGCACTGTAAATAACAAAATTGGAACAGTAGTCTTTTCCCATCGAATTTTAGGGTAAACCATGCACAACAATACTCCACATATTCAGACACTATTTAACAGGAGCTGCTGGGTTCCAAATCACGCCTTTCAAAATATTCACATTCTGCTTCATTTGTAGAGATTGCTTGCAGAAAAGAGACAGTCAAAAAAATAATAAATTTTGCAATTCAATGCGTATTTAATTACCAATTGGCCATTTTGACACGTTTCTCTTCGCTTGTGACAGGCTCGTCTCTCTTTAGGTGCTTTATTAAATCTAATGGAACTTCACTGTTTTCCACAAGTTTTGCTGCACGCACACACATTGTAGGATAGGAGAGATAAACATTTTGTTGTTTTTTGTTGTTTTCTTCGAGTCGGATGTGTGTGTAGGGACGAGTGGGTGTGCAGCCTCAGCTCTCTGTGGGGCTGTGTACCTGCAGGGTGAACTTCTCCCACTCGTCTTCACCGTCTCCCCCACTGCCTCCTGGCGGATGCTCCTCACTCTGATATGTGTGTCCCAGCCCACCTGTTCAGGCCTCATTACTGTCAGGCCTGTGTTAATAAATATCCAGGTGTAGAGCGCTCCTCGGTGCCTGTACTTCATCACCAAGGAGCTCAGTCTGCCGGGCCCCCCCTCTCCTGCAGCAGGGCTGACAGGAACCATGATTACACTGTAAGCACTGTAGTTATTCACCTTCTGCCCAAACTCCGACACCGCACTCCATCTTGCACACTGGCACAGAGACACGCACACATACACTGTTCGCACACATGTACACACGACCATACATAAACACACACTCACATACACACACACACACTGACAAACAAAAACGTACAGATATTTGCTCTTTCATGCCCATTATTTTTTTTTCCCCACTTCCTTTACAAGCACTGCAGCCGTGAGTTAGCAGGCTACACGGACGTTACTGTGCCATTTGCTCTATGCTCAAAACCATTACTGTAAAAACATCCCTACAGCACTCTCCGGCTGATGGCTCCCTCACTGAAAAGTACACTCCCATGGTTTGATGGAAAAATAGCTCACACTTTCAAATCATTATTTTACTGTAGGTCCAACACCGAGCTTAAAAAGCTTAATCAATTATGCACAGCATCGAAAAATCATTGCTTTTGGAGCACAACCAAACACTTTTCTCCAACACATGGCAGTGTGTTTCATGGTCGTGTTTTTGCTGTAACGCTGTGTGATGTGTGTGTGAAGAACCGCAACCCCAGACCACACCGAAAAGGGAAAAAATGATGCAGCCTTCCATTTTTCTTCTCTGAGCTGATATTCATTGTGTCTTGAAGTCTTGACTCTGTTGAATGTTTCATAAATCAACTCTTTTCCATTTGATTCGATTTTTTTTTTTCCTCTGCTGATTCTGTGTCTGCAACCTTTTGCTTTTGTGTTCAAAATGATTTGCATTAACCCGTAGGCCATCTTGTTGTAGCTATCAAGACAGCTTTTTTCAGGAAGTAATGGTTCATCCAGCATCTCTTTCCACCACAGAGCAAGCAATATTTATATTCTTACTGAACACATGCTTAACTCGAAGCATAATTGCCTGCTGTCATTTGCTGTGTGTTGTAAGTAATTTGTTATAGTTTTAGTGACTAACTTTGCATCAAAACCTCCATATAAAAAATCTTTTATTTGTGTTTTGCTGATATTATAATTGTATGTGCAATGCATATTATGTCACAGTAAGTCATTATCTGGACTTAGGCACATTATGTATTCACAGCATTGTATTGGTCTCCTGACATTGGTTGCATGTCACCTCAAGCACACGTTTCCTGTCTACTGTACAATATTGAAAATAAAATAGAAATGCCATCAAAACGCTGACTTCTTAAAATGTGAATGAGCAGAGGTGTATTTCCATCAGCTGCTTAATCATGTCAACATTATCATTCACCTGTTTTTGCATTGTTTTTCAATAATGTAAATTAGATCTTTTGTTTGCTTGTTTTTTCGTGTAGGTGCTTTAAACGTGACCCGTGAAGGATTGTCTCTGAATGTACTGAGCACCTTTAGGACTTTTTTAGATTTTACTTGTGTAAGTAAGTGTTGTGGAAGTGTAAATCCTGGCTGACATAATTAACTGAAGCTATAACACCATCTAACTGTGTCTATTGCAGGTCAATAATAAGATAAATTACTAAATTTTAAATAATAAAATGACATAATAAAATAAGTTCTCTCTCGTTCTCATCTGACATCTGAGATCAATACAGTAATGCAGCATTTTTCATAACGTTCAGTACAGGATACATGGGCAAAACATATTGTATTCATTTGTTAAAGATCAACAAAAAGTCTGCTATACTTAATGTTTTTTGCACTTAATTATGGTCTGGAAAAAAAAAAAACGATCTGGGCAAGCCTTTGTGTAATGGCGTTCCTGTTTCCTAACGTGCAGAGCGTTGCCTCACTGCATGTATGAGGTCAGTGTGAACGGGGTGAGCGGGTCAGCCGGCCTGTGTGCGGGCTCTCATCCCAGCAGCTCCCAGCAGCCGGGGCGGCGACGGCGGCGGCCGGGGGAATGACAGGGAGGACACAACCACTTGACTCTGGAGAAGCAATCAGACTCTAAGGGGTTTAATGCACTGCCTTGGGTCTGAGCCACAGCAATTGGGTTTGATAGCCGTGTCATTATGAGAGGAGGGCGTCTGGAGGTCTTCAGCGGCCAGGGATTAGAGGAGGAGAGGGGGACGAAGAGAAGGAATAGAGAAGTGGAGGAGAGCGAGCGAGGGGGATCGCTGTGTCTCACCGCATTGGACCCAGGCCTTTCTCACCTCCTCGACTCCCTCTCATCATCACACTCCCACTCCCCTCGCTGATTTCCCCCTCACATAAGTGACACAGGACTGGAGAGCAAGCCTTGACAAGACAATACTCTAGGCCACTCCTGCATTGTGTCCCTTAGTGTTTTTTGAGCTTGTTTTACACCAGACATTTTAATTTGCTGCCATGCTAGACAATTATTGTTTATCTCCTCGACAATAGCTAATTAAGAGGATATCAGTGACAATGTCTTCAGCATTTTCTTTCTCTTCCGGTTTCTGTACCTCCTCCTCCCTTTACCCTCTGTAATCAGTGTGAGATTCAGTGTGAGAGAGGCAATCTCAGCACAAATCAGACAAATTACAAGACTATGACACTTACAGAACACTCTGCATACGAATATGACACTTACAGAATAATTTTGCTTAATGATTTTTTTTTTTTTTCTTTTTGCCAGACTCATTCAGCGCCTTAACTAAGGGATGTAACTTATTCTACTCTGCTTACTCAAGTCCTAGAATGGAACATTTAGTTCATACTGTTGAGCGAGATCTCGGAGTGAGTGTATCGGAGTCTGTGTGCTTGTGTGTGTGTGTATGAGAGAGAGAGAGAAAGAGAGCGAGAGAGAGAGAAAGAGAGCGAGAGAGAGAGCGAAGTCAACCTGTGATGGTTGTGATGGCAGATGCTAGGGTAAGAGTTGTCATCAGCGTTCCTCGAGCCTTATGGAAGAGAGCCAGGTACATGGCTTTGATTGGGCCTGCTGTGGCTGTGCCGTTTGCCACAGCACAGCTTTGATTAGTGCCTCCATGAAAATGTATGCCCTATGCTCAAAGAAAACTGGGGGAGTAACTACCTGTCAGGAAATTCACAAACAAGGCTACTTAGTGCACAGGGAACTGTATATTTTAAAGTCTAATATTCCCCGCCATTTCGTTTCATTTCATTGTGGGGGCTTGCCAAATCCCTGCTGGTACCCCACCCCACCCCACCTCACCCTCACGATGGGTCCCCAGATAGGGAGGAGGTACACAGCTAGCCCCCCCCCCCCCCAAAAGAGAGACGCAGGAGAAGGCGCTCTCTCAACCACACAACAAAGGCTCTCCGCCAGATGCTGTGAATACCAAAAATCCCCGCAACACAAACATAAAATATATAAATTAATCAGAGTGCAGGTAAATAAATAAATAATGTATATGAGGAGCTAATTAAATGTGTTTATTCCTGTTATCATATGCTGCCCTCATTTCCACCACTTGAAGTCATGAATCATTAAGTGGCTGCTAAATTGGTCTCTGGGGCCGTCCTAGTGGCAGGGGGCGGTCAAATCCTGTCTGGCAGAAGGCAGGTGTGCAGCGGACGGACGGATGGCCTGTGCTCCTGTACTCCTCGGACAGCGGCGCCTGACAGAGGGGAAGCAGGCGTCATGCTGGGAGGTGAGTGGCCGGAGGAGAGCCGGTAGCAGAGCGGCTGACAGGACCGCCCGTCACTGGGCCGGCTCCGCTTTGATTAATGAGGGCATTTGAAAGACAATTAGTGGGAGCAGATTTGCCTTCAACTACCTTATCAATCAGAACCCTTTTAATTCAAAGTGTAGCACCCTCTGCACCAAAATGAGTGTCTAAGCATTGTGTATCCAGCAAGGGGCAGACTGCCAGTCAAAAGAAGGTGGGAGAGGAGGGGCCGTGTACAGAAACAAAACTTCACCCCTCTGAGGACTTGTTATCGCAGTTAGTGAGGCCTAGGCAGTGGTTGCTGTGTTGAACTTGTGGTTGCCAACTCTTCACATTATGTAAAGTGAGATACTCATACCATAACAAAATGACAGTCACTATTCCTTTAAATGGTTGAATACATACAGTACTTATGCTCTTATTTGTTGTATCGCTATCATATATCTAAGAAATTAGTATGTGCAATATACATTTTTCTGCACTGCAAAAAACAAGATCAGCACATGTGCATGCATGTATTTATGTGCACGCATGTATAAAAATTAGAAGCACATGCTATGTAGCTGACAAGAGTTGCCAAGCTTTTTAACTCTCTAAGTTGCATGCCAATTGCTTTACAAAAGGGAAGAAAGACTATTCAATTGATCTGCTATCACTCAGGATGCGGTCAGATAATTTCTTTGGTAATGAGCAGTACAGATGGAGGTCAGGCCCAAAACACAGTCTCAGCTATTTAACTCTGCTTAAAGGCCTCAACCAAGATGCCGACCAAGTTTCCATGCATCTTTCTCACATTTCCCACTGCCATCCATTATCAATATAATTTTCAATACGGAGGCTCTTTGAAACAACTTAGGCCACAAGAATTGATTCTATACATGATGCAAATCCAATCATGTTAATGTATCCTAATTTATTCCTATACTATAAATTAGAGTAGACTTTCCTTTGATGTTTCACACGATCTGTCACCTAATTAATAAGTACTGAAATAAAATCTCACAAAACCAGCTTAAAGTCTCCCAGTATTAACTATGAAAGCCTTCAAGGCACATCTCACTAGTTTCTTTTAACAACTGACAGCTGGAAAGGTCGATTTTCAAGAGAGTTCATGACAGCACAGAAGTGTGTTCTACAAATATACATATCAAGAGTTTACCTCGGTGCTGCAGCATTTCATCTCGCTCTATACAGCCGCCCTCTTGCACAATTACACTTGTCAATCATTTGAACTCAAATTATTTGAACGACTGGAGAAATGATGTAGATCTGCCAGTGTGCTTAAGAGGGTGAAAGATGTGTTTTCATAAAGCTGGAAACAAGCAAGTAAGGAAGTGTCTCTATTGATTCCACTGCCTGTAAATAAAACAAGGGCAATGGGCAAAAAGAAACAAACAACACTGGGTAGAGAGAACCTGGGGAGGAAAATCAATAGGTTCCCTCACTGGCGGGTCTTCTTCGGTCAGACTATTCTCTCTGGGTTAGGCTGTCTGCAGGCAGGGAAGGAGTGGAGGACATGATCAACCTCCACTTGATTTCCAAATATGTTTTATAATGGGGCCCAAGTGTGAATGCAGCTCATATGCATTTAACCCACACAGTTAAAAGAGAGAAGGAAGGGCCGGCAGTTTAGCGGATCATCTTACAGATGTCAGATAGCTTCCAGCCAAGAACTTACAGTATGTTTTTCTCCAGTATGACGGAAAGGCCAGCTGCAGTACTTTGAAGCAGGGGCTTAAAACTTTGTAGTGCAGTTTTGTTTATTAAGAGATTCAAGTGATTCCATTTGGAGAGTGACTGATTGTCTGTGAAGGGTGGTGATTGGATTACACATATATTAAATACCTGTTATTACTGTACTCGTACTAGTATGGAGTATCTGTAAATCACGCTTATGGCAGAATACTCCCATTTATAAGATAACATGCTTGAGGAGAAAATAACAATTTTGAGTCGTATGTAAGGATGAGTGGACTTGCTGTGCAATTCCCCCCCCCCCCCCCTCTCTCCATTGTCAACTGCCCAAAAAAATAATCTTAAAAAAAACACACAAAAAAAACAATGAATACATCACATCATAAATCCCTGTACAATCCAGCACCATTTGTCAGTACAACAGAGAGAGTCCTTATTATATGTATGGGAAAAACACATCATAATCAGCCTGTGGACATCATCATCATCATCATCATCATCATCATCATCATATGTGGAGAAATGACATCATCTTGAGGGGCAAACATATTTAACTGTCCCATTTCGGATGTGTCATATGATGTATTTGGCTGTGGTGCGGTTGAGGCCCAGCCTGATGTGGACGCTCTGCCTGCCTCTCCTCCTTGTTCCAGCTTAGCGGGCAATAAGGAATGCTGCCTGCTGCCCTCCATTTCCCATTAGCTGTTTTATTTCACGGGAAATTTGCTTCCTGCTTGCTGTAATTGGTATGTAGGCACCTCCTGATGTGGGCATTACGATTTTTAATACAATCTTTTACGCAGGTGAGAATGTGCATATATTACCCTTTCAGCAGCACATTATTTGATTGTCATTCTCAATTATTTACCAATACACTGTGTGAAACAAAGTTAAACATTGTGGCTAATGTTATTAGCTGGCTACTTGTGGGCATGGCTTTGTTTCCACACCCTAACTGCACAGCGGTGATAATAACGTCATCTGAAGACTCACAACTTTGGCATCACTTTTTCCAGCAACAGCTTCTCCAAAACACAGACCGACTCCATAACAGCAGGATGGTTTGCTTGTTACACTAATTCGATGATTTCTTTAATTTACTGAATGTCAGTGCTGTTAAAATATAACCATGAGCAGACCTGTAATGAAAACCAGCACATTGTGTTAGCCCAGAAAAATGTCTTCTGGAGAGTGACTTTGATCCCTGTCCCTGAAGATCCCATCCTCCATGTGTCAACACTGGCCCGAATTCACAGCACAATTTGGAGATTTGTTTTTATTACTTCCAGTAACAGACAGGGCCACATTCAGCGTACAGTTTAATAAAGGGTATTTGTTCATGTTTGGGAGATAAAGAAAGAGATAATCTCACCCCCAAGTAATTAAGTCTGCTGTGCCCTTTTAATTCATAATATTTCTTGGGTTTGGTTACTGCAAATTGGTAGTCAACTGTGTGTTTAGAATTCCAGACGCACGCGGTACTGAATGGTGAAATTGCAATAAGTCTTTCTCCAGCAGAGGCCAAAAACTGGGTGCCATAATGATATTCATTTTCAAACAGGAGAACATTCTAATGGGCAATTAAGATGATCAAGCCTGCCAAGCTACACGTGAAGAACGGAGTCCTGGTGCCAGTGATTACGTGTCCTCCGCCCCTGCCTCCTTCCTCCGCTGGCCCAGGCTTTGTCTTATGTGTGTGCATAAGTAGCAGGGAGGGGAAGAGGGAAAAGGCTCCAAAAGCACAATATAATTGAACTTTCCACATTATTTCTCACTAATATGTGCTGCCACTTGGTCTCATTAGTGGAATGATGTGCTCTCCCGTTCTGGAATGAACTCTTTGCCCGAGTAATTAAGGCTCCTAAAGTTTCTAGTCCTTTGTTTAAAGAATTCGTCCTTGTGCTCTCCATGCCCCATCAGCTGCCTAATTAGCAGGGCCTTTGTGTGATTAAAAATTCTCACAGAGATTCCATTGGATATTTTCCTCTGTTAATGAGTGTTTGTGGACAGCTGGGAACGGGCGCAGGCTCCCTCCTCATAGGACCTCCTGTGCATTGGGCAGACCTCTGTCAGGGCCCAAGAGTGAGAGCTGTCATTTCCGTAATGGGGATGGAAATTGGTCAAAACCTACCCGGGTCCCCGCAGGAATGGAAATGCCTTGAAATATAAATGAGGATGAATATTCATATTTTTTTTCTACTTCAATAAAAAAAAGTGCTGAGTATTAATATACATGTCTGTCAGTTTAAGCAGCACTAGGAACTTGGTGTGCTATGTCTGCCCATCAGTGCAGCCCCTTGGCTTCATTTGCTATTATCCTCAGGTTCTTTTTCTCCCTAAAGTTGGGGTCACGCTCTCCACTGAGAATTGCACATTGGAGGCTTTCCTTTTGTAACAATTCTCCCACTTAGTGAGTGTGTGTAAGAGAGAGAGAGAGAGAGAAAGAGAGAGAGAGAGGGCCCTGAAAGAGCCAGAAAGGCACTTAATGAAGCCCACTCGGAAGTAAGGGAAGCAGGGGTCAAACCCAAATGAAACGAACAAGGCAGGCAATGTGTGCAGTTGGAGGATAGCAGAAATCCAGAGGGAGAAAAAGAGGGACGATGGGAGAAAAGGCCTGGAGAAGAAATAGTCCACATTGGTTTAGCTGCCTGGGACAGATGCCCTTCAGCCTCGCAGCGGTTTCCCCACCTCCCCTCTGTCTTCATTTGTCTCCTTTTGCAAAGTGATGAGAAAGAAGAAATGTTAATGTACTTGTTCGTACAATACCCTATATCTATATTTCAACAATGAGCTGAATTTGTTTTACATAAGGGTTCATATGGAAGATCAATTCAGTGTCCTGTGCTATGTCTGAAACAAACACTGTCCCATTATGAGGAAAGAGGAAAGAGGATGGCCTTCACAGCCGGATGTGTGAGTCGTGCTTTGGTAAGGCCAGAGGCAGAGAGAAAATCAAAGCAATGATAAGGACTTGGTCTGCACAAGGAGAAACTGTTGAACCAAGCGATTCTGGGGAAGTTTAATTACAAAGTGGAGCGATGGATAGATTTCTTAAAACATCATTATAAACAGAGACAGGCAATAATGAGCTGCGTGGCTGATTATATTTCTATTTAAAGACCTGGATCTCCAGAGAAAACAGCAAATGATAGGACATCTTACAGAACAATTTACACCTGAAAGGGCATGTTTAGCCTTGGAAATAAAACTCCATTCAAATTCTGCAGGAACAAAAGGAAATGAAAATGATTTCTTGCCCCTTTTCAGTATGATTTTCATAAGCAGTCCGGATGTACTGAAGATAAGTGCCCGCGGTGAAGGTTAAAGAGATTAGATTGATTATCAAATAATAAATCAGCGAGTGATGATTTCATTTGCTGGGCTCATGGGATGTATTTGTTGATGTAGACTGTGTTTTTGACTCTGATATTCTGTCTCCTTGCTGTCTTCTGATATGCAGTTTGCCTGTTTTTTGATCTACCAATCTTTTGATGTACTAATTCTCATTCTCTCAGTGTTTTTTCAGTCTGTGTACCTGTAGACTTCCCCACAGGAATCATTCCAGAGCTAAAAGTTCCACCCTATTTGGATGGAGTTAAATTTCCCTGCATGGGCTTTGGGTAATTTGTTTGTTTGTTTTTAATTAAAATCTAATGTAGCTTTCTCAGGGCCTGGCAAGCTCTGCCCAGTGACTGGGGGATATTTAATAAGCTGCAGTGCTAAAAGTTGTTTCATTAGGTGTGAAAAGGGCTGATAACTCAATAGCCAACAGCCAAACATCCTCTCTGTGTCGGTTTCCTGCCTCTTTAATCTGTTTTTCATTCTGTCTGGCATGCTGTTGCAGTACAGGGGGCTTCACAAAACGGAAAAGACATTCATCACCATCGGGCCTCCAACAAACCAGGGTGACAGAGCGAGCCAGCCAGTTCAGCTGAGGAAGGAGACGCCTCAGACTGCAGAGCACTGCAGCTACAACACCTTGTGTGTATGGGTGTGTGTCTGTTTGCTCATCTCTACATTTAATATACTGTAGACTACTTGTATGAGTATAGTCATATGTCTAGATCATGAGTCAGTAGCATCCCAGCAGCTCACTGGCCTGCAGAAAACCACAAGAAGCCTGCATCAATGACACTCATTTTCCATAGCTTTCAGCAGCAAGTCCCACCCATTTACTTTTTTTTTATTTTTTTTTAATTGTAACCTCTTAATCTAACGTCATAATCATAGTAACGCCATAAAGCTAAGTTCTAGTCCGACAGGACATAGGTGCCAAGAGGCACGTTAGCCAGATAGATAAGGTTTTTTGCGCTGTTGATTCATATTGGACTTCAGTAATGAT
This sequence comes from Centroberyx gerrardi, assembly GCF_048128805.1. Classification (NCBI taxonomy): domain Eukaryota; kingdom Metazoa; phylum Chordata; class Actinopteri; order Beryciformes; family Berycidae; genus Centroberyx; species Centroberyx gerrardi. Next base: position 14,778,054 of record NC_135997.1, read on the forward strand.
GAAGTTTAAGATTTTGTTTTCAGAAGTTATGAATATACAGGGCATAGAATAAAAAACAATACCAATTTTGGATTAGGTACTAAAAGGTTTATAGTCATATTTTGAATAATACTAGTCTCCTACGATTACTTAACAACTGTATGCTAAAGCGTTAGCATGTGCCCCAGACACAGAGATGATTTTGGTACCAATCGTCTTGTCACATATTGGGTAAGGTGACCAACAGGCCAAACTTCTAAAAAACATCAGTGTAGTCAAACTTCAATCTTTAATCTGGAAGATGTAGGCCTACAGAACATGATTAACTAATGAAATCTCAAACTCCTGAGATACTGAGGAGCAAATTTTCTATGATCTATCTCTCTGCTTCTACTGAGCATGAAGACACAGTACAGGGCTTTGCAATGATGTTTTCACAACTTTCACAATTTTCCTCCTGGAAGTCAACAGAAAAAAGGAACAAAATCATATCTAAAATAAATTATCTCTATGCTGATGTGCATTGATAGCGCAATAACAGGTTTAACAAAATTTACTTAATCCTTTCATACTTCATATAGTCAACCACGGAAGCCACACTAGGAGTTTCTGGATCTAGATGGATCATATGTGAAGCAGTATGACCCAAATTACCAATTACCAAACAAGGGAGGACTTTAGTATGGGTTGCAATCAACAGTGTAAACATTTGCACCATTTTTTAAAGGACAAAGGTTATCTTGAAAATAGACTGTTTTCCCTTTTACAGTTGCGTCAGTCAAAAAGAAAAATTTTTTGTAGCTCATTATTTACAGTGATTATTTTCTATGATCTTTTTTTACTGAACTTTACAAAGGGTTTCAATAACTGCTGAGTGCACTGCTTGAACTGGATTGTTATTGTGAACTTGTGATGCCTTTAGATGTAGTGTAGACAGTTATAATATCACTGGTGGTCTGCTGGGTTGCTTGACCATGCTGAGGCAGTAGTGTACTGGGCGTATCATTAAAGTAAAAATCCACCACAGAGGTACAACCCCGTCTCTTTTTTCCACCTGCAAAATCTGACAGGCCAAGTATATCGCAGGCTCTTTTTTTCATCCTGAATAGATATCACAGTTCCTAATTTGCTGCCAGAGATCTGTGGCAGAGTTGAGTGTTCCCCCTCCCTCCCTCACTCCTTCAGGGAGGACTTCTGAAGCTCTTACAGTAATAAGGCGACAAGTATGCCTTCACGTGTTGAACTACATCAAGCCCACTAATCCTTGTAGATTGAAGCCGCCCACTGATTTAGATTGTCATTATGTGTTTCATAAACGTTCCACTCTGAGGTTTTATATTCAAAAAATCTGGAGAGGTGGGGGTGGAATGGAAGGTAGAAATGGTCCTTTCATTACCGTTCCTCCCTCTTTATGCAGAGTTTAACAGGGCAAGGTAGATGTGCTCGCTCAACGACTCTGTTCCACCTGAGATGAAAGGCTATTTACATCCGCCGATGATGATGATGATGGCTGTGGGAGCCAGCATCGTTTCCAGGCGACCAGGGTTCCCCGCTCACTGTCATTTGACAGGCTTTAAGGAGCACACTGTTAGAGCACGGCGCACATTGTGACCATCACACCTAATTGACCAAAGGGGCTAAGCTTTAAGTGAAACAGAAGTATAACAACCGAAGAAATGAAGCTCTTCCTCCCAGGATGTGACAGCACGGACAAAGCACAGGTCACCACTTTATAAGTCTGAAGCTATATTATTGTCCAATTTGAGATAGACTGAGCTTGAACTTTAAATGTGTAAACTAAATGAGACTGGCCCAATCGTGATGAATGTAAAGCCCGAAGGCATGGCTTCTTCTTGTCCTGCTCATTCTCTTATTTCACTTATTTCACTCTTTGTTGATAAGTTGATTGCTGATAAGTGTTATTAATTTCAATGAGTAAGCCAATTAAAAATTGAGTTTTATCTAATTTGATAGTTAGACATAATTTGCAAGAGTTTAAACTGAAAATTCTCAGTTAATAGTGTGGTATATTTAATTTTCCACTTTTTTCTGGAATATTGGATTAGCAGGATTTAAACTTTGTCTTCCAATTGCACAATGCTGTTGGGCTATTTAATTAGCCATTTTTGCTGCTCAGAGAGGTGCATAAAGTAATATCCCATATCCCAGAAAATAAATGAATAATTAAAATAAATGTACGATTAAAGGCAATTAAAGCAGTGATTGCTTAAGCAGCTACATTAGTAGCACTTGTTCTGAAAAGTGCCTGTAAGAAAACCTAGTGTAAATGCACACACACTATTTTGTCACTTGGGCACTGGTCTTGCAGGTAGTAACCAGCTTTGTAGCAAACTTGACATAAGAACATGGAACCAGTGAAACAGGTTCCTCTATTTTTCATGAATAAGGTCACTTATCAGTGAATGTAATGTCACCAAGTTCTCTTCATCAATTCAATAACAGTGTGAAAGTGAAAAAAATAGTTGGGTCATTTCTTTGTAATACACCCCTGGGCTTTTTATTATGACTTCATTTCCCGTTGTAATATTGGAACGTCTCTATAATTGTAAAAGTGTAATAGACTCTAATAGAATTTCATTTTGAACCCTGAATGGTCTATGCCATCTCTGCTCAATTTGAGTAGAATAATGATTTTTAATGTCCACACATGGCTTCCTGTGACCTTATTCAATCTCTGGGCTGATCAGGAAATATATTGATTCAATTACAGCGCTGATGACAAGCGAACAGAGGAGAGGAGGGAAAAAAGGTCAGCATATATTTGAAAATGTAAATCTTAACAATGTCTTTTGGGTTTGCTGAAAAAAGCCATTATCAAATGTCATTTGGCTCCAGTGGCATCTAGCCCTCTGCCTTTTTCTCCCAGACCAAAGGGAATAGTAAGAATATTTAGGATAGTGGGGTTTTCCATTGTCAGGGAACGCAGTATGTTCAGAGCATGGCCGTCTATTTTGCTGTTTGCGCTGATTTTATGGGCTATAATGGCAAACATTATTTCTTTAGCATAACATATTCACAATTGGCCTTTTGGAGAGTTATTAATGACCTTGAGGTAAAGACTTTCAAATGCTTTTGCATGTACAACGCTTTTGCTGCATAAGCTGGTCTCAGTAAATTAGCCTGACAATTTCTGTACTCAAACATTGAACAAAGCTCTAAAATGTATTCCTTCTCAAATTACATGCACACCACACTGGGTTCTACTAATTATTTGTTTGGTCATTAAAAACCCATTAAAATTAAATTGTTCATTTGCATACCACTGTGTGTTGCATCATAAATTATTAATTGAAAATAAATAAATGAATGCAATTAGAAAAATAAGTAATGTAACATATGCACCTAAGGAGATCTTGTGCTTGTCTTTCTTCTGACATTGAGGTTGGAGGAGAAGTTTTGCTGTGGAGGAATACTGTACCGCCGCTCCCCTCGGAGAGTGATGTCCAATTGCCTAAATAAAGAACTTGCAGCAGAAAGGGAGCCTTGTTAAAAGGGCATGGCTGTACAATATGTGAATTCCAAAGACCAGATTTGAGGTGGTGCTGATGAGAGCAGATCAGAGCTGCACAGCCGCAATGAGCATACTGGTAAATTCTCTCTGCAGACAAAAGTGGAAAACATTTTCCTCTCCTCTGCTTTTCATTTTCGCTGATTAACTCCCCCTCCCCTGCTGTCACTGTTTGGCTTTGGTAAATTATGAATAAATTGACTTTTTCTCTTGCTGACAAATATTTAAGCAATCCAGCCAAAAAAGGGCAATTTTCCTTAACCCACCTCGTTACCTCACATCTGTATGTGTTTTGTGGCTGGATCATCTTGTCTCAGGGCCGGAATAATATTTCATCTCATTGCAAACAATTACTCAACACCCCCACTCCCACGCTTTACTTTGTGTAGGGTTTCTTGCGGCTGGTGCTGCTGCTGTTGCTGATCTTGTTGCTCTTGTTGCTCTTGTTGTTTTGGTTACTTTATATTCCCACTGTTTTCCAGTTCCAGGGATTGGTAAATGTGCACCCCTTTTCAAATCACTTCATTAATTAAATGGGATTGGGAAAGGTTCTGAGCTAATGGATTAGACTGGGGCTGGCTGGTTCAGGCCTTTTACCGGAGGTCACATTTCATTTGCTGCCTATGTCAAGCGACCAGCAGCGGGGCCTCTGAGGCAATCTAATCAATGTCTGCGTGCCGTAGCCCTTGAATGAATCCATTAAAGTTATGTGGATGCATCCTGCCCAGTGAAAAAAAAAGTCTCCTGATACCTCTGATAGAAATTAGCCATGAATTAGGAGAGAGGCTGGGCTCATTCTGGATGCCAGCCAAAGCAGAATTAATAGGCCATCAGAGCCTCTTGTGTGTTAAATCCCATTTGTTCGCCCATGGTTTATGAAAGCTCCTCCTCTGTTGCTCCATGCCTGGCGTGAGACCCCCGCACACCCACCACAAAACTTCACTCATTAAATAAAGTTCTGGGAGGAGACAAGGCAGGGAGGGCTGGAGACTGGGGACAGCCTGGTAATTTAGGCTGGTGTTGTTGAGGAGGATGATTCTGAGGGCGGCCTGAGCTGGGTTGTGATTGCAATTGGGGTTTGGATGGGCTTAGTCTGTGGCCAGGAATGGAGCTAAGAGGACTTTAGCAGGACACTGGGGGATGCTAGTCATGTGGGCCTCTTCAGCACCAACTTCATCTCAGCAATGTCCACTAATCCCACAAATTGATCTTCAGTGTTTCTGTGTTTAAAGTGGAGGAGAGGCTCTGACCAAATCTCTTTGGAAAAGAATGTCTAAAATGCCCAAACCTATCAGAGGAGAAGGTTTTACTACTACAATTTTTCAAGCATTTTGTGGCGCACGATCATTATTTTCTGTATGCTTGAAAACACGCAGCATCATATGAGATAATTATTGGACATATACTTTACTTAAAGAGTAATAGCTCTTGGCATGCCTGACTCAGAAACTAAGTCAGAGCTTAGGTTTTGTTGTTGTGGAGCTCTGCATATTTTACTGGACTGTTGCTCAGAACAAACTAAGTCCCTCAGTGGGGTTTTCTTCATCACTGTATCTCTGATTTCCCTCCCTAATGTTTTCCATTTTTTCACCAATTAATCAGACTTCATTTGAAAATGGGACTTTTTCAATATAACACTTTATATTCAGTGGTGTAGACACAATCTAATGTTGGCAAAAAAGACGATATAGGAGCTTTATAATCAGTAATTCTAGACCTGTAATGATGTGCTAGATTTATTTTGGAGCAATTTGGGGAATTTTCAGTCTGATATAAATCATTTCCAGCAGACTAGTATGTGATGTATGTAATGCATGTAATGTATGTAATGTAAAGCCACAGAAGGCGGAGATAGTCAAATCTGCTGGTGAAAAGAAGCTCATCACGGTCATGGTAACATTTCATTTGACTGCAACTCATGCAATGAAAACCCTACACTTTAAAAATGAATCTTTAACATCTTTGAAAAGTTACGACCGATCTTTGGTGCCTAAATGTAACTCTGGCTCCGCAGAGAGAAACAAGCCAGCAAAGATCAGCTTTTCTCTGGAGATCCGGCTGCCTCATTTGAGCCAGTGTATGCAACCAAGGCACTGACTCACCTTGACAAAAGCAATGATAACCTCTAAATGAACTGTTCCCACCCAAATCAAGCAGCCAACCAAACTAACACAGAGATGGGCCGCTCAGAGGGACGGCCCCAAACTGCGGAGGAACAGACAAGTATGCGTGCTGAACCCACTGGAGGGCCATTACAGCTCAACCATCCGTTTCGCCGGGCAGATAAACAACAATTCCCAGAGTCCACCAGTCCTCCATGGTCCTAATTTACATTAAGTTTGGGGCTTCACCGCATGTGAGTGCTAGAGGTCAGTGCGAGTGTGTATTCACGAACACGCACCCTCACGCAACGCAAGGAGAATGATAAGCAGAATAACATTCCCTAAAATTCCACTCTGTAGGGCGTTCAAAAACAAACTCTCAAAACGCTCGAACGCACAAACGCACCGTTGGACGTACACATACTGTATGCATGCTTCCCGACACGTACACAAAATTGCATGCTCACACACACACACACACACAAACACGGTTATTCTTATGCGGTTATAGACACACTATATGTAAATGAGATCTAAAATGGCTCTCATGCTTGCCCTCTTCCTCCAGTGCCAGAGTCACGCATCATTGTCAGCAGCCAGCAAAACAAGATGAAATAAAATTCTAAGCCGTCCTGGCAGTCAAGGACACCATTCCCTCACCGTAATAGCCTGTATCGCCTAGCCACTCCATGTGTAGCTTTTCTTCATTGCTCTGGGCTTTTATTCCTGGCAATAAGCTCTTTATCACTCCTCAACACAATTCATTTAAAACCACCGTCAAGAAGCAATCAAACCTTAAGTAAGAGGATTCAAAGTCAGTGTGTTATTGTTAAGCAAAGTAGCATTACTTCATTTCCATAATGCACCCAGACGAAGATGCCAAATAGGTAATAATAAAGAACAGTACACAAGAAAATAAACAGTTAATATTTTCTCGTTTTTAAGTCCCCAATCTATATGCAACACTTTATTCACCCATGTTGTTTCCTCTTTCCTTCTTCCCTGCATTTGCCTCTTTCTCTCTCTCTCCAGAATGACATTATGTTTGGGTTAGTTGTCTTTCTGCCTTGGACACCTATGATTTAGCAATTCTTGACATATCCATTACACCTCACAGATTGGCTATTCTCCTTTCTCTGTGTCTTGGCAACCTATAGAAATGACATGTACCTTTCCATTTTTTCTCTGATGTCCTCGATTCACAGGTGGTGCATTTAGAAAGAAGTGGATTCTAATTTCAGGAGTCTTCCCCCTACTATTAACTATAGCTACAGGAGAGACATCAATCTTGACAAGGTCTTTTTGAACCATGTCTAAAAATGCAATCCCATTGTGTATTTTTCACCTGCTCTCTATGGCCTGACAGAAGATGGGCATTTCTTCTGCTGTTTTCACGATTTACTCTCTGCATTATTATTGTCACAGTCTATAACAGAGTTGGGGAAGTGGTTCAAATGTCATCATTATTCATCTTTAATGTGTTGATTGCTGAGGTAGAAGAGCGTGTTGAGTTATTCTAAGGCAGAGATACAAGTTACAACCGATATTATTTTCATCATCATCAAGTTCATCGCCATTACTATCTTGATACTTGTTTCCCAGCGTTGTTTGCTTTACTGTTTACCCAGTTCCCATTCCAGACGCACTTCTCTCCCCTTACATTGATGTTTACATGCGGATTGGCCTTCATCCCCATGTATTTGCTATTCTATTAAGTCTTGAATTTTACATTCCTGACCGTAGACATTAATTGATCCAGTGAAGGAGGAAGTTCATCAGGCAGCCCCTCCATCAACCTATGCATGGATTCTGTATGACCACATGGCCAAAAGGTCACATATGGGCCCATAGCAGAGAGTCTGGCATGCATATTAACTGCATTATAATGTCCAATACCAAGAATTTGGCCAAATATCTCTAGAGGTGGTGGGCCTAAGCTAGATTCAACACTAGATTCTGCCTGTTTACACAATATAAAATGTCTCTCTTCAGGCAGCTTTCTATGTCAGAAGCCATCTATTTAAACAGGCTAATAGTAAATTATATATCGTATTAGATGGCATAAGGACTCACTTTATAAGCACAGCTTACTGTAACTCAGAGAGGTATTTTGATTCAAATCATTTTCAAACAGCCCAGTAGCTGGGTTTACTGGTGGTGTTTGTTGAACATGGTTATAAATATGATGGTTTAATTCCATGTCCACTCTCCCCTCCCCCTGGTGCTTTCTATTTAATACACCAACTTCATCACCAGGGAGATTAAGGCTAATGCCTAAAGGAGCACAGCCCAAAATTGAAAAGAATTAACTGCAATTAGCATGCTAACAAATGGCTAATAACATGGCAATTGTTCTATTTTTATTATATTACCTGTAATCTTACTCTTGAGAGACTCATTCTCCATTATAATGAACCGGGCTGGAGAGTTATTTTAATATCAATAATTTCAATTTGTTAAAATCCATGGGTAAAATAAATGCAGGATTAAGATTTGCGCCGTTCTATCACTGCTATATTCTCACCAGGGTCTTTACTTTTTTTTTATCCCAGACCCTTTTGCAAATGTAGGACAGCCATGCTAAAGAGAGGTTAAAGCCAAGAGGAATAAAGCACAGCATCATTACACCAACACCATGACCACAGCAGGCAGGACGGCACATAAAAGACCTTGCTAACTGCTCCTTCGGCCCGTAAACCCAACTAATTAACAGTAGCTTCACCATGCTATTTCTATGGCCAAGTTGCCAGCTCAGTGTGTTTCCTTGAGGCCACAGGATATAAGCCCTAGAACAATTTGCAAACCATTGTCACACAAAGAAACACGGGCAGTGAGATGGGCAATAGTGAGCTGGGATTTATTGGCTCTGATAGTTATTGGGTGCAGCGTTTTTTTTTTTCTCTCTTCTCACCTTCTGCCTGCCGGTGCTGCTGCCATCATCACCATCACTGCTGTCTTTCTACACCAACAGTAATGAAAATAATAATAATGATAATAATAGCATCACTTCAATCTCACTTTCAGTGATTACATTGTTCCACCCGTTTCCGTTTCTGCTTAAATTATATTTAACTTCATCTACTGTGGTCCGCAAACAGGATTACTGGTACTTATCTGAAATGAAAGTGCATTTTTAACGCAGTTTAATAACGAGAGTGGAAAATCCAGTCCATAGCAATAAAGCTGAAACTAATTCATTTGAATGGCTGTCGGCACAGAGTGTTTCTATTCTTCCTCGCATGCCCATTCCCACTGTTAAAAACTGTAAAAGAAAGGAGGCAGGAGGCCATTTGTGTAATCTGCCGCAGCCTGACACCAGTGTAGCGTGGTTAGAAGATCACAGAAACAGTGAAGAATCTCCATCCACACTCAGCCTTTAAGAGCCTCTTCAAAGAGGCACTAAAAGGCCAACTTAAAAGCAACCGAGATCATCAAACTCTGCAACTTTTCTTAAGTGTCTTGAGTAGAGTGGAGGGTGAAGGGGTGGACTGGTAGGAATAGAGGAGAGAGAGAAACTGCTGTATGCCCTCATGCATCTAAAGTGGTCAGCAGTTTGAACCTGTCCGTGCCTCCTGTTCCATTATGGAATAGTAACACAGGGGCCTGTTTGTTCACCAAACACAATTAACAAGGTTTCTGCTGCACATCAATACTGCTATTTGCATAGGGTATTGATCTGGAGTCCTTATAATCACAAAATGTTAATTGCACCAATTAATTCTCAATCTGTTTGTGCCCTTGTCTGGCCGCCTTGAGCCCTGAAGGTCAGTGTGAAAATGAACTGCTCTTTGATTCTCCTCCAGGAAAAGATTTTTTCCCAAGACAACACAGTTTGCTACTCAGAAATCAAAAGGCCCTACCATCCTTTATCATTATTATCATTCCCCGTGAGTAGCAGCTAATGGGTTTGAAATCTTGTGATCTGATTTGTCCTTTTAAACAAGGTTTTTCTTGTCTCGTTCATTAACCAGGGCTGTCTCCTCCTCTCTGCAGAGCCGTGGCTATTTACACCCTCAAAGACACAGTATCCGCCTTATATTGACTAATAAGTCATTTTCTGAGACAATGTGTTGCCCGTTTGATTCATACCCTGTACGCCATGTATGTGAGTCTCCTGTCCCTGGTCTTGCTGCTACACCATGTTATTACATGCTGTAACATGACCTCCTGCTCTATTGTCTGTTTGAGATGATCAGAATAATAAGTCAGAGCTGTCTACTCCACCATACCTCTGTCTGTGATAAGTAGGTAGGCCGCCTTCTTCCTTTGTGCGCCCCTCTCTTTCTTTTTAGTCCAAACATAACCCTATAACATTTCATAGTGATATTGCAGTACTCATTTGATCATTTTGGTGGAGGGTTTGTGGGGTTGGTGGGATCGTCTGCACCCTCATACTCTATTAAAATCTAGAATTTAATGAAGCCTATAACCTATGTCACAATATTATCAAATATTTGTATAGCTTTAATCAAAATAGTTAATTGGAGGAACGTTTACAGTAGCTTAAAAGAAACCCTTATTGCACATATTGCTTTTTTGAAAGTATTGAGTCCAAATTCTGGTTTTGCGGCTGAGTGTATTTACCAGTGTTGATTCGACCCTCCATTGATTGCTTTTCCTTCTATCTTGATGTGGTCAACAACACGAACACAATTAGAGGTTATTCTTTCCCCAATATCTGTACATGTCAGTGCAGAAGCAGCCCACTCCCAGTCCCCGTCATCCATGCCTGAACACAGCCAAATGACAAATGAGCCGCCCTGTGTGAAAGATGAATTTCAATCCACTACACCTGTGCCACCCCACCAAATGAAAGGACTGATTGCCTCCAATTGCATATTTAAAATGCTTAATTCCTCCATTAAAAAACCTATTTACATGAATTAGGGACAATTAGCATTTTCAGACCCACTTCAACTTTGTTCGCCCCCATCCATTAACATTTGAAAGTGTCGGCTGCCAGACACAAGAAAGCCCCACCATCTGATTTGTGCTGACCCCCTATGATGGCTGCATGGATGGACTTTTTTATCTGTGCCACCTCACTGGAGGAAGGGGCTGGCCCTGGGTCTAAGTCACCTTATTATGTGTAATCAACAAAAGCCATTGAATGAAAGACAACAGAGTGAAGGGCAAGGAGATGTCCAATGGACAAAGCCAAGGTTCAGCTCCTCATTTGCACCCACCTTTGACCGAGGGATCCCATGTGAATTCCATGTGGTAAAGCTCTTGGGTCGTCCTTCCAGTCTGTATATTGCAACACTGAACAATCGAGGGAAATGGAAAAATCAGTGGCCTCTAAACTGGTAGTTAGGTGGAAATAATGGAGAAGAGAATAGATAAAATGGAGAAGATGAGTATCAGGATATGCACCTGTCAGGTCTCTGAAGTTATTTGATTAACCTTCTGGCTCTGCCCAATCCACACAAGGGAAAATAGGCATCAATGAAGACTGTTTGTGCACAGCCTTGAGTATTTTCATTGGTCACCAATTACAGCGTCTGACTCAAGTCGCTTACACATCCTTAGGATGAGGCTTTTGATGGAGAATGGTTTCTAATGATGATGACAGAGGCTGTCTCACTCTCAGGGGAATTTATTAGCGAAAGAGGGCTCACATCATGTGAGTCATGTGTAATGCTTTTTATTGCTCCAGTCACAGGCAAGAGAGGGAGCTTGTTTTGATGATTATATTCACCCTTGGAAATATATTAATATCTCTTTGAATCACACAGACCTGTTGTGGAGTGTGTGTGTGTGTGTGTGAGAGAGAGAGTGTGTGGGTGTGTGTAGGTGTGTACATGCATTGTATACTTATGTGTGTGTTTATCACTGAGAAAACTAATCTTTTGTAGGAGGTATGTTTGACTTTTAGGATGAAACTGGTCTTGAATCATTTTCAAGAACATTTACCGATACACAGGATCTGATGTAACTATCCCTTGTCCTGTTTGCAGGAAGCGCCTACTGTACTTAGAAACCTACATTAGCTGGGTAGAGCAAAGGGGGGTGGCTGACAGCAGGTTTGCCATTTACAAGGTCATCACAGATATTTTGTTGAATTAGGCTCACAAGCAACACAGTCTCAAAATTTTGTGAAATGAGCACAAACTCTGAGATGCACATTACGTGACAATACCACAAATTGAATTTTTACCTGTTCGTCATGTGAAAAGGTCAGCTAGCGGTTCAGTTTAGGCAAGTAAAACAACTTCAGTTAAGGTTAGGGTAAGGATTTGGTCATGGTTTAATAAGAAAACTTTTGCTAAAAGTTAAAACTGTTGACAGAACTATACCTCCCAAATATATGCACTTAGGGCCTAAGTGCCCAAGTCTTAGGCTGGTGCTGAGTTATCTCTGATAGGACTTTCCCTATGCCAGCTCACATTTCCCAATAGCCTCCCTTAGCTCCCCTAGCTTGTGCCTACTCAATAATAATTCTTTCCTGACTTATTCATCATGACGTACAAAGCCAACTTGCTAAATAGGTTTATCTTTCTTAATAGGCAAAGATTTAACTTCTGTTTGTTTACTCTCAATTGCTGTAACCAGGGATTTCAGCACTTGTTTATACCTCCAAGCGTATCGTCCTCGGGAAAAAGCAACTTTGCATCCTTACAGGAAAGGTTCCTGTTCATGTGGCATCTTCATCAAGTTACTGATTGGGGCTTTAGAAGATGGTAGATCATGGGTTACACCAATATTAAAGCTAATCCTAAATGCCTCCATATTCCAGAGTTCTATCCAATTTATCCAACTTATCCTCTCTACGATTTCATCCTCTCTACACTTTCCCAGTCCAACCATTGTTCCTTTTTTGCATGAGAAACCGCTTTGGCATTTCTTGCTGCTTGCCACTGCCCTGCTTGGTGATATATTTGCTCCACCACCAATTTATTCTTTTCTAAGGGTGTTGCTTTGTTCCATGCATGTTTACTTGTGCCAAGACCAAGGCCTTCTCAACCCTGTCGCACTCGCTCTACAACATCCCTATCTCTAAGTGCCAATTGTGCTTGCTGAACTGCCTCTGTAGGGGTCCATTTCTGTCCAGTTGCTATATATATTTTATAGACTACATGCTTTTGCCCATGACTATACTTACATTCAGCTCAAGGATTCAATGGAAAAGACAATAATTTGACACACATGAAAGCAATTCTGTACAAAAACATATTCTGTAATTATATGGGATATTCTGGCTGGTGCCATTAGACCACCGCCATCAGATGAAGCAGAGAGCTCAGTGTTGCTCCTCTGAAGCCCCCAGCAATCCATCCAATATTTCAGGGTACACCAAAGGACAATCAAATGCCATTGTCTCACTGGATTTCATAGCTATATTGTGCTCACCTCCTGACAATCTTCTTCCAATATGTTTCAGTACAAAATGGGGAACATCCATAGTTTCCAATATTACCATGGCAAAGTATTTTTTTCTGTCAGATATAGAGGTTTCATGGGGGTTTACAATGGTTAAGGGGGGGCTTTTGCATCTTGCATGACTGTTGTGTAACTATAGGAATCTAAACTCTCTAAATAAGCTGCCTGAATCGGTGCATGCGGCTACGTGTTGTGCCATATTGCACTGGAAATGACTTAAAAGATGCAAAACTAAATGCAAATGCATGCATACACACACACGCATACTAACACAACAAACACAATGCAGCCTGTTTGAGTGCGCTTATTGTCTGTATTGCAAGGACAATTTCTATTATCATAATTGTGCTATTGATTATACATAACTCACTTTGTCTGATTATGATTACAATTTAATATATGACTTTCCCCATGCAATGAATTCATTCTCCTGGTGTCAGTCTTGTTGACTTGTATGATCTATGATTCATCAATACCATTGATTCTCCCAAAGTTCATCCATCCATATGTGACTGGCACATCAGTGTTTTACATAAAAAGATTGAGGAGAGGCAATCTGCATGTCAGCAAAATGTCACCATAATTGAGCTTGGCTGATGTTATTGTCCCTTAACGAAGTTCTGACTGTTTTATAAACAGGGCTGGGACAAGAGGCATCAGTCACAAGGGAGACTGTTAACATTACCAAGGACAAGAGCATCGCACACTGAACAGCCGCAGCAGATGTGCCGCACTCGCTCTCATATGGAATGTGAATGCACTTTGATAGCATGCATTGTTGCTCACAGTGGGAGTCGGTGTGCACTGACTGGCCAACCTTGCTTGGTTGTATCTTTTTTCCAATTGTATCTATATATCTATCTATCTATCTATCTATCTATCTATCTATCTGTCCATGTGTTTGCTTGAAGAATGACTCAGAAACACCGCAACGATGGCAGGAGATGTGTTTACAGTTTACAAAACAAAAGGAGAACATGAAGTACTACAATACCACACAAGAATGACAGCACATTGAGGCTAATTGGAAAGGCCTGTCACTGATTATGGACACACTGACGCACTGTGTGTGTGTGTGCATGTGTGTGTGTATACACATGCGCCGTGTGTGCGTTTATGTGTTGCCTTGTGTGGGTGCATGGCTATTCAGTCCACACACCTGTGTATCTCTGGCAATTGCTCTGCTGGTGGACACTGCTGTTGTGACAGTGGGCTGCCCTCGGAGGTCTCTGGATATCCAGTGTAAATCCAGCCCAGTGGAGCTGTGAAAAAAGCTAATAATATGTTATTGCAGTCCAGGTCCCCCTGTCGCCTCTCCATCAGAGCACCAGTGTCACCTTACACATGGACCACAGTGTGATAATGGACAATAATGCGGAGTAGCTGAGAGTGAGAAGTCCAATCTGCCTCCTGAGTGGTGAGAGGGCCGGGGAAGAGCACAGCCCATATGCTGCGTGAGAGCTCCCGGCTCCAAGGCCGTGCATCATCCCACCATGAACCACTGGGCTTTACTTCCTATAGGGTGTGGGCGCAAACCTCTGATTGATTATTACGTTACTCCATGAATCGTGCGACTTCAGTCTTGACAAGAGCGGATCTGTCTGGGCTTCTGCTTGCATTCAGCTCCACTGAGGAGTGGGGATGTTAATTTGTAGACAATATGCACATGCTACACTACAGCATTGTTTTTTGTTTCAAGTATTACAGACCTATCCAAGTCTACGAACTGGCTACGTATAAGACCATTGCCTAATTGTTTCATCATGATGTATTTATTCATATTTAATGTGGATGCATTTTCTCCTCCAAAAATATAGTCATTAGTGGGAGCTTTGCAAAGAAATAAATGTGTAGATTTGTTGTGAGGGTGTTTAAACCTCTCAAAGAGAATCTAAAATCATGCTATCTGTCGTGACTTCAGGCGTGTTTACAATTAGTGAAGCACTCCTGTACACACTCTGATGCGCTACTGTTTTGCTGCCTTTGTGTAGAACAAAGTTTTATAAAACAACCCCCATAACATAAATAATAACTCCATTTTCAAACCTAAACATATTAAATATGCCTCCTTTGATCAACCAAATGTTTTTGGTTTCGTTTCGGCGCGGTTTCCAGTGGTAATTTTCCCTCTAGAGAACTTCGCAAACATCACAAAAATATAAACGAAGCAGCAGCAAAACAATACGTTTGGAAACAAAGTGGCACCACAGTCCGCCAGGCTGAAGCCTCTAGTGGCAGCTGAATGCAACATCCTCTGAGTTGAGGCAGAGGCCAAAGTATCTACTACACTCCTACACCTACACATATGGTGTCTATTAACTAACCATTAATTAAGGGTTTAGAGGATGAGTGTTGAGTTTAATAGCTGAGTTCATTATGTGAGATACATGACAGTATCTCTGGATGAGAAAACCTTGATGCAACAGATTATTTCGCTTACAGGCTGATAAACCTGACTTCTTTTAATTACTAAAACTTTAACATAAGCTTCCTGATTAACATAAGCAAATAGTTTCCAGCTGTTGACGCGTAAGCATTGCAATACTTTCTAAATTCATCAGGTTATAGCAAATATTAGATGGTAAATTGCTTTTCTGCTTTCTGATTGTAATTATTGTAGTGCTGCGGGGGCACAGGGGGCATTTTATTTTCTGTCTGATGATTGAATTTCTTCCCCTCTTCTGTGCCAAGTTGTATTTTGGTGCGTGACCACAGGCTTTGTGGTTCTCCAAGCCTCGCGGGACCAATTCCCATTATTTACTTGACTGTGACCCCGTATCATGACCTCCTCAAGTCTCCCATTCTCCAGAAGCCTACTTTTAAATCGCCCATCTAATGGCAACCTGCGTTTTTTACTGAACTGTAATGAATGCTCCAATTACGCTGAAGGTGATGGAGGCGATTTTCCTATGATAGAAGGGGTGATTGGATCTCCCACACTCCATTTCACTATCTCTCCACTCTTCAGGCATTCCCACAGACCTATGGTCAGCACCAGCCATTGGAAGGAAACTAAACCTCCACTTGTGGTAATGCACCCTCTCAGTGCGCTGCCAAGCCATGCACCACTGAGGTGACTACAGAATTAAGTGCTTGAAATAAATGAATTCATACTGGCAGAAATGTGTCAAATGACCTTTCCGCTGCTCATTACACATGGTGCACATTACGCCAGAGAAATGCTCCTGTTGTCTGCGCTCCTTTGTTTCCCCCTCCTCCCTGCCTTGTCAAAGGGGAATGGTAATTAATTGAAATCATTTCCATGTGTAAGGTTGTGTAGATCCCTCCTCAAGGTGTGTCAATGGGTCGA
Source organism: Centroberyx gerrardi (assembly GCF_048128805.1). Lineage (NCBI taxonomy): Eukaryota > Metazoa > Chordata > Actinopteri > Beryciformes > Berycidae > Centroberyx > Centroberyx gerrardi. The sequence goes on from NC_135997.1 coordinate 14,794,354, forward strand.
TAGGTATTTGGAGTGTATAGTGGAGTCAGGTGATAAGAACTCCAGTCATACTGCGCTAAATGACTGCCAAAGCTCCATAAAACCAATTCAAGGGCAGAGGAGTTTGAGGGCAGGGAGTAACAGAGAGGGGGAAAGCCATTGTCCCTAGCGGATGATATTCTGACAGCAGTGACGATGGTCACTATCCACAGAAATTGAAATGTTTTGGATCATTCAAGGCTGGGCACATTTTTCATTTTCTAGCTTTTTTCCTATGATTAAAAGGTTGTTTGTGAGAATTGAACACAGTCTCCTTGGAGGTGGTATCCTCCTGGTTGACTGAATGCGGGGCATTTCACCCCGCTCTGTGCAGGAGTGAGGAGAGCTTATCCCAATGCAGAGGCTGCCTGTCTGCCTGCCAAGGAGAGATGCGACTTTAAGAGGCCCATACGTGGTGTTGATTAGTTTTACTGAGTGGGTATGCAGAGACCAATAAATTAAATATGAATAAATTAAAAATGTACTCTAGCAGAAAATTGCTTGGAAAACAACCACCTCCCCATTAAAATATGTATAGTAATGCCTTTTATGTGAAGTAACTTGGGATTAGATATCACTGTAAATTAACACGCCATCCAACCGTAGTCAAGAACTTTTCACTTTTAACAAGGACTTATAAAAAAGGTATTTACTCTAGTGTGTTCAGTAATTAATTTGATATTCAAATGAGCTAACAGTATGTATTATAATTGCAAATATCCCAAATAAGTGTAGTTTTAAAAAGGGGTAGTGTCAACAAAGATTGATGAGGCTTGCTTTGAAATTGCCATCTGTTTCAAATGTTTACTTGAGGCGGGGTTTTCCCCCCTTTCTTCTTCTGTGGAAATAAAGGCATTGTGGTTTCCTCCCCCGTTTTTTTTCCCATACACACACCGGTTTTTGGTTGCATTGTGGTGCGGAAAGCAAGCATACATGAACACGCACACACACACACACGCGCGTCCACACACAAGGTAACGCAAACATTGAAGGGGATCAGGAACATCAGCATGTGTGATGAGCTCCCACAGATAACGTCTCCTCAACGTTTCCATGACATTGTAGCTGTGTTACCTCATTACCACAATGTCACAGCAGCAGTGTGAGGATGTTGTGTTTGGGGAGTGGATGGAGAGGGTGGGGGGGGGGGGGGGCTCAGCTGCAGGTATCGGGCCTCTGCAGATGAGCTGATTAATTAAAGGGAGCTCTATTAAGGTTATTGAGATGCATCCCCCCCCCTCCCCTCCCCCCCTCCCAGCAGCCCCCTCCACACTCCTCTGTGGATAAAGGTGGATCGAGCAGAGGGGGGGCCGAGGGAGGGGATGCATCCTTACCTCTTTTGACATTAGCCTGCTTGCACCCACTTCACACACCCCATGATTCTCGCCACAAGTGCCATCTCTGCACCCCACCTTGCAGGAGTGACGCTCTCCCCGGGCTCCAAAAAGGGGCTGCGGAGAGTTTTAATCCCTGCAGCCCGTCAACCCACCCATCCTTACTTCCATCTGTCAGGGGGGGTGGGGGGTAGAGGGGGTGGGCGCATCCCTGGTTCCATCCCGACGAATTTTCTAATTTCCTTTGCCTCCATGCTTTGTCCCAAACTCACGCCCCTAACCTACCCACCATACAGCCGAGCTTGTTCTGTCCTCCCTCCCTTCTTGCCTCCTCTCTCTGTAGTTTGGGCCAAAGTGACGGGAGTAAAACTGGAGGCTGTTGTTGGCTTTAGCAGCGACAATACTTTATCAGCCTCACAACCTATTGTCACTACGTATGAAGACATCAGATCATCCATTTTTCCTTCATGTTTTTCAGCCTCTTTAAATTTCTTCCACCCTGAGGCATGTACAAGCGCTCCTATAATTTGCTGTAGGTCACATTCCACTAGCACAATTCAATTTGGGGATTTTTTTTTCTTTTCCTATAATTAATTAAAAGTCTGGCACAAGAAAATGAGGACCATATGTTGAAATCCCATCTCCTCTTCTGACAACACATTAGCCATACAGGAGGTTGTCAAAACAGACTTTATGCAAATCCAGTGCACTGGTCTAAAGGGAGAAGAGGTTTTACAAACTGAACGAATCATTGTTGTCTATTTTTTGTTTGTTTTTTTTCCTCATTTTTCTAGTTTTCTACCCAACAAATCACATTTGTATTCTTTGAATAAGACAGCAGCTGAAATGTTGCATTTCTTAACCAGTTATTTTCTTTGAATGAATCATCAAGACCTAGCCATGCAGTGTATTAATCAGTGACACATTACATGCACATCACAATTTTAATGGGCAATGACTCAATCAATCACATCCACTTCCAAACACCTTCATACACAGAACTAGATAGTAGGCTTTGGGGACAGCGTTCTCCTGTCAAATCAACTCCTGGAAATGAACTCGGCAACCCACTACAGCTCCATCTGCTGTTTATACTAGTCTGAGTAAATAAAAGTCATGGCATATGCTATCATCTTTTAGTCAAACTTTTGTACACCTTGAATCAAAGATATATTGCAGTTCCCTTCCATTCATTTGAAACTATTTTTGATTAAATTTGTGTATTCTCATCAACTGTTTGTTTCATACAAATTGAATCTAACCAAAGGCAGTGAAAAGGTGTTTTGTGTACCTACTCGCCGCGTTGCGTGGCATCACACATGAAGACAGCAAGTCTACCTGGACAAAGTATTTGATAAAGGAGGACATTTACACACTTATAAGGCCATGACCTATTCCCCCAAAGGGAGAAATGCTATTCGTCCTTAGCTTCAAAGAGCAACCTCCAGACACATACGCATATTTACACACACACGCACACAAACACACACAGCCTGTGCATGAACACTAGGCCCCATTGTTGGCACACATTCACTTCGAGATGCAAATGGGTGGATTTGAAATTCAGCCTCTGTGTGTTATGCTTGACTACTTTAATGTTGTATCTATGCTGGGGATTATTCTCTCTACAGCAGAAAAACCTGTGCTTGAATGGCAGTGCCCTCAAAGTAGCTCCTACTGCTTTCAATGGCCTCCCAAACGAGATTAGACCCGTGGCTGCCCTCAGTCCCAATCCTCTGCATTCAGATGGAGCGTAACCAGCCTGTGTGACAGTTTTTCTGTTTTGACACCGAGTGGGTGCAGTCAGTGCATATAGAGCGTTTTGGAATTGAGAGGTCAGAAAAGAAAAAAAGAATAAGCTATTATACAGTAAATCCCTATTGCTCAGTGTGGTGTTGTGAAATGATATATACAGTAAATTCTCATGTGTTTTGAGCGTTCTCAGCATGTCAGCACATAACATCAAAAACATACGTATTTGGTCTGTTTATTGAACATAAAATTAGTAAAATTTTTTGTACATCAATTCTTTGTTTATGATATTTGGCACATAGTTTTAAATGTCTTAGTTTTAAAACAGCAAAACAGAACATATAGCTACAGACATCTATCTAAATACTACTGATTTAAAAACATCTTCAAGTTGCAATCAGCTATTTTTTGACAAAGGCAAATTCTGTTGTAAAATCTCTCTTTAGAAATGTCTATTAAGATGCTGAAAATATTCTCGTACAGTACATTGACCATATTATTACATCCCTGTATACCACTAGTAAATAATTAATTCTGTCCAATGTAATAAATTAACATTCCCTTTTAGTTTTAATTATATTTTCAAATGACTCTATCAGTTTATTTGTCATATGGAAAAGGCATACATTCATACTGTATATAAATAGAGCAGTGAGATTAACAATGACAGGATATCTTGCTAGGTAGAGGTACGTTAAGCACCGAACAACAGTTTTAATAAGAAATGAGATGTGGAATTCTCAAATCTCCTGGGTCAGTTCTTTACTCGACTGACTCTAGCATGCTGCTTCATAATAAACACATTCAAGCAGATGCCACCAGCAATATCTGACAAACTCATCTCACAATTTCTATCTCTCTCTTTGCTGGTCATTATACATATATATATATATATATATATATATATATATATAAAAGGTGTGAGTCTGTATCTGGGCTGGTTTCAGAGGAGCTGTGGAACAGTTGGCTGTGCAGCAGTAATCGTGTGTCCAGCAGCCTTGCCCCAGCCGGGGGAATACCTCAGACTGGGGCCCTTTGCTTTGGCACACGGCACCGCTGAGGCTGGGCTCTCTGCTGCAGGGGCCTAGCTCTTCTTCGTCCTGGGGCAGGCAGCTGGTTTCTGGGAGCAGCTCCGGCTCGTACCGGAAGGGGAGGGTCGCTGGGCTTCTGCCTTCCTTGGGCCAGTGGCTGGTTTGAGCGCAAACGTAAGTGAGGAGGCGCAGGGAGCGGTGTCCCTCTTGTCCTGCGGCCTGCGCTGCTTTGCACTTGGCTGCCCGGAGGCCTTAACACCTGCATGGGACTGCAGGGATAAGATCTCACATTCATCTTACATAAGAGCATTAACTAACACATTCCTATCAAAACAACAGTTGCACGGCTATAAAATCATCACCATCTTCTTTTAATAGGTAAATCTGGCACCATCTAGTGGTGACTGAATATCAAAGGCAATAAGCATGGCAAAATGAAAGCACAAAGGCAGTTTAAATTGAAAAGAAAAAGATGGTGTTTAAAATAAGTCTGACATATATACAGATATATAGATATTTCTTTTATGGATATTTATGTCCCAACCTGTGAAATAAAACACGACAGGATACGGCCAGCGCAATATATTGCTGGTACTAAAATGAAAACGTATGAATCAAACAGAAAATTGAGGTTTGGGTCGTCAAAAGGCCGAGTTGTGAGAGGTTTAACGTACTTTTAAACGACTGACCTGTGAGGCGGGGGGTTGAGGGAGTAACTGGCTTTCACAGCCGATGCTGCTGCTCTCGTCCTGCTGGAGGCAGCCACTGGCTTCTTCTGTCTTTATTCCAACATTACAGAGATAACCCAAAGGGAAACATGAGACCTATACCTGGCTTCAGTGACCCTAAATAATGGAGAAGGGCTGAACCTTAGGGTGATAACTTACTTTAAGTGCTAAGTTATCTAACACTCAGTGAGATAGTTTTAGTCAAAGACAAGATCATTATCACAAGCTAATTGACGTGTAAGCAGATGTAAAGGACAGATCGTGTACCACCAGGCTGCAACTTAAATCGTTAGTTTGGTAGAGACTTTAGAGCTTTGAGTTCCTTTGGGAGCGAAACACACTCTTGAGCCCCAAAAGGAAAAGCACCTCGGCAGGTCAACAGCAGTGTGAGGTGGCTGGGCTAAACAGACACACTGTACCTGTCGGGTCGGGGTCGAGGCGGTGCTGCCGCTGCCGTCTGCTCCCGCGTCGCTGTGTGCTGAAGCCGGCCTGCGCTCCAGTACCAGGACGTCCCGGGGAGAAGTGAGGGAGAACTCCTCCAGAGTCTGTGTGACCGCCTCGCTCTCTTCCTGCTCCTGGCCATTGGTCCCGTCTGGGTCGTCCCGGAAATGACGCATCATCTCCAGCACATTGGTCAGTTTGGCGGGGGTATTAGTGTCGCCCTGAGGGACAAAGCACCAACCTCATATGAGCGCCTGCTGTGGCTCATTTGGTAAAGGTGATGAATGCAGCTGGAAGAAGCAGTGCCTTACTGTAATCCAGGGGTTATCTAGTAGCTCCTTAGCTGTGATGCGGTGGGCGGGGTCGACCTTCAGAAGGCAAATCAATATGTTTTTTGCTGTTGAGACAGACTCAAGCCAATCAGTGAGTTTGTTAGTAACAATCTGAATTACCATCTACGTTCTATCCTGTACTGCACATGCCAATGGAAACACTCCATGTTGCTAACTTTCTATTTCTTCTTTGATGCAGGTTTACTTTTTTTAAAGAATGAGAACAGAGTTGAAATGTCACCTGCATCACTGATTGTGTCCCAGATGGACCCAGTAAATTTGAGTTCTCCCTTCTTAATCTTCTTAAATAGTTTTTCCTTTGATTTGGACATGAATGGAGGCTCCCCACACAGCCTACAGGGACACACAGCCCAGATATCTTTAGCCATTCAGTGTATGTATGTATGTATGTACGTGTGTGTGTGTGTGTGTGTGTGTGTGTGTGTGTGTGTGCGTGTACTTACAACATATACATGATGATTCCTATACTCCACACATCACACTGCTGACTGTAATCATGATCGCTTATCATTTCAGGAGCTGAAACACACACGCACACACACACACACACACACACACACCATACCCATGTAGGGTTTTGCTGAAATCTGCAGACTATTCGAAGCTATTGGAATTGATTCACAAAGCAAGGAATAGTCATGAGCAGGACATATTTTAATACCCTATGCAAGGTAAAGATATAAAATATATACATTTCACTTTTCCACCTAGGTGGCCAAGAGCTGAATAGGCAAGGAAAACCCTGCCATGAGACTTCTTTAAACATAGAGCTCTAGTGTCTTGTATAGGAGGTACAGGTGTCATACCCATATAGGAAGGAGTCCCACAGGTGGCCTTCATCATGCGCTCACTCCCTACACCACCTTTCTTCACTGACAATCCAAAGTCTGTCACCTGGGTGGAGAATAGCGCTCAGAAAAAAAGGCGATACACATAAACATGATTTAGATGTACCGACAGAACAGTGTTAAATCCTTTGCCTTTTTGTCAGAAAATAAAAAAACAATGCTTATTTGTAGAGCGTGAGAACAAACACTGGCCTTCGACCATTTAGATGAATAACAAAATATGAGCTGTTAAGGCTGTATGGGTCCCGCAGAATTGCAAAGGGATACCACATTAATAATAAAAAAAAACATGAAAAACTGAAAATATCCAGATGAGATGACCAGCTCCTGTGAGATAAAAGTCATTTATACTGTGCCAGGACAACACTTTCTTTCAACATAGTACGTGTGTGTGTGTGTGTGTGTGTGTGTGTGTGAGACAGAGAGGGAAAAAAGAGAGAGAGAGAGAGAGATTTATGCTGTGGCCCAGCATTGTTTTAGCTTGCACACTAGGTATCTGCTTTGGCTGGCTCGTTGTCAATGCACGCAACATGCTGTGCTCAGGTGGTAATTTGTTTTAAGATACGGTTGATTCTCTCTTTGTAAAGGAGCACCATAAAGGAAGACCAGAGGGGGGTCTGTCATAATGAGGTAGTATTTAAAGCCTTTTTACGGAATATAGGGGAGATGGTGGAGGAGGAAAAAGTGCCCATCGGAGGCTTGTGCTCGAGTCCTGCAGAGAATGGATGAGAAGCAGCAATGGAACGTTTCCCAGTTTGTGTCACCATCTCACCTTGATATTGATCATATCATTATCGTCCCCATGGAGAGAACTCTTCATGAGAATGTTCTCCAATTTCAAGTCCCGGTGCACTATGTCTGAAAGACGAGGGGGAAAAAAACTTTTACAGACACATAATGGGTTTACATGCAGTTTTACCATGAAAAAATAAATTGTCATATCACCAAGAGCAACACCAGTGAACTGACTTAACATCATGCCAATGTAATCGCTGGTTAATACAAAATGACAGTAACACCAGGGGCAGTTTGACCTCAGGCATGGTTTTACTCAGAATTACTGCCACAGAGCCTCATTTCAGTTTTCCTTCATTTCAAGGTTCATATCAAGCATTTTAACTATCTAATCACTCATTTTCCACAAAATTTTATTCCCCTTGCCATAATATAGGCATTATCAATGACGTAGTATGAAATTGCATTTCAACAAAAATTTACGATAAGCCATCAAATTGATGAAATGTGAAAATAGCTGGCAGACTCACTATGTGCTATCCATACCTTTTGACCTTAGAGGCACTTCACAATGCCATTGCATTTCTTTAATTCTGAATTTTAGGAAGTGGTAACACCAGTAATGGAACATAGAGGCAAAACTATACCCCAATAATCCTCATCGCTTTTTTTGCTTATAAAACTCTTTTGCACTACATATAGTACTTTTACAGGATGCAAAGGTGAGGCCCATCCTGTAAATTCCACTGAATTTTATAAAAACAATGAAACGTGACCAAAAATAGAGAACATGAAATAAAATAGAAGAAAAGGGCATCTCTTTTAAGTGATTTTTGTCAAAGGGGTAAAGAATGGTGACCAATTTTGTTTCCTCTGCTGTTGCTGATGTTAATGTGGATGGATGTCAAGGAAGATCAAGATCCTTTTGAAATAAAACTGATTTCCATGTGCACTGTATGTACACTAACCCTTTGGTCTGTGATAACTAAGACATGACAAGAGTGAGTGAGTAACTAAGGTATCAAGGGAACAATTGGCACAGAAACATCCTGTAAATTCATTCACAGAAATTTGTCATGCTCTCCAAAGGTGCCATCTGCCCGCCAAATGTCCCAACAAGTGACTCATTTGGAGACCCAGCTTCAAAAAAATATTTTCCAGGAACATCCTTCTTGTCAAGTTCACATAATCACTACACACACAAACACAACACTCTGTTTACCTCGCTTACACTAGACCCTGGCTGAAGGGCCTGGTTAACAAAACTCGGTGAAGTGAGGGAAGGCAGGGGGAAAAATACAATTTGCCCGGGGCAGTCCTCTTCAGTGCGCTGTTTGAAGCAACCGATTACACAATGCAATGCTGTTGCTGCTGTGTGCAAGTGGAGTTGGACCAACTGGTATGAGCAAAACAAAGACCAGAAAATGTTTTTTTCCTTACTTTATCAGCTACTTCCAACATATTTTTCTATTTTTATTACTTCCTGCTGTTTTCGCTACTTGCTGGTGGCTGAGATTTGTAGATAAACTATTTTCAAATAACGCTCAGTACTTTTGCATTTCTTCTAAAAGTTACTGAAATACCCGTGGAGGAAAATCACATTACAATTTTCAATTATAGAATGTTATTTTTGTGCGCAATTACATTTCAGTAGCCATGCTTAGATTTTTGATGGAATATCAGATCTACAGTTTAATAAATGTTCTATTATGAGTTGAGACTCAATGTTTGCTTTATTGACAATAGACAACTCATTATGGTGAGACTTTTGCATTTGGTTTTTAATCAAAAGTCTTTTAAAATTATTTTCAACTCACTGTCCACTCCGTTTGTGGTTTAAAAAATTCAACCACATAATTGAAATATAATCCATGTACAGAAAATGACTGCATGCCATGGAACAAGTTTGTCTTATGGCTTGAATGTTTCTCCAGCAGCTCAATCAAGGCATAGAAAGAATTTTTGGCAGGAGGAACTCAATCTCCATTGTTTAAGCAAACTAATTCAATGTCTCCGTCAGACTGAAAAGTCATTGACAAAAAATTCACAGACAAAAGTGCAACTCTATATGATGACTCCATATCTGTATTATGAGTCAATATTAAGTTACATTTTTAAACCCCTCTAACAAAAGTTATTAGAAATGACAGTTTAAAAGCTGAATTTTATAAAATGTCCTGTTGCAGGAACATTTCCCGGACTCCCCTTGAATTAATGTGTATCCCTGGCTGGTTACTTTTTTCATTTTCATTTCTGGCCTACACCTACATGAAATGGCGAGCCTTGTTTCCATGGGGCTACTGTATTACCATCTTATGAAGTTATTGTAAGCAAAACGGATTGTTGATAATATGACAAAACTCCCATCAAGTCCAGCTGAGGGATGAACTTTCATGACCATGACTGCTCATATAGCTTTAAGGGTCCTAGCTACCTAATTTAAAGCAAGCACATTCTCATTGGTATCATTAGTCACTATAGAGGTATGGCAAACCAGCACAGAGGGACTTTCCATGTGAAAACACACCTATTAATCAGTATTCCTCCCCAGCTCGTTGTAAATGAGTCATTAGCCACATGTAATGGTGTCTCATTGCCAAGCAATGTCCTAAATTACCTCTAACTACAGATTTCACCATTAGAAGGGGAAACAGCATCTCCAAATAAACCCCTCAGATTCAATTAAAATGTGTACAACTTTTTTCCCTGGCAGTTGTTCATTATGACCTCATTATTAAAATAAGCCGGGCTTCTGTAATGACTGAGAGCCATAATGGCACCGAATCTCACTGATTATCACATGTCAATGAGGGCAACACAATTTGAGTACAATGACGGCACTATGATATTGCCAATTAACTAAATCCCATTTCACTCATAACACACTGTCTGAACTGTAATGTAGGTGTTGTTTGAATAATTCCATAAATGTATATGATGGTGTTCTTTCTATGATACCCAACAGTGAGACATAAAGTCACCTTTAACACTGTGAGAATGTCAACCTTTGGGATGTCATTACCCTTCTTGTGCAGGTAGACGATGGCTTCAGCTAAGCTGCTGATGATATGCCTCGTCTCCTCCTCTGTGAGGCGCTTCTTCTTCTGCAGCAGCTCATTCAGTTCACCTCCATCGCACAGCTCAGTAACCAAATACATCCTCTAGAGCAGAGCACAGAGACAATGCATCTCACTATAGGGCCGATCCGTATGTGATCGTCAATGTTGTTTATACACAGCCACATACACACGTAATACTACTGGATTGAGATATTTTCCACATGCATTACACTAAACCTGCTCTCTAAATTGGCTTTCTTTGGATTTGGGTACTTAAAAAGACAGCAAGACTCACTTTTGGTGCTTCAAAGACTTCCTTAAGATGTATTATGTGAGCATGATTCACTTGTTTGAGAATGCTTACTTCCCGTTCCAGCAGTTCGACTTTTGAACTCCCTGCCTGCAGTGGTAGGAAGGCAACAGTTAAAGGAGTTTCAGCTTAGGCATGGGAATGCTGTTTATTTCTCTCCAGACTTTAACCTCGCTTCTTTTCATGACATCAGATAATAGGCTTCCCAGAGGAATCTCAAATGCACTCACCTTTTCTTTGTTAACCTTCTTAATAGCCCATTTTTCCTGCGTTTCAATATGGGTGGCTTCACAGACGACCCCAAAGCTACCTTGACCCAATTTCCTTCCAATTGTGTATATTTGCTGTGGGGATAACAAAGGAAACCATTAATAGATTTGTAATCTACATCTGTTCTGTGAACTCTGTCAAACAGTCAGAGTACAGGATTTTCCTTGAGCTTGTAGGGATATTTGAGTTTAGGAGTTTAGGATCATTTCACTGCTTTGGATTACAAACACATTACGCATTAACTCAAGACCTGAATTCTGAAGTAGATCCTAATTTTCAAGCGCTCTGAAAAAAGGGGAAGTTTTCCAGTCTCTGGAGCTGCAGAATATAGTATTTCTAATCAAGTTACAAATGATTAAGTTGCTGCCGCAGTTCATTCAATCTCAGGTCTAATTAACTTGATCATTATCTGTGCGCATGCAAGGCTGAGCACTGACTGCTTTGGATTTGGCAAAGAGAGCAGTCAAATTCCCTAGAGAAGGGGGCGTATTCAGGAGCAAAGTGGAGTCTGATCCTCCTCTAGTGCAGATGGAGTACACTATGGAGGTCACCAGTGAGTGAGTGTGGCTTCTTCAGTATTGCCCCTAGGGCAGCGGAGGAGATTGTGGGGTAAACTGATGTATAAGAAATCCTCTATACCTTGAGGTCAGCATCGTCCTTCAGGCGGGTGTGAGGCACCATCCTCTTCGGACTGTTCCTTCGGGCACGCTGACAGGCCATTTTCATGCCTGTTCCACTAACATCTGCTTGTGTCATCTACAGATGGAAAGAGGGGGGACTGTTCAACTAGAAGGTTTATACACAAGGGGGAACTGCTTGTTATTATGTTAATGCCTCAAGCCTACAGTCTGACCATTCCATTACAATAAACCATTGTTCAGGTCATTATTGCTTTGTTATTCTTTGGCACACCACAGGATCATTTTCCAGAAATAATGTTGTAGTTACAGTAAGTTTTTTCATGACCCAGTTTACAGTCAGTCCTTACTATAGATTAGATTTTCAGTGTATCACTCTTTGTCAAGTGCCAATCGAAGTTGTGTTCTTTTCACCTGAATGGACGAAGGGCACTTTAACTCAGGTGACCTAAGGCCAGTCAGACGGAAGCCACCTCAGTAGGTGGCCTTACACTGTTCCCATTGCAACAGGTCTGCTCACCCAAACTGGTCACACTGAATGCACTGAATAACTAAGAATTCCAGCAGCAAAGGACAGTAAAGAGATCATGGCACTGGCAGCAGATTTTTGAGTGTAATACATAATCAGCTTTACATCATTAATAAACATGTCTCCACTCTGTAAAGTAAGTTGGTATCACATATTTCCAACAATACATAACCAAGCCATAGACTACGCACCTAACCGGTAAGTTTTTCAAACACACGTTGGCGACTTCATCTATACTGAACAAAAATATAAACGCAACACTTTTGGTTTTGCTCCCATTTTTCATGAGTTGAAATAAAAGATCTAAGACTTTTTCTATGCACACAAAAGGCTTATTTCTCTCAAATTTTGTTCACAAATTTGTTTAAATCCGTGTTAGTGAGCACTTCTCCTTTGCCAAGATAATCCATCCACCTGACAGGTGTGGCATATCAAGATGCTGATTAAACAGCATGATTATTGCACAGGTGTGCCTTGGGTTGGTCACAATAAAAGGCCACTCTAAAATATGCAAAAAGACATTTATTAGGCACTGAACTATGGATCTCACATGACTAGGGCTACAGATATGCATTTTTTGAAAACCAGTCAGTATCTGGTGTGACCACCATTTGCCTCATGCAGTGCGACACATCTCCTTCGCATAGAGTTGATCAGGTTGTTGATTGTGGCCTGTGGAGTGTCGGTCCACTCCTCTTCAATGGCTGTGCGAAGTTGCTGGATATTGGCAGGAATTGGAACACGCTGTCGTACACGCCGATCCAGAGCGTCCCAAACATGCTCAATGGGTGACATGTCTGGTGAGTATTCAGGCTGTGCAAGAACTGGGATGTTTTCAGCTTCCAGGAATTGTGTACAGATCCTTGCAACACGGGGCCGTGCATTATCATGCTGCAACATGAGCTCTGGTGGACATTCCTGCAGTCAGCATGCCAACTGCACGCTCCCTCAAAACTTGCGACATCTGTGGCATTGTGTTGTGTGATAAAACTGCACATTTTAGAGTGGCCTTTTATTGTGACCAGCCCAAGGCACACCTGTGCAATAATCATGCTGTTTAATCAGCATCTTGATATGCCACACCTGTCAGGTGGATGGATTATCTTGGCAAAGGAGAAGTGCTCACTAACACGGATTTAAACAAATTTGTGAACAAAATTTGAGAGAAATAAGCTTTTTGTGTGCATAGAAAAAGTCTTAGATCTTTTATTTCAACTCATGAAAAATGGGAGCAAAAACAAAAGTGTTGCGTTTATATTTTTGTTCAGTATATTTGTGTGTTCAGCAATAACCTAGCCAACTGAAAATCTCCCTCTGCCAGATTAGCCAATCTATTGATAGGATGAAGTCTTTCCAGAAAAATCGATTTTCCAAATGAACACTGATGTGCATGTTTTGTTTTCAATTTGTTTTCAATAAATGTTCTCTAGTACAAGTTAGCACTGTTAGTCACAAAGACATGAACAGAATATTTCATTAACATTTACTTTAAATGGTATGCTATATATTGAAAAGATACTGTTTGAGCGAGCTGAGTAAAATCAAGAAATCATAAAGTACAGAGTCAGTCTTTAGCTCCCTAGTCTACCTTGTCATCTTGCCATTGGTTTATGACCAAACTGCTGTCTCTGTCTGAGCCCATATTAACTTTAAGCACAATTTACCCAGCTTGAAAAACACTCTCTAAAGCCAAATTAAATGTAAAGCAATTATCAAGTGATGACTGGGAGCGGTGAAGTGGATCCACCACACGGACAGCAATTAATTATTAACAAGGAAGCGGTGTCTTTAACCTCTTCACTCTGGTGCATTATCTTAGCCCTGACAGGGCTCTCATAACAGGCCTGTCTCTCCCATTATCTCCTGTCTATTTTCTAATCAAAACGATTGTGACAGCCTCTGGAAATCCCAATCACCTCAATCACAGCTCATTTGTGGGAGACAGAGGCATGTGATGAGTGTATCACTGGGGACTCACAACACGGAGGATGGGAGTTCATGCGCACCTCAGGTGCCTCCAAGATGGCCGCGTCTTATCTTTAGCCTCGACGCAGAGGAAATGGGATATCAGGGTCAGGTCCGGGAGAGAAGTCTGACATTAAAATGGGTCACAACAGAGACACAGGTCTTGAATTGCTTCAAGCCAGGAGTTCTCTCCCTACAATGTAGACCTGTGATTCCAAAACTACAGGTCGGAACCCAAAATGGGTCACATACCTTTATCTGAGGGGTCCTATAAGTTCTCCTCGATAACTTCTACTCAACCTAAAATTATAAAACACCCCAGTTATACCCAACCACAAACCCATACCAGAGTTAACCCAGAAATCATCAGACCTGGGCCCAAATGAACTCGAGAAACATTGCACTTGAACCTGGATAGATTCACAGCTATACACAGTAGCTCTGCCTTTAAAACCAAGTAAAATCCAAGTAGAGTGCAGCTGCAAGCCAGCAGTGGAACTAGACTGCAGTGTAAAAGCTGTGCTCAAATCAGATTTTTTTGGCCAAGAAATGTTACAGATAGTTTGACTCATACATTAACAAGTGAAAACAAGACCCAAGGTAACCTGCCTTGATTTTAGTCTCAGAGGAGGTGAAGCTTGAAGCGCATGGCATACACATTACATGCCCCAATCCAAAAAAAATAAAGCATTAACAAACACTGTGTCTCTCTCTCTTTAAACACACACACACAAACCAAGTGCCATATCGCAGAGTGCATACAGAGGTCAACACAGAGGTAAACCCAGACAGTTAGATGGCGCTAGTGTCAAAAGAGACAGCCAGAATGTAGACACGAGATAGAGAGAGACAAAGAGAAGAAGAGAGAGAGATCAACTTCTTTCATTCATTTTCATGTTGAACTTACACTACTCAGCTATAGGTACACAGACCCATTGTCAACTCTGCTCCACTTTTCTGTTTGAAAAGCAAGTGTAAATGTAAGTAGCCCAGCCAGCAAGACTGATATGTTAATCAGAGTACTATTTATAGTTGACTGAGGAAATCATCCATTAATGCATCATGTATAGAATGTCATGCAAAATGTACCATTTGCTCTCTTTTTTGCAATAAGTTTCAACTGGAAAAGCTACATGTTTTGAGATTTCTGTTTAGCTAAGGGTACTATTACAAAATATCCCTGTATTGAAAAAAGCTCATGATGTAGGCTATATTTCACATAAGGAACTGATCAACCAAGGCAGATCAATCAACAACATGCCTACAACAGAAACAACAGCGCTTACAATAAAATGTAAATTAATCACCCATATAAAATGTTGTTCCTTCTTACCAGCAGGTAAGCTAACCAACATAGTCAGGGCTCTGCAGTTGTCACCCTGAGAAGTTTTATTTGGTAGCCGCTGATCTCTCCTACTAGCTGCTAGCCAACAGTCACGTCTCTCTTAATAAGAGGGGAAACAATACCCACCCCCCCTCCAATCTGACACAGTAATTGCAACTGACAGCACAACATATGACAGGCATAATAGCCAAGCGACCAACAACAAAGGCAACAGCCATCTACTGACTAGTAGAGGAAACTCCCACAGATATAAGTGAATGAAACTGAATGAGCATCAAAAATGAATGGAAGTCAATGAACAGTGAAGCCCAAAAAGTTCCTTCTTACGGACACACCGACATGCTCGCCACTCTAAACCTAGTGGTGAAGTTAAAAATACACTCTGCAACTTTCATAATCCATCATCATCACTTCAAGGAAAACTTGTTGGATAAGCCACATGACAACATGTCAGATCCTGTCCTTGGTAACACCTGACTTATCAATGTGCTAACAACAGCTATGGAAGTCACCTTGTACTTGAACTGTTGCATCTGTGGAAGAGGCTCCATTATACAGCCTGGCTAGTTGTTTGGCAAATCTACCACTATAGGAGAAATGCCTTACAAACCAACTTATAGCAACCCCAAAGTGTTTCATGAAGGCCACAAGTTTATTTGTTTTGTTTGTACCTGCATAGAAAGCTACATCAGCAGCAGCACTGATTAGGCTTTGACATTGTTTATTCCCTCTTTTAGATCAAATCAGTGCTACAGACTTACCAAATTATTTGTGGGCATCACATTACTTTTTTATTGTCCACGTTTAATAATAGTGAATGGATTCAGGACTAACCCGTAGCATGAATGACTATTACCTGGGTCTAATAATGAATGCGTAACAGTCGACAGCACAAATGAACAATGCCAACACATCATGGGCTTTGTTCACACACAGAGGCACTGAAAGATGAACGAACATCAGTACACACACCACCCCCCCTCTCCATAGGCTGTAGGCCACCTTCTGCCTCATATCAAATTTCAGTAGGAAGTAATCAGACCCAGTGGAATGTCACCAATCAAGTCCTAACGTTTCTCAATTCTCCATCATACTGTCAGAGACCAATTTGTGTTTATTTACCCTACTGATGGAAAAAAACATTGTGTCCCACGACTGAAGAGAGTGGGGGATACCGTGTTTGAGCTACAAACACAAATTTGATGTCACATTGGAATGAGGACTGTCTGGACATACAAAGGCTGGTTCTGGTCCTGTATAACTTTTCCTCCCCTAAACCTGCTTCTCTTTCATTCTTCACTCTCAAAGTAATGTATTTACTCTTGCTCCCTCTCATTATTTATGTCAACATCTGAGCAATGTAGTCCTAGAGTCATGTTTTCATTTGCTAAAAAAAAATTGGCTGTTGATATGTAGTAGACTACTCAATTTTTAGCCTAGATTACTAAAACTTACTATACTATTACTATAACTTTAATGCTGAATTTACCTTCCTAGCTGGACTAAGCCTATACTGTCTGTAAAAAGATTGCATGTTAGTTACAGTATGTCCACCACAATCAAAAACAATGTTCCAAGTTTTCCTACAACATAAGAGACTTGCCTCTTGGCTCTCTTTTTCCACCTGGAAAGCAGTGTCAGAACTATATTCTCATTCACCACGCCATACCCATAATTACTGACTCAGTAATTTCCCTGATGTTCACCCATATTGATGAACCATCAAGATATTAAACATTTGAATTATTCTGCAAGGCCTACATAGGTTTGCGTACTTAGTGGCACAAATGGTAGGCTAAATTAGGCTTATGCAGATCTCTAATGACCGTGCTTCTCTGTAATAAGCAGCTACTAAAATAAAATGAAACAAAACCAAAGAGTCTTAGCAACTGCAATTAAAATGTAGACTGCAATCCGTCTTGCTTGAGCCCAAATATTTCATTTTCCTCATATGAAACTTAATCATTTATTGACAGCTTGGCTTTGATGACAAATGATAAACTTCACAGTCCTAATGAAGCATGGAATTACATTACCTGATGAGGCAAGAAATTGCATGTTTAGAATGCAAATATTGAGCCAGTCTACTTCACTAAGTTATGGAGTGAATCCTAATATTATGCAAAGAAATTATCAAAGTTAGTGGTCTACATGTAATGTCAAGAACGCACGAACATTAAGCCACTAAAACACACAATAGACTTGCTTAAAAAGTACTGAAGATATACTTTACCTGACAGCTGATGGACAACCTGACTCCTACCAAACAGTGCTTTTTAGGTCCTACTCCTCTCAGCTAACAAGTAATAGTGTGGCTATAAACAAACCATTTAGGAGACCCTTCAAGAATTCCCTTTGTTTTCACTGGTCATGTTTGATAAGTGTCTATGGGCAGGAAAACATGCTTTGCTTAAAGGAAGCAAAAGATCAAATTGTGCCATTTGCTCAGAGCACTCCACATGTTGCTAGGAGATAAGGGCCAACAAATTCAAATTTTCTCATTGGTTTAATCCTGGTTAAAGCTAATCTCTGCCCTTGCTGGGCTCAGCCTTGGGAACCTAGGGCAGACATCTAGAAAAATGTAGGCCATTGCAGAAACAAGAACAAATTAAATATAATTTTAGTAGCAACTCAGAAAGAAGTCAGCACATTCATATCACAAACCATGGATGTCCACACCTAAGCTTGAACTCATTCAGACTCCCAGGTTTATAACCCTTTTTACGAAAAAATCCCTCAATTAAAATGATGATGTACCCTACCTAACATTTATATCAAAAGATAAAAAATTAGAACAAAATGTTAAATTATATAACTGACTCAAACATTGACAAGTCAGTCTAAAATTAACGTTAGCTGTTATTCAATCGTAGGGATTATCTGGGCTATAGTAACCAAGAAAGGAAAGAACAGTTGGCAAGAAAATTCAGCATGCGAGGTGCTTCAAACACATAGCCATATTAACATTCCCATTAACCTTGGACAAGCATTGCTACGCTAACATTAGCTTAATTATTATGCATGCAACCTGTAAAGGTATTATCCGTAATGTTCCAGACACTTTTGCAGTCGATTAAAGCAAAAGTCGGATAACTTATCATCCCGAGCCTTTATGTTCAAGCAAAAGTCAAACGTGCAACAAGCAACAACTTAACAGCAACCGACTGTAAGTTAATGTAGTAACTAGTTAACATAAACGATAGAGCCAATAACTACTTAGCTGGTCAGAAATATCTTCAAAACGGAACGGGTAACTAAATAACACTACTCTGTTAGTGATAACTGAATACTAACTAACGTTAGATATTAAGCAGGTCTGGTAAATAAAAAAATATATAAAGTCACAGTCCCTTTAGCGCATGTTGTCATGGCAACAATATACGAAGTTGTACAAACGTTTGCTTCTTCTGGCGAGATACAAGTAAAAATACATTAATGGATATACATGCGGATTTACCGTGTGTACAAGGTCACAACTGATCTTCTTTAATTCAACAAATGGTACATACCGTTTAGAATAGATCATATTTAAATAGCCGCTGTTTAAAGCAAACTTTTTAAGGCGAGTGAATGACTACGGAAACTGAAAAGGGACAAAAGTATGATGCGGTTTAAACATCCCCAGTCCCTATCGCATCCATTGTATGGTTTGCAGCGCCCCTGGTGGGCAGTAAGTGGAAACCTGGTAGTTATAACTGGAAGTAGACTTACCTGAAAGACTACAAGGTCCGTAGGGTAAGCGTGTCCACTTTTGGATTCATTCTTAATGTCGACCATCCGTCGCTATACTCAAAATGTACTCATAGCCTATAGAATGTGAGGGAGCAGTTCGTTCCCAGTGGCACCTTGGTAGGCTACTTGGTGTGGTCGTTAGTCTCCATCTAGCGGAGAAAATGGTCACTGGAGTGTTTTTTTTTTTTTGCCTGATTTGTTGTTAGAATGTAGTCATTTATTCATTAATTTACAATTAATTTTCGGACAATTAACACTAAGGTTCAGTTTGGAAATATGATTCTTAGCCATAGTCTGGAAATATGAGTCTCAGCCTTGTAAAATCAATATTTTGCAATATTTTGCAGTTCATCACTGTGAGTACAGTTTACCACTTCTTTGTTCCATTTGGACAGGACAGCAGTGGCTAATGCGATGCTTTTGAACATTAGCCACTTTTCCACAGCAGCTTTAAAGGCCATGCCAGGTCTAGGGCTGATTTAAGATGAAACACTATTTCTTTGCAACTTAGTGTAGTCCAGCAGACATCTCTGCAGGCACTAAGATTCAAAATAGCCTGATTAATATTGTTATGTGGGGAATGGAATGACGTTAAAAGGAAGAATGAGGATTTCTAGAAGCCTATCCCATTAATCACTAATGAAGCCTCCACTTGGGACCATTCAAAAGTTTTCATGCCAGCATTTATTCATTTATTTCCTGAGAAATGGGCTCCATCCTCCTCTAAGCATTTATTGGCACTGCAAGCACAAGTCAACGGCTTATGAAACAAAGTTCTTTCAAACAGTTCTACTACTTATTCATGCAACTATGGGAGCATATGCAACAGCTTGCATGTGACCTTCCCTTTAATTTGAATGAACCATAACCCTGGAATGAATATATCTTTAACTACACCTCAACAGATCAAATATTTCAAGTGGGCCTATTTGAATAACATCTGCTGTTCAGTACTGAATACAGATTCCTCAATTTCTCTACATTTTCAAAAAATGCACTACACATGTAATGTACAGTGTGTATATTGTAGCCTATGTCTAATGAAGTATTTGAAAAATCGTGTATATACACATACATATGTATTTGCACTCTTTTAATGTTTCTCTCCACTGAAATATTTCTATATAGCACATTTTGATATATTTATTTGAACTCCAGTCTAGTTACAAAATAAATTTGGCTTGATCCACTTATAGAATAGGATTGCTTCAAATCAATTTGTAAATACATATTTTGGTCTAAGTGTGCCTGTTAGGTCATGGAGTGTATTGACTGTTGCTTTTCCTCCTGTCTATCAACCTAATACTGGATGTTTTTAGTGTATGTTTTGTTACATTTACATTACATTACAGTTTACATTGCGTTTACCAATACACAGGATTTTGGGGCACTTTTGTAGAAAATCAGCTTGAATATTCGAGGAAAGCAGTTGGATGAGAGTGATATGTCACATCCAGAAGACTCAACAGTAAGTTCTGGCGTCGCAGAACCACCTTCCTCCACACCCACTGTCAACAGTGTATTGAAAACTGAGGCAAATTAAGAAGCATTCCAAACTAGTTGGACATTTCTGAACAAACAGATTGAACTCTTATAAATAAATCATTTTGTAATTAGTAGCTGAATTACAGTATGCAAAATGTTTCCTCCTTCCAAAGATAATGATCACTAGCTGATTGCATGAAATCCAGTACTGTGTTCAGAAATTAGGAACACCTGAAAGTCCCCTACAGTGCTCATCAGTCGTCAGTTTGCATGAGCTACTGTCGCTAAACTATTTGTGAATGATGAGCACTTAAAGGAAATGTTCTTTTCCGAAGTAGATTGTGAGTCTCAGATAAACACTGTTAACATTTCTAAGTATTGAACACAACTCTTTAATGCAACGATACAGCTTTATCAGATAGTAATGAGCATTACAAAAGCATGGTGAACATAGCAAAGACAATTTTGCTCGCTGTTACAAGCACAAAATGAAAAGCAGTTCATTAAAAATGCATAGCAGAAATTCAATGGATTTATTTGAATTTGTGCACCACAGTGTTGTTGGAATGTTGTCAGTTATTGCAAATCATATCAGCATTGTCTGCATTATTCTTGTATTCCCAATCTTGCCTTTTTTTTTAAAGGAGCTGTAGAAAATGTTTCATGATCCTGGGGCCAAACCAAACCACTCCTAATGCAAAAAAAATACTGGAAAATCAATATTGACCTTGTTGAGATACAGTTTCTTTTTTACAAATTCTATGGATGGATTCCATGGATTTTGATGTCAAAAAATGTATCTACACTGCAAAAAATATTAAGGCAGTTCAACTTAAAAACATAAGTTTCCTTGCTGCCTTAAAATTGTGAGTTGACTGAAGTAGTACCGAATAGTTAGGTCAAAGATCATTAAGTTAGTTCTAATGTAGAAAAGCTAACTGAGTGAACTTAAGACAATAAGTTCAATCAACAAATGTCTAGTCATGCTGATTCGTGTTTCCAAGTTGAATGCATTAATTGATGAACTGAAATCCAGTGTTATTTATTTTTTCACAAGGTTTGCTAGGTTTAAGTTTGAGTTCCTCTTATATCACATGATTAATACACAGCTCAGCATATAGTATGCAGCTGCAATACACTTACTTATAGTGGATTGTACTTGCCATGTGCATCAGAGAGAAACTTACTTAATTGTGAATTCCCAGATACATAGATAAGATAGATAGTAGATTTTATCATGTTTTTGTTTTTTTTGTTTGTTTTTTTATCAGAAATTGACCTATGATTTACCAAACATACATACATAACAAGTCTCTATCCTGTAACTTCATTCAAACCAAAAGAAGGAAGAGTTTCTGGAGAGTTAAACCGAATGCAGTGCATACTGGGAAGTCTGCTAATAAACTAACAGTGTTGAGTTTAGTGAATGCTTTATAAGGTGTTCTTTCAACTCATAATTTTAAGTCACAAGATGTGAACTCATGATTTTAAGTCATGAAGCTCATAACTAGCACTTTTAAGTTGAAATTGACAAACACATCTATATACATTGTGTTAATGGATAAAGATGAGTTGATTTCACTAACTTGCACTATGAGTTTTTACAGTGTACAAGTCAAATGACAGCTGTGAAGTCTTTGGACTTTGACCCGACCTACAGTATGGGAAAGGGATAAATTGACTGTTGAGTGTTGAAGGAATGGTTTCATAGTGAGAGACGGACTTGTCTTCATACAAGTGAAACTGAAAAAGTTAATATCTTGAAAGCTGGATTGATAATAGAGGCAAAAATATTTTTTCTGTCTGTTCTTTTTAGAGTCTCAACCTCATTCATTATGTCATTATTTGGATTCATTTCCACAAGAAGAACATTCAGAACATTTAGGGGGAAGGGGACCATTGGTTGAGTATTGACACATATCATAATGGCAGTAAAAAACAATTCAATTTAAATGAATTTATGCTCAGTACTTTGAAAAGCTCAGAAGTACATGTCCAAAAATGTGTTTACCAATACAAAAATGTCTGGAGCAGTCTGACTAAAATGATCTTCCAACACATCCTTAACTGAAAACTGAAGTAACCACCAATTTCCTCCTCAGACAGACTTCCGCCTCTTGCCGAAGACATTATTGATGAGCTTGGCCATGGACTTGGAGCCGCTGTATCGTCTGCGGTCTGCGCGGTACTTCAGGTTCTCCATCACATGCCGAATGAGCTTCGTGAAGAGGTTGGATATCTCCAGGTAGTCCTCTGCTGCAGACACCTCCTGGAAGTGGCAGCGGTTCTCCTGGGCCAAGGATCGCCCCTCCTCCTCACATACCTGCCGAGCGTGGCACAGGTCCTGCTTGTTCCCCACCACGAAGATCGGAATGTCCGCCAGTCTGTCAGATCAAGTGCAGCAGGGTCACACAGACAGCAGCCTCTCCCAACGGACCGGGTGCCGAAGGTGCCACTGGACTCACAACATTACGCATTCCCCAGTTCAAAGTGACCAAATATCAACATCAGATCTTACCAGTTCAGAAACTGTTTGAAACACTGTGGCACAATCCAGAACACTTGCATAGCGTCAATCCAGGAAGCTGCCATATTTATGCACATGAACTGTTCACTTGATTTGATTTTAAATCAGCACAGTATGATTCACTTGTTTATTATTGTATACATTCTATATGTGTGCTTCTCTAATCAAGACTATTTAGACTGGCGAAATGTGTAAGCTATACTGTGAAATGTTTATTGTTGGTCAGCACAAGGGGGAAGAACTCAAGTAAGTCATGAAATGGTTTCAGGGGAGAAAGGAGAGTTGATGTAGTGCAGAGAAGCCCCATACTCTAACAGCGGCCCTCTGGTACACCATGTGAGGTGGTGTCTGCTTCATATCTCTTTCACAGTGTGTTGGGGGGGGGTTGGGGGGGGGCATGATACAGGAAACTTCAAAAGGACCATGTGTGGTACAGTTTTCACTTCTCCTCCACACAGCCACAAAAAGCTCTCATTGTAAAATCTCCACTAAAATTCCCCAGCTCTCTCAATGTTTTATCCCATTTCAATTAACATCAATGATAAAATTGGATATAAACCGTTCTGGGATTAATTTAGTTGAGCATATGAATTAATTTACCCACATAATTAACTTGGACAAGCGCTGTGGTTCAAATCCTCGAAGATACGTTCATCAAGAAGCCAAAAATCACAATTTCCATTACAGACAGATAGCCGACCAACTGGCTCTTGGGTCCGTGGGAGTTGGCTCCATTTTTCTACACTGTGATGTTCTGCTGTCATGCTACTCTTGCCCATCGTAATAGGGCATGCTGAAATCTATTGCTTAAACTGCAGCATGCCACACTGATCCTCACCCTGATAGGCCTAAACATCCATCTCAGGAATGGGACTCATTAGTTCATCAAAGTAAATCCCTCAGCTCGGCCTCATTCCCAGCGGGCTACAGTCACTCACCCCTTGCAGCTCTCCTCACGGGCCTCTTTGATCTGCTGGAGGATGCTTTTGGCATTGAGGAAAGACATTCGGTCACTGATGTCGTACACCACCACAAATCCATCTGCCCAGTCGACGGGTTCCTCCAGGATACATCTGCTGCTTCCACTCTGACACAGTCAAACACGAAACATCCTCAAACATCTGACTCGACTATAGAAACTAATGGAAAGTTGTTAACATAGGATACATCAGCTGTGCCCCATTGCAGAACACTGTGAAAAGTGACGAGAAACATTATAAGGCCACTACGGCCCATGTTGGGCCATTTGCCAGGTAAACATATAGAAACCCAACTTCTAATTTTGGTTAAAAAAAAAGGAGATAAGAGAGTGACATTACAGTATGCAACAAGGTCATGGATAATGAAAATCCTGTTATCTGAGCCTTCAGGGTTTTGCAGTCAATAAAAGTAAAAACTTTGCTGGTAAAGAGCCATATGCACTCACTGTAAACACTGAACATGTCGTAACCTGAACAGTTTATCGACCTTCAAAGACCGAGTGTGTTCTGACCTACATTACAAATACCTTAAGACCAAAATATGCAGTTGGTATGCTATACCTTGTGGTACAGCAGGCAATGAATGCAAGCCATTAACCAAATGGAAATGAACATATTACCCAGATCTACCTGTGAACATGGATCAAAGACCTCTAAGTTTAACTGTCTTCCATCGATGGACAGCCTTTTATGGTATAAGGAATCTGCAACAAAGTAAGTTCAAAAAGATGTGTATTATAAAAAAGTAACAGATGTTATGAATCAAATCACATCCCATGAACACTAATAGAAGTGGAGAGTTTGGTACAGTAAATGACAACGCTCATACTTTTCTCATTGAGAGGTAATGAACCCAGTGTGGTGCCAGTTCAGTTGAACTATGGAACAATGATTACCATAAGCCTCAAAAAATCTAGTGCATGATTGCTCAGATGGGGCAAACGAGCTAATTCATTTAAGGGAATTAGGCAGGAGAGGAAAGGTCTGAAACTGTATACCCACTCTGTAAACTGTAACATTACAAGCAGCCGTCATCCAGCCTGCAAGATAAACAATGGCTGAAGCAAAATATGATTTCATATACCAATTTGTGAGATGTGCGTGTTAGGTTTTGCTCTCATTCTTTTTAAGCCATATGTTAAAAAGTGAAAAACCATTTGAATTTTCCAGGAGGTCATATGGAGTCGCTAAATCCCTCCAGAGTACTGTACTTTATGCCGTGATGAGCAGATCCCAGTGATGGATCTTACTGCATACAGCATGCACTTCAGTGGATGTCAAACTCTCATGTGTCTGTATAAATGAAATCTTAGGCTCCATGACTTGATATAATTGGTGTGTGGCCAGCAGAAACAGTGTGGAAACAGCGACCGGCTCATGCCCTGAGAGCAATATACGGTATATCTTACTATAAAAACATGTAAGGAGTCTATTTACTTACTGGCATTGGAAGCATACTCTCCAATAAAACGTTTTGTCAGGAATCTCACCAGAACAGCTAGGGAGAAAGAAAAAGAGAGAGAAAGAGTCAAGATTGGAGGAACATGCAGGAAATGTTCATAAAATCGTTGTATAATACAACACTGGAGCTCAGAAAATTTGCATCGCCCGGAGACTTGGTGAAATATATTGTTGTATATGTGTCCTTATCATGAACTCGGGATAGTCTGCCATAGTTTTGCAATGAAACTGTGTTGCATGATGATCTTAAAAAGTCAGGGCTTGAGTTTCAACACACACATAAAAAAAAAACTGCTTTCTGGACACCGGTTGCTTTTTCTGCCCCCACTAGTGACCTCCAGCAGTTAAAATACATAGCCGTGTTCCTGTCCATTTCCCACTTGCACTTGGCAGACTAAGCAGTTGTGCTGAGTCATGTAATCTTCTGTATAGCTACTGCCTTTTTTCCTCTGCTCTTCCCTTATGTGTGGAAAAGCATTATCCGCTCAAATGCCATCTAATTTCCCCCCCTGGCCAAAAGGTAGATTGGTTGAAAAGCCTCCAGTTAGCTTCAGGGGAAAACATTGGTTTCAAAAATTCCTTGTTTCATAGGAAACACAATACCTCATCTCACAAGTGTGGAGACTGGGAACTACATTATTCCATCAACATTATGCTCTGCAGTTAGGATCGCTTTCTCGGTTTAAGTTAAACTCAAAGGTTACATTAAATGTGTTTGTGTTGTAATGTGCAGTATATCAGACATATGGATATTATGCAGACCTTGACTCTATCCTTGGACTCAATCTTACACAGGAGTTATTTATTACACTGGACGTAATGCTCAACACCACTTTAGACACTTGAGACACTTTTGATAGTTTTATATTTTATCTCAATAGTTTTATATTTATTTAAATTTATATTACTTCCCTGTAAATTTGTATTACCTTATTACCTTTCCTGTACTTTGTTCTGCCAATGCACAGTACATTGTCCTGCCAATTGCTGCTGTGACACCCAAATTTCACCTAGGGGATCAATAAAGTGCAATCTTATCTTTATCTTATACAGTGGCAGAATATACTAGAGAGACAGAAGAGACAATGTGTCTTTTCTTACTTTCATATTCTCTGTATATATGAATATATTAGTTATTAGTTATTAGTTATTATAGAATTTACAGACAACATTGAAAGATCAGGGAAACAACATATATCATCTGAATCTTTATGCTAAAAACACAGTCAGCTGTCAGCGTCTGTTTTACTCACCTGATTTTCCAGCTCCTTCGCTGCCCAGCAGAGCCAACTTGATGTCATTCATGACGGAGGGTTGGAAGGGAACTGTTAAAAGCACTTCTTACTACTACTCCCAGCTATCTAGCCTCTCTCTCTCTCTCTGTCTCTCTCTCTCTCTCTCTCTCTCTCTCTCTCTCACCCTATACCACTTTATGAACCGCACAGTCAAGTGTTTGTAAGAGCTGCTTCACCACTACATACCCCCCTGTGAAAAATGAAAACATACACAACGTCTCTGCTCCCTCTCAGCCAATAAGAAGATTTCCAAGTCAGGTTGCAAAAATGTCAACCAACACAAGACAGACTTGTGTTTTTGGATTTATGACAGCCAACAGTCTTAAAAGATTGTTTTATTTTTTTAAATCTCTAAACAAAATCATCATTTTGCTAAGGGGGAGCGTTAAAGTTTTCTTTCACTAATGGTTTTTCTTTATTATGAAAGAGAGAAAACATATTTACCCATGATGTACAGTAGATTACCAAATGCAATTATGTTGGCTAGGAAGAAAATGCTGTAGATACACAATGTGCCACAAGGCAACACATTTAAAACAACTCTTGGGTAGAAAAGTTTTATTTTTCAGCACACACACTTCCATAGACGTTCAAGAGCAGCCAACCTCCAACATTAGAGGATCTGCTGTCTCCATCGGCAAAATGATCACTTGGTTCTAGGATACACATTTAAATAATTTACTTGGGGCAGATTTTCCTTATTCTCATGAGTCATATTTTAATAATACCACATTAAATCAAATCCTGATTCGACTCTGGGTTACAGAGAATGGGTTTTCCTTGTTTGTAAATGTGATATAATATGATTTTAGGACAAGGCTTTCAAGTCAAAATTTAGAAAGTGGAGCTAGTTATGGGTCTCCAGAGCAGCCAGTTTTAATAGTTGATCATACATGACTCTCTACAAAGGTATGAGCACTAAATGTGAGGGTTCTCCAAAAGTGAAATATCACTTTAAGCTGCTGGGACTTTGCAGTAATGTAGAGCTGGATAGGAGTTTAGAGCGCCTGGAGGTGGATAATACCACAGATATGTTTCAACTGTCATGGCTAGGGTAAAATCTCAAGTACACAGTATTAAATGCCAACATATGTTGAAAGTGGAAGGCATGGTTTGACTGCAGGGTTAAGTACGTTTGAAGGTGAGGCACAGAATTCAACTTTCCCTCTTTCCCCCCGCAGTGCAAAAAGAATCCAAACCTCAGTTTCACGGACTGCTTCACTGGTCAGCTTTCATTTTTCTCTCTCCACACATTCAGTTTCTCTCGTCCTTTTCTGTCTACCCTTTCCATTGTTCAGCAAAGGTCACAGAAGTGTCTCATTATTATCCTGTTATGTTTCATTCCAGGTCTGTTGACTGAAAGGTCACAAACCTTATTCAAGAATATAGTGAGATGCCCCCTGACCAAAGTAATGTACAAGTAACACCATTGACTGATTACTCCATGTATTCTACTGGGTAAAAAAAACAAAAAAAACAACCAATGGATGTCGCACAAGAATTTAAAAAAGAACACACGTGCAATAAACTGTGTAATGATCAATACATGTAAGTCTTTCACCGTAGTCCTTAAAATAAAGAACATTTATTCATAATTTCAACATATCACAATGTCGGTTATGAACTAATGAACTTGGACGGCATCTGCATTGAGGAGGTCCTGTAATTTCACTTAAACAATATAATTTCAATAGACCACATAAAGGACTTACCACTAACTGACAAGGCATTCTTCTTGAAAGTTATAGTTTTCCAGAAATCAATTTCCCTATTAAGATACAACCCTACTTTTATTGTATGACTAAATCAAAAACAGGAATTTTGAGTCGTTTAGAACGCTTATGAACTCTTCCCCTTAAAGTTGAGCCATAATCAAAATATTTTTTTTTATATGTGTTGAAACTGAACATATTGCTCTTCTAGTCCTCAAAAATCCAGCCTCCACATTTCCCTGTGTGTGATGTGAGACAGGAGCCGGCAGCCTCTCCTGGGTGAGGAGAGGTTGGGATGCCTCAGGGCCAGGCAGCGTTATGACATCATGTCTGTCTTGAGGAGAGCAGAGTCTCCTGGGAGCTTCATCTCTCTCTCTCTCCAATCCCTAGACAATCTGCCTCATCATCACACACATAAGCCTTCTGAGGGAATTCTCCGAGACCAAAGTGTGATCTGATTTATTTTAGTTCTGTTTAAACTCTGACTGACCTAAATTTCCCTTTAGGCGGATTCAAACATAAGAAAAACAACTTAATCTGCATGTCAGCGTGTTATGTTGTGCACATGCCCTTTACCTGCTGTTACCTGCACTTATAGCATGGTTATACTTCAGGGAAAACTGCTGTAGCTCAATCCTACAACACATCCGTTACAGTAAAGCCTATCCTCCACAGGTTGCAGTCAATATTTAGTCTGTTAATATGTGATATTCACATAATGTAAACAACTGTACATCAATCACTTCCAGGTTCTTTTTGAGCGCCAGCTTGAAACCGGCATAAGTCTACAGTAGAGCAAAATTACTAAATAATGTTGTGTTTGGGGGTGTAAACAGAGGTTGTGGAGGGAAAACTCATTGGGATCAGTTTCCATCAGGAAAGTCAAAACAAGCAAACTACTAAGAGGCCTGCATGAAAAGAGCGAGAAAAAGACGCAGATCAACCAGTTTCTGCTGCTGGTCTGATAAGCTTGCCAATGTCCGATGGCACATCCAACTACTCCCATAGATGAAATAGACCTGGTGGTAGCCTATAATACTTCCATAAGTCCCACAGCTATGACATCAGGCTGTACAGAAAGTACAGAATTATGTCAAAATGCCAAGGGAGGTGTTATGCATATGGAAGGTGCTACATGTGTTTTTTAACATGATTTTCATGATAAATCATGATAAATGCTAACAATATCTATTTGGTTTGTGAAGTCAAATAGGCGTTATAAAAACTGAACTAAACTATTCCTCTAATAGTATATAAGTAAGTTTTAAAAGTGAGACTAAAAATGCCATCTCCTGTGTCTTATTAAAGTGATGTCACAGACTTGAAATGTGAGCTGATTCAACTCGCTATTGTTTCCAGAAATACATCACAGCGGTTTCACAAGCGGCGAGTGCCAGTGCTGAACGCTCAGTCTGTGCTTTGTTCTAACTAAATTTAGCTTGCAGTTTTTATTAGCATTATCTGTGTTTACGCTAGGTAAACAACTCAAGTCACTGTCCCACATAAATTGTATGAACTGATCATGCAGCTGTAACACATTGTCATACAGCTCTCCAGAACTTTTCATTGATTAAGTGTATTTTTCAGATTATGATGCTGCTGACATAAAGTTGGCATGTTCTCTTTTTCTACTATGGTTGGATCGCCCCAGTCATGCTGCTTTATGGCTTATATCTGTTTAAGTCTTCAGAAGCCTCTTAAAATGAATGTTATTCATTTGCCTCGATTGCGTCTCCATGCAAAGAAACTAGACTGCTATAAATAAAAGTTTTCCACAGGATCATCACAATGCTTTGACATGAAAGACACCAGAAAGATCAGGCACTTTAAGTATAATGCCCAATAAACTTATAAACTTATTTTAGCAGGAAAAACTGCAGTAATATTGATATTGTTGTTTGTGTTATTTTTGTGTGTGTGTGTGTGTGTGTGTGCTCACAAACACAACCTCTGTTTCTTCACTCCTCGTGTTACAGCATCCAACACAAACATGCTGGATCTGTTATTCCTGAGCCTCAGATAGGGATTTCAGCGTGGAATATTTTGAACATCAGCCTGAGAGTTTAATCAGAACAGGGATAATAGAGTTAGAAAAGTGGCTGGAGCTCGCAAGATATTTTCAAAGGGAACCAAAATTTATGCATTATTCACTGCCCCCAACAGCTTGTCAACTCATTCATTAAAACTGAATTAGTTGTAATGGAAAATTACATCCAAAGCGAAACAACCAAAGACAACTTTTGTTCAAATGCATTAAGATATTATCATGCTTGCCAGTGTAGCTAGGGAAGAAGCTTCCATAACAAGAAAGAAAGAAAGAAAGAAAGAAAAAAAGAAACAAACAAACAAACAAACAAACAAACAAACAGTGTTCCATAATAAGAGATCCTGCAGTTACATGCTTAGGCCTCGTTGCAACTTTTTTTTTACAGTCTTTGGTTGCAGTTTTGCATGCAGTCCCACCCACATGGCAGAAAGCAGGAGGCTGCTGGCAATTGACTGAGACAAATCACAATCCCCTTCTGTCAAAACCGCACATCCAACTCTAGAGACGGCAGAAATACTTTGTAAACGATGATCATATAGATGAGCCTTTACAGCACACAGTGGTACTGTAACTGACAAGTCTGTGGTGACATAAAACATACTTTATCATTTCCATATGGAACGGTCTCCGTCTCCAGTAAAATGAGATGGAAGGAAGGAATAAAGGGACCTGGAAAATAATATTTTCTCTTAAATGGATTTTTATTGATATCAGTATATAAGAGAGATTTATGGCTGACTGTTACAGTAAAAAAGGAAAAAAAACAAGGAACCAGACTGTTCTTTTGAGTTACAGTAACTATACATAAATCAGAAATATTATTCTTCCCTCATACAATAGGAAATAACATTACATCTATTTATTTATTTACTGCAAACGGAATAACATTTATTTACTACTCTTGACATTGATCAAAGAGTGCAAAGACAACAATTTGTGCAGTAATTACTCTAAAAGTTTAGCAAAATCTATCGTAGGTTGCAGAAAGCAATTCAAAGTATATTTAAAAACTGGAAGGCTACAGCTGCAGGGAATATAAAATGATTGATATTTTTCTGTACTATGTAGCTCTACAAATAGCAAAGACCTGTTTTAATTATCAATAATATCAATATCTTACACTCATATTAAGCCTGAGATATTTAGATAATAGGGAAACATTTTGCCTAAACACTGGTGAAATAAAAATGATACATACCAGTATATGCAAACCTAGCTCATGATTAAGTGTAAAATTAAAATTACCATTGACTAAAATACAGTGAGTAATATTGTTTTTGTTTGATCAAAGACATCTAGATCTATTGATATGAAACAAACAACAAATTCAAGATGTCCTGTTCAGCTCTGGACACAGTACTGTGGCTACAGCGCCCTCTGTCTCTCATACTCATATCAAACTGGATTCACTGTAGCTTTTCTAAAAATGTACTGAGAAACAGACCAATATAATTATATCAAATAATTCAACCTATGACAATTGCCTGCAATCGTTTTGTTACTAAAATGAAAAAGACAAATATAATAAAATAAAGTTCTATATAGTTTCACATATAGAAATATGCCAAACATTTACCAAGATGGCAAATATTTACCAATATCAAATTTTCAAAGTGCTGTATATAATCAGGGCTTTAACGGTTTATGTTAACCTAAAAATAAAGTCCAGAAATCCACTTAATAAAGGCGCATAGCAAGTTTTCTAAACAAACATCCAACTACAGAACTTTATGTATAGCATATCATTTCAAATATATGATTTTAGGAGATCTGTAGGCAAACTACAGCAAGTAATTTCATGTGCATCTGGTGCAAATCATCAACTGCCAAAATATGAAAGGCTGGTAAGACTGTACAAATTACAGCATCACCTCACTTGTATGGTAATAGGCATGTCTTGGAGCTGAACATGCAACCCAAGAAACTCTAAATTCTTGTTTATTCTTGTCTTTTTTCCAAATTGATGTGGTTACAAAAGTATGTAACCTAAAGTTGTGTTGTTATCTGTTTTCCCTCTGTCTGCTCCTCTCTAATCTGTTGGAGCTCCTTTTCCAAATCTGCAGGGAGTTGCTCCTTTGTCAGTTATCAGATGCTCTTACATAGAAAAGTGTGGCACAGTTCATTAGGCATTTTCGAAATAAGGGGGCACTGTTTCATTATGTTCAGCTGCCATTGGATGGCAGCACCGCAATATTATTGCAAACCACAGTACTACGCTACTTTCTGATTGCAGTTTGGACATATCGTTATAGCCCTACAGGCTGGGCAACAAAAGAGTGGAATCAAACACAAATACAGCTTATTCATATCTTCATATCTTCATGGTTCTGCTCCATTCACCCCAAGTTAGAAGTGATGTCTCCTGGAGTTGAGAGAGTGTCTCCTCTTCCTCTTTCTGTGGCACTGCTCCCTCCTCTCTGGCCAGGGGAAGCCGCCCTCAGTGGCCCTGTAGGCTTCATCATACTCATCGCTGTCAGAGTCGGCCTCAGCCACAGGGAAAACTCTGTCAGGAAACACTTCTTTCAGCTTGGAGCTGAAGAAAGCCTCCAGGCTGCGACCTGCCTGGGCCACCTCCGAGTCAGGCTGCGGTCAGAGAGAGAGGCATCACACACAGATCAGTGCTATTGAACAGATTAACGCAATTAGTAAAATTATATACATAATTAGAATTAGAATTAACTATAATTATAAGACAAATTATAGAAAATACACACACGGGATATCAATTTCTCACTTACGTAGTTGAACTTTGCACAATTCCCGAACATAAGATAGACATCAGCCACGAACTCGTCAGGTGAGTAATAATGATGCGTGTTCCTCTTGTTGAGTTTGGCCCGGATCACAGACAGGTCCATGGGCCTCTTGATGATCTGGTAGTAATGTCGAGCCTGCATGCAAAAGCAGTATCAGTTTAAAATATATGACCGTCAACTTTATTCCCATCCCCAGTGGCTTGCAATGATTTTCTATTTACCCCACCAACTTCAGTTTCTTCCAACTCATTCCAGTTTACTTAGCTCATAGCTCCCACTGCCTCCAAAATGCATCTAACATATGTTCCAGAGATTGAGTTATCTAACATTTGACAACCACCTATGCGTAGTCTACTTGCTTGGACATCAGACATAGAAATCAAACCTGCCTCTGCAACACTCAAAATATATTGATTAGGCCATTTTGGCGATTTCTGCCTTGGTGATGGGTGCTAGCAGAAGCTCATTCCAAATCCGCCAATCCCAGTTCCTCGCCATGCTAAAAGCTTCCTTGTAAGCAATGTAGATGGCTGAAAACTGAAGCGTCTTGACAGTATCTTAGATGCACTTCAGCTGCAATTTTGGACTTTTGCACTAGAGTCAATGGGAGCTGCGAGGTAAGCATAACTCAATATCAAATCACTGGGAAATAAAACCATAAACGTTTATAAAAGCAGCAAGACAAAGATGGGGGACTCTTCATGATGCCGGTGTGTTCCTTTAAATATAGTGAAAAATAGATGAGACAGTAGAGTGGAGCTGGCTTTTAACTGGACAGTAAGAAAAGGCTGTTCACTCACCAGCGGACTGACAGGCTCGTGGAAGGGAGCACTTAGGATGTTGCTGAAGATCAGAAGAGTCAGCCGCTCACATTTCTATAAAGAGTGGACCAAGCGTGGAAGAAAATGTCAGTGATTATAAATGCAAAAAGAAATAAAGAATGCATTTACTGAAAATGTTGAACACCTCCAGCATTATTGCAGTGTCAATAGCCTTGATGGGTTTGTGAAAGGACTCACTCTCTGGTCACATGCAGACAGTCCATGTGCTGATGTGCGCTCCCCAGACGTTCTCTCGTTCTCACAGTCGTACTCGACCTCTGGCTGCACGACGTCCCTACACAGGCTGCACACCCAGTCACCGCTAAGCAGGGTAAGAAACAGCATGTCACCAACAACAGGTCCACATAAACTGTTTCATAATAGGTGAGAGGATAACACTTAAAGAGTAACTAAACTCCAAACCCAAATCTGTGTAAAGCCTGACATCTAATGGTAAAAAGCATGCTACTGAAACTGCCATCTGCTATTGACTGATCTTTGGTGCCAGGCACACTTGTTGTATTCTATAGAAGCTGACCATCATCTGGCACCAAAGATCAGCCAATAGAAGATGGCAATTTCAGTAGCATTCTTTTTACCATTAGATGTCAGGCTTTACAGGCTTTGGGTTTGGGGTTTAGTTACTCTTAAATCTATCAATGAAGTCTTTCAGGTGAGCGTTACAGTATGAGAGGCTTACGTAGGGAAGCTTAGTAGAGATGGGATATGGCAGGACAGGTGGAAGACTTTGGGACAGCGGTCACAGCACAGCAGGTCCCCTCCGATCAGACACACAGCGCAGAAGTCCTCACTCTCCATCTCTGCATTTTCCTGCTCAGGCTGAACCTCCTCCGCCCCCTCGCACCCCCGCTGAGGGATGGGGTTAGCAATCAGAAGGGGCCTCTGACCAGGACCGACAAGGGACTCCTCTTCCTGGTCCGAACGAAGCGGCTGCGGGTCATCGGCTGTTAGATCGGGCTCCGATTCTAAATCTGGCTCGGACTCCACAGAGCCCTGAGAATCTGGGGGCTGATCGGACAAAATGTCAGAATCGGTCTCCGCCGGAAAACGAGGATCATAGTCGGCCTGGAGGTCTGACTCTGCTTCAGCGTCGTCTGATTCCACATAAGCTTCCAGCTCTTCTTCACCGTTCTCTGATCCCACTCCCACATCGTCCGACTCCGGGTCTGCTTCATATTCGATACTAGGCTCCGACTCCCCCGCGACGTCAAGCTCCCCACAGGTCTCCAACTCTCCGGCAGCCACCGATCGCTCCTTAGCCAGAGACTCGAGTTCAGCTTCAGATGAAGACTCGGGGTGTGGGTCGGATTCTGGTGACGCATCCGAGTCAAGGTGCAGGTCAGAGTCTGGATCAGCCTCAGAAACAATTTCTATCTCCGAGGCTGACCTGGGATCAGAGTCAGAGTCCAGGTCAAGTGCAGAGTAACTCTGAAGAGCATATTTAGGGTCGGTAGGCGGCACTGACAGAGTGAACTCTTTATGAGATTGGAGTCTCCCTCGGTTGTGGAACTCACTGATGGCTGGAGGTGTGGCAGACTGACTGGGCCTTTGTCGCTCTGTGTATGGTGGTGTTACGAACGAGAGGGTCGTCCTCATGGTCTCAGAGCCTCCAGCTATCCCCTACATATACAATACAGATCAGAATAGATCAGAACAGAACAGAACAGAACAGAACAGAACAGAACAGAACAGAACAGAAACATACAGCATATGCCGTACTAGAAAGTAGACAGTAGTAGTAGATCATTCCAGCAGTTACAGCCAGCTTACCCATCTGTTTTTTAATCATAGTTTTCCACTAAATGAAATATACAAAAAATTTCAACAGCATATTAATTAGCCTCTCTAGTGATGTCTAAAATCTATTAAATAATATAATAATATAATATATTAAGATCTATTAATAAATTGTTCAAATGAAAAAAATACACTAGTTAGCTATCATCCCAACAGTATATCAAATTAGTGACAAAGATAATTTTTTGGTATCAAACCCTGGGGGTGAATATTTTAATGAAAACACTGAATTAGAATGTGTAACCTACTTTGCGAGACTCAACATTGGCATAAGTTACAAAGTTATACATCATACTTGACAGTGATTTTATATGATGTCATTTCAAAAGTTACTTCCAAAAAAGAATCAGTTTACAGCTTATCTGCTGCAAATTTACTACAAATTGGTAAAGTACTTTCTCTGTTCCTTTTTAGATTATTTTGCCTCCAAAATGTACAAAACATTAAGTTACACAAATAATTTATTCTTATAGACAGACTGTAATTTTAATGATTATATCGTCTACAAAAATGATTAAGCATTATTTCAACTTGTGTAAATCGATGTGACTATATCATAATCAAAATGACTTTCTACCATTAAAACAAAATTGTCAGTAATCCAAGGATTACTTAACCACCTATATTTTCAAAATTAATGTTGACTGCTATGATATTTTCACTGATTTCAACTGATTACTAATATTACTACAAACATGTTTTTTAGGATCACACTGCTTGTACTGTATAAAAAGAGAGGTGAGACCTACTTCAGGCATCTCATCGCCCCAGGCTCTCTGCTGGGGGAAAGCTTTGCTCCTCTCCATCCCGCTGGCGGGTAGAGGGTCACTCTGCCGCCGGCCGTGTGGAGGGAGTCGGGACACGAGGACTTTGAGCCGCTCCAAGCACACCACAGGAACCTTGGGACTTCCTGGATCCTTCTCAGCCTCCCTTTTGCTTTAGAGGGAAGGAGGGAACGGATGATGAATGTTGCGTTTCATTTTCACAACTTCTGCATAGGAAGATGTTTGAGTTGAGAGTAAATATACCTGCTATTCTGGCCCTTTCTTGATATTCTGCATTGCTCTTTGGCCTCATAATCAATCTCTTCGCTCACATAACTGAAAGCATGATCTGATGAAGAGGAGGATTATGAAGATATATTCACAAACCATTGCATTTCATTTATTTGAGGATATAAGAAGCAATAGCATAGTTAGTTTGTCCGGCACCTGGCTCTGTCTTGTAGGACAATAAGGGTGACAGGTGCAGGATGGATGGGCCTCTGGAAGGGGGCGTGGCTGACGAGGTTTCCTTGGCAACACACTGGATCACCCCATCTGAAGCCCTCCTTTGCCTCGGATCCACACTAGCATACTGAGAATAAAGCAAATAAAATGGAAAAACACACTGTTTTAAGTAAAAGAGAGCATGTATTTTAAATAAAGTATATGAAAAATATGTTTTCTTTATTAGAAAAATACACAAAATATAATACTTCTCCTAATGCTCTTAAAGGAAAAGCTAGTATGAATCAGTCATAATACAGTGACAGCAGCTGGGTGGAGTTTTTTATGTATAAAGCCAAAAAGACACCTGCCATTCAAATCCACTCAGTATTTGGTAATCAGTTTTACTCTCTGAAAAGCTTCTGCCATATGAGCTTGGGCACATACTGAACCAGACTCACTCTGCTGTAGTTATCGCTGCTGTCGGGTGAAAACCTCATGACACCAAAGAGACAACTTTTCAGGAACTAAAAACAGCCTTGTTTCTAGCTTGACCACCATGCTTTTTTGAGTTCATCCAATGGGTTTTAAAAGGGTCTCATCAGCCCGAGGGTCGCAGAGTTTGTCTCAACCCATAGAGAAGCATGTAATCCTTCAACCAAAATGTGCATTTCTATCAAATCTAAAATTTTTGAATCTGTGATCAAAAAGAATTTTAAAACTGGTATGCTGATCCAAAACTATTTTAGAGTAATAATATAATTTTGTAACATTTTTCCATGGAATTGTG
Organism: Centroberyx gerrardi; assembly: GCF_048128805.1. Taxonomy (NCBI): domain Eukaryota; kingdom Metazoa; phylum Chordata; class Actinopteri; order Beryciformes; family Berycidae; genus Centroberyx; species Centroberyx gerrardi. The sequence goes on from NC_135997.1 coordinate 14,832,342, forward strand.
TGTAACAGGAGACAATAGCTTTGTGTGGAACTGGCCCCACTGGAAAGCTCTCCAATTTATTGTACTAATTTAAAGGAAGACATGTAGACAATATCATGCCAGTATACACGTGTTTAGAAAGAACACAGGTTTAATCATCAAACGGTGGTGACCACCTCAATTTTATTTGGCAGCAGAGCATCAGTTGCTCCCTGTGAGTGATTCTACCCTGATGTCGGGGTTACCTGATCCGCAGCTCCTGCTCCTAGGCTGTGGGCGCACCCTGTGGGCCTTTCAGTATAGGGGCTGCTGGATGGAGCTGCCAGTTCTGCTGGGATGCTCTGGGAGCGTCTCTTCCTCCTCGCACACACTGAGCTAGAGCTGAGCCTGCTGCTCTGTATATCAGATCCACTCTCGTGGGCTGTCACAGACGTCTCCAGGGAAGTGGATCTCTGTCAGAAACACAAACATACAAAACCGAGAAGGGTTTCAACAGCGCCAAGCCATATCACATGCACAGATGCACCTATTCATGCCTTAACAACAGAGAGAAAGGAGCAGGATGTGTGCGATGGAAACAACCTTGAGTGTCTCACACACACGCACACACACACACACACACACACACACACACACACACACACACCCAGGCAACCACTAAATGAGAAAAACATCACTCAAAGCCTATTCTGGGACTAATTCAAAACAACTCAATCCCTCCAAACCTGGAGGTTGGCCCACACAACTGCATAGATTACTGTTATTCTACAGATAATGAAAGGATTGGTTACAACACCAATTATCATATGTAAATTCACCATCAGGGGTGCAGTGGGATCCTTTGATTAAGCAGGATCGGCAAATCACTTATTACCTCCCCTCTCTCTCCCTTCCTCTCTCATATTATAATTTAACTAATGTGAGTTTTCCAAAAAGCTCCCCAAAATCCTCAACTGTGTCCCCAGCTAATATATGCAGCAGGGCTGACAAATCAGTTGACTTCAGGTTCTTTAACATCTCCTCCTCTCTCCACTCTTCTTTTTCTAGTGCACCGTCATATATATTTAGGCCAGCTGACACCGAGCATGTGCTCATAATTATCATGCGATTAAAACACTTACCTGATCCATGCCCCTAAGGAGAGGTATGCAGGATTCTGACTGTGGAGGAAAATAGACTATAATCCCTCTCTCTCTGTGGAAGGATGGGGGGTGTAGGGATTTATCTAAGAGTGGTACCCAGAGCTGAAATCAAACTGCCAGCTTCCACTATTCCCTTAGTGACTCATTAATGACAGGTTAAGTACATATGTGACTGCACCCAAGTGGTTTTTGTCATTTTCAGATGCCGTGACGTGAAAAGGTAAAAATGATATGTCTTTGTGTTTGTAATCATGCATCTGGAGGGTTTTTGGATAGGTGATTATGTGGCTGCTCAAACCCCTGACATCAAGTGTGCTAATGATAAACAGCGCTGTCCTGGATTTTAGGATGCATTATTATGTGCAGTTCAGTTTTAATTGTCAGAGCAGCTCTTTGTTTTCCCGTCACCCTTTCTTCATAAAGGAAGAAACAGGTTTCTGTTGCACCATCTGTTTTCAGGCTAGCTGTCAACTGTGGTAACTGATCATTCTGGCATAAAAACAAACAGTCGGCATTCCTTTAGTATCTGCCGTGTATAGATTAATAATTAAACGGTAAAAACGTCTTTCTGCGTTGGATTCAACACTCAATTACCTGCCTATCATTATGTGTTTTGCAAATATACAATTATGCAGCATAAGCAGAACATTTTCCTACTGACTTTGATTTAAGTTATTTGGCATTTGTTACTACTTGCTGCATTTTTTGAAGGCTTTGTTACCTACTGGATTACCTGAGGTTTGTGTGTGTGTTTGAGTGAGTGTATGAATGTGTGTGTGGTTGCTCTATAGGAGGTTGCCCTGAAACTGGTCTCATACTATGGTTTTCGAGAGATGTGTAAGCAGCACTGAGTGGTATAACATGTCTTGAGTTGTGAATAGTTGTGTTGAGGTCTTTTGAGCCCATAGCAAGTGAGCAGGACCAAGTGTGGAATGGAAATTTGAAGTATGGCTCAATTTGATCTCAAAGTAGTTGCTGGTACAAACCAAAATGGGAGGCAAAATGTTCAAATGATACCTCCATTCCTTAACTACACGACTTTATAAAGTTAATGTGGAGCAGAAAAAGGTTGCAGTTGTTGTTGCAGACACTGATGAACCGGTTGTCTCACCCTGACATCCCTGTAGTCTCTGAGTGCCAGAGGAGGTCTGGTCCCCTGCTGCTCTTTCCTCAGCTCTGCTGCCGGGGAAACCAGGAGCAGCTGCTGCTGCTGCTGCTGCTGCTGGACAGGACTCTGCTCCCTCCTCTCCTGCTGCAGCTCAACACTCAGCAGCTCTCTGCCTTCAACCGTCGCTGCTTGTCCGTAGGTCTGCTCCCCTCTCCGCCTCTCCTCCCAGTTCTCCTCAGTTATTACGTCTCTGTCCACAGCCCTCTGCCCAAGATGCTGCTGCAGAGCTGTGCTGGCCGACAGCTTTCCCTGACACTGGCCCTGGACTTGGCCCTGGCCTGGCCTGCTGTGGTCTGCACTTGGCTGGGTCTGGCTTTCAGGAAGGTGTTCCCTCTGGTGTTGGTGATGGAGATAAGATTTCGGCTGGGACTGGGGCTGGGGTGAGGCTGGTTGTAGCTGGGATGTGGATCCGTGACTGCAGCCGAGCTGGACGGGCCCCACGGTTGGGGCAGGTGATGAAGGGGGAGGACACTGCAGGGAAGGCTGCATGGCTGGGGGGCTCTCTGGGTCCCAGCACCTCTGCAGCTGCTGGTTCTGGTGCAGAGAGGCAGAGAGAAGGGTAGGCTGAATACAGCCGGAGCTGTAAAGAGCGGCTTCCAGTTGGTTTTTGTCCAGACCGGGCAGATCTGGCTGAGAGGGAATGCCATGCAGGCAACACATCTGGGGCTCGCAGCAGGCCTGGTAGCCACAGCCCTGCTCTCGTCCTCGGTGGCACACAGAGGGCAGGGCCATGCAGGTGATGGGCTGCGGCCGCAGGATACTGGGGCAGGCCAAACCCTGAGGATAGGGGCAGTTTCCTCCCTCGACAGTCAGCTGGCCTGCAGAAACAAAGAAGCACATGTTGGCCATATGTCCATTTTGGTAAAACAAATGATTACCATAAGTTCATTATTATATCTCTAAAATATAGGGGGATCCAGTCTGTATCAAGCGTTATCATTTTGTCAACCAAGAACAAGTCATAACTCTTAAAAGGTAAAACAATTTGTTTTAATTCTGTATAAGACAATCCTTTTGAGAGAGTAGAATGTCATATTTTGGAACAAATCTTCCAGGTATTGGAAACAAGTTCTCTGTAACATTAAAAATCATGTTTAAAAACATTTAAAAAAATATCAGTAAATTCATTAAACCCAGTTATACAAAACATCTGATTCTGATTCTAATTAATTAACATTATCTATTGCAGGCTAATTTCCAAACATTTTAATTAAATTGAATTAATGTATTCAACATACAACATTATAGCCAACTTGCTTTGATAACGCTAAATTTACCTAAAGAGGAAATCTGTTTAGTCCAGTAGCTAGCATCCCAGTTGAATTTGATCTTGACAGGAACCCAAGAGTCTGAGTGGAGCGATGACTCAAGCAGTTGCTGCATCTGCAGTGAAATCTGACAGAAGAATATATTAGTTAGCTCAATTCCTATTAGGATCATATGAAACTGAAAAGTGCATCATTGCAGTTTTGCTAAGTACAGTTTGGAGGTTAAGTGAATAAATGACATTATTATTTGGCTGTTATATGTGATGTACATGTGAACTATATATGAAAGAACAGAGGCTGCCTTAATTATCTTCATCTTCATCATCTCCTGTCCTGGCAAAAGCATTCTTGGTACAGAAGTGGATAATATACTGTATATATATATATTGTTTGGTAGCACAGGTTTTGCTAAAATGAAATCTAAACTTGAGTCATGACACTTGACCTTTGTAAAACACAAAAAAGTTACTGCTGTTTACCTGTGTAGGGCGGTATAACATTAGAGCAAAGCTGAAAAGACTTTCCCAATCAAAAACCCAAATGAGGCCTGATTGTTAACCACTGTTCAAACAGCTGGCCTTAATTATCCCTTTAATTAGGTTGAGGTGACTAGGGAGGGGGTTTACTTTGTCACACCTGAAGATTACATGTTTGATTACCTTGCACAGAAAAAACAAATGAGAATGGCACCAAACATTTTTTTTCTCTCACACTCCCTGAACTGAAATTAAAATCAAACATGGGATGAATACTTTTTCACAGCGCTGTGTGTAGTGTTACAGTGTCAGTGGCCTCCTGCGGACCCTTCCTCTCAGCCTACCAGCGCCCTGCTGAAGAGCACCGGGCTCCTGCCATGGTGGGTCGTTGCCCAGGTGATGAACTTCTGCACATGGTCCAGCTGGCCGCACGTCTCTATCGCCCCCTGCAGCTGGTCTTCCAGACGCTGCTGGAAGTCCTCCGAGATCTTCTGCAAAGAAACACACACAGACACGCACACGGTTACGGGTAATTACTGGCACAGAAAGTCACGGATGGATTCAGGGGGCTAATCAATCGCTCGTTTTTCTTTTGCCAGATGTAGTTCCTGAGATGCCGGCTTAAGCAGCTTTGACATATTATTATTGGCTCTCTTTCGCTTGCTTTCAGGGCTGATTACATCACGTCGGGTACTGATTCTCTGCATGTAGATTCGCGGTCAGCTGAACGATAAGAGGGAGAGAAAGAGAAAAAGTAATTACCTCCAGTTGCTCTATTAATAGGTTGGCTCGTTTGTTAAGCTCGTTCATCATAATCATCTTTGCCATTTTAATCTGGTTCTCAGCCTTCCTGTGCATGATCTTGACTCCATGAAGCCTAAGAGGAGAGGAGAGAGAAAATGACAATCTGATTGCTGGCAGAAAAAATTCCAATACAGGTTTTTGGATGTACAGATGTTTTATTTTATTTGGATCCTTCAACATGGCGGGTAAGATATTTTGTAATGATAGAACAGTGGGAGAAGAAATGCGCTAGCATCAAGATGAATTTATGTACTAGCTTGCATTATTCCACATTGTCAAATTCTTGTCCATTTGTGCCAGACGTTGCTTAGGATTTGGGTACAGCTGATGATTGTGTGTGTCCTGGACTCTAAACTGACCTGTCCTCTATCTGTTTGGCAGTGTTTTCCACTGCAGACCTCCTCTCTTCCACCTGCACCATCAGGCTCTCAAACAACCACTGCTGGTCCTGCAGGGCCTTCCCAATCTGCACCAACCTGAACAGAAGAGAAGCACAAGATCACAGCATGAGCTAGTTAGAAAAGTTCACTAATTTATTCTTTGGGCATAAAGAACACCATAATTAAATTTGTTTCCCCGGGGACAAGACATTATGCAGGTGACCTTAGAGGCAACTACTGTACTGTAACATCATAGAAAACAACAGCGCATGAATACTTAATAAGTATTAGGCAGGCCAAGGATAGTGTATGCAGATACAGATGATAAAAGTGACAAGGCATTTAGAGAGTGCTGTTGTTCGGAGGAAGTTTTTAACCTGCGCTTAGCCCCGTCTCTGCAGTGTCCTTGTGCTGCGTGTCTGAGGACTGACCTGTGGTTTTTGTGGGAGGACAGGTGACAGCTGCTACAGCACAGAAGGTCACATGACTCACAGAACAGCTCCAAGGGCTCCTGTCTGTGAGAGTGGCACATGAGCAGCGAACAAGGATATGACCCTGGGCCTAAAAGACAGAAGGAGGGGGGGGGGGGGGGGGGGGGGGGGGGATGGGGCATGGAGCTTTACCACAGAAAGACACTCAACAAGAAATTCACACCCACAGCTGAAGGTGTGACATCGGTGTGGCAAGCAAAAGCAGAAAAAGAGATTTGGAGACAACAAAAGCTTGCTACTGATGCAGTGCGGTCTGCCAAACCAAAACTTATTTAAAGTCATCGAATGATCAGGCAAGCAGCCGTTTGGGGGACTCAATTAAATGTGTTTTGGTAAATTGAGATATTTTGTTTGGATATCAAATTTTGTTTTGATTCTGTTTATATGAAAGCATGCTGTGTCTGATGCTGCCCTCAATGTCCTGTTGATGACTCATTCACATTTATCACTGTTCCAATCTATTCACAAAACTTGACACCTTTTAAAATCTTCCAATCTTCAGCGTGGCACAGAGAGAAGTAGAGCAGAAATTATCTTTGATCAGCAGCAGAGAAATGCAAATGCTAGGCTGCATTACCTAGTGAGCTTTACTTGCTTCTAAGTAATCTATGTCTTTAAAAATGAAAGATATTTGCCTTTAGAATTAGAATTTATTTTCTATGCAAATGATTTGTATGAACAGCATGAAACGTGGTTCTTCTGCAACATGAGTATAGTGTATCTCACAAAGCTAATCAGCAGCTGGGGCCTATCACTGTGTTGTTTTGTTTTGACTCTGTGAGACAGACTGGACCTAATTTTGAGAGCAATAAAAGAATTGAATTTGAATTTTAATGTGCTTTGTCTGTCCAGGTTGGTTTGACTCTGGCAGCTGGAATGTGCATCCAGATTTCCAGAATAACCATAAAGAGTCAGTGGTAACTGTGATGACTGGATATCAGTTGACTATATTAAAGTTGGCCTAGCTCTGTATTGTATATTGTATATCTGTTTGATGCAAAAAAAACATAAAATAACAGGAAAAGGGCAGGTAGCAGGTTGCAGTTGCAATGAAACAAGGTAAAAGACTACTGGGCCACAAAGATGTAACTAAACAACAGGCTATTCCCCTTTCACACAGCGCTGTGCAATCTCTCACTCACACAACAACAGCCACATACACAAATAAACAATCTCAAAAATAACTTTCACACATTTCAAAATAGGTCATTGTAAAAATGGTTGCAGAATTGGCCTACAGAACATTATTTTATCTAACCGTTGCTGGATGAGGCTAGCTAGTGAACGCAGCCCTGCTGCTCTCTGCTGGCCAGCTCACCCCAGCCAACCCCAACCCGCCTGCATGTGGCTGCTCATTACAGATCTCTGTGGTAAGGAGCTGAGCATCAGCCCTGATGCATCAGCCCGAGCTGAGTGACCACATCCTGCCTGTCAGTTCAGTCACTCCGCCAATTTCACACGGCTGTTTCACTAGTACACAAATACCAAACACTATCACTCACATATCACGATAAAGGTGTTTTAGGTTCAACTGGTTACAATTTGGTAATTTGTACGACTGCAGGCCTGCAAAAACAGCAGATAGCTGGCAGAAGCATCTTTAAATAGTAACATACTGTCACTTAGAAAAACTGGAATCATCAGAGCACTTAAGAATCTGGGCCACATGTTAAAGGGAAGAGTAATAAAACACAGGCGATCTCCAGGAACCATTAACAACCATCGTCACCATCATGCATAATTCATTGCAATGGTTCCTACCGAGACATGATTAACAAACAAACAGAGCAGGAGAAGGAAAACAAAGAAACTCAAATAGCCTTGCAGATAACACTGGGAGAGACAAACTCGTGAGGCCCCACCCATGTTTGACATGGCGGCCTAGAAAGTGGAGGAAAGAGAAAAGTGAGGCTGGAAACTGGCAGCAACACTTGCCTTGTCCAGTCGGAGGCAGGGAGCCGGGTGCTCTCTGGTGCAGGTCGGGACACTGGGCGGTGGCGGGCCTCGGTTGTTGGTGCAAGTCTGTGTACTGGGAGGCGGGGGTGGCTCTCTGATGCTGATGCATGTCTGTGCACTGGTAGCACAACCACTTGTTGCAGAACGTACACAGGCTCTGTGCGAGCCGAGGCTCTGAACAGTCTGAGCAGCTCTGGAGGGGGACATACAAAGAAAACCCCTGGTGTCTGACTGACATGTACTGTAAATACACACACACACACACATACTCACTCACACACACACAGGGCCATGTGATAAAAAGATGGGGTGGCATATGTCAGAAATATTTATGTTACCTCTTAACTTTGGGCTAAATCACACTCCTCAGACTTGTTTTTTGTTCTCATGCTCACAAATCCTGTGTAGCTCCAAGAGACTGTCAGAAACATCTGATCAAGTTCCTCAAGGGGAAAAACTAAAACTATAATAAAACACCCTTTGTGCACTTGTACTAGCAAAACCACCAACCACCACTATCTATAAACATTAAGATGAAATGAAACATTAAAAAGCAAAGACATAAAAACTGTCAAAATAAGGAATTGTGAAAGATATGTTTCTCTTTAACAATAAAGGTTTGTCCGTTCTGTCATCAAAATAAGACGGATAAAACAATTTATAGATTTGCAAATAGTGTCCAAATCTGCTTTCGTTTCAAATGCCACATCAAAGAGCTCAGAGACTGTCAACAGCCCCCAGCAAGGAAATCTAGCAGGATGATGCACATACAATACAGCTGCTTCCACTTAATTATCACAGTTTAACTGCTGCACAAAACATTAGAAAAATAAACAGTCTTCTGATGAAATAAGTGCCAGCCTACCTCTAGCTGTGTCAGAAAATAAAAAATGACAGGAAACAATGCTGCAAGAAATGTCTTACCTTCTCCATTTCAGAGCCTGGGAGAGTGGAGCTGGAGAGTGGAGAGTGGAGTTGCTCTCTCAGCGGGAGGGAGAGCAGAGCAGAGCACACAGCCTGACGCCAGCAGCAGCACCCGCTACGCAGAAACACTGAGGCTCCTACCTGCAGCAGGAAGCAGCGCGCACCGAGAGGTGGCCCCAGAGGAGACGGCTTACATGACAGCCTCGCTGTGCTCTCTCCTCCCCCAGTTCATCCATGTGTAGGACTCCTCACTGCAGGAGAGAGGAGTGTCACGTTCAAATTCATCCTCTGCTCCCCGGTACAGCCACTAAAAAAGAGAAAATCTAATCCTTTTTCTTAAATAAGCCTGTGCATAATAATTGGGAATTAGGGAGATAAGATAATTATTTTTTTTCTAGGGCAAAATATCCCCGGAAGCCCTTTCCAAAATGGAGAAAGGAAGGCCAAGTGACCTACAATGTTCAAGGAGGGAGGAATTGTACTGTAAGCACTGCTGGAGTGGCTGGAGCAGGCGGGGTGAGGCAGGACTGGGCTATGTTAGGGCTGGGTTGTGCCGGGCTATACTGGGATGGGGTGGGCTGGGCTGGGCTATGATGGGCTGGCTGTGCCCTTCTTCCACATCCCTTTGTCAGCACAAGGAGGGGACAGGTCCCAGTGGAGCTACACGCTAACGTAGCACACCAAAACCGGGTCAGGCTCTGATAAGCTCCAGATGGGACTAGGATACACTCTTGCCATTCCCTCTAACACTGTGAAATCAATTAAGATTTTAACACAGCATGTCAGAGGGACCGAACAGCACACACTGAAGCGGGGAAAAAACTGAAAAGGAGCTAACTTTGGACCTGGAAAAGATATTTGGATACAGAGAGGATAATATTACAACACTCTGAAACTATATCAGCAAGAAATGGGTTACAATTGTGGGGCGATATGGGACTTGTAAAAGGAACTGTGGAGAAGAGCGCTGCTGCCCTTCAACCAGCAAGCAAAAGAAACCTAATACACAGAGCTGCTATCAAGTAGAGCCCAAATCAAAACCACAGTGACATCTGGAGCTGTGAGCAAGTCTGCCTAACAACAACCCCTGCAGCCTGACCTACAAATCTGACAACTTTCTCATCCTTGGGTGCTTCACTAGGGAGCTCAGAGCGATCCCATTCCCCATTGTGTGCTCAAAGACCCAGTTTAAAACACAATTAGTCAATCGTGGTGCACCCCGCTTTCTTGTTCACTCAGCTCTGTAGCATTTTAAAACTGTGCTTTTTGCTTTCACTGCACACTCCACCCATTTATCTTTCAAACTGACCCCCCCCCCCCCCCCCCCCCCAGCTTCCCTGCCCTGCTAAGTGAGGCTGGCTCCAGATACGCAGCCTGAGAGCACGCCATCTCAAGAGATGTCACAATAATAGAAACCTGCAGAGTGATCTCTCCCTTGAAAGCACACCTATGTAACATCCATTAACACTGGGGTGATGGGATCGCAGCAAAGGCAGGATTATCTTCAGCCACAGTGTCAGATTCACTGTTGTGTTATTATACATTCACCATTTCCTACAGGCATCTGTTCTCTCTACGTACGACTCACTCTCTGTTCTGCCCAGAAATTCTTCCACAGGAGAGAAGCATCTTCACTGGCCTTCTGTGCTATCAGTCTGGGACACAAATAAATCCTTACTGAATGATAATAGTACGTCAAAAATAACGAAAGCTATACATAATTTAAATCATTTGAGCACTCACACTGAAGGAGTTCTCCTGGCTCTTTGCAGGAAGTCAGATGTTGCATCTTACATAAGCAAGTATGAGACTTTTTTTTGGCACACTTGCTCATTAACCCCTGTCTCCTCCTCATGCAGTGATTGAACTGCTACAGCTGATGGGACCTCACTGTGCCTCCTGTCCTGGGCTACAGGAGATCTGCTCCATGCCTGTTGCTACATCATTACAGAAGTGATATATTGTTTTGTTTCTATAACATCTCACTATTGTGCATGCTGATATGGTGATCTGCCAAAGCTCCCCACATATAACCAGCATTACTTTTATGTACAATGATTAAAGTGCAATTGTGATAAACTGTGTTTTGCAAGATTCTTCAACACAAGCTGTATGAGCTATATGCCTACCAACTGCCAAGCCCAGTCTGAAAATCTGAGCCTATTTTTTTTTACCTGTTGTCAGTAAATGTCAAACTAATTAATTGGAATTGAATATAATGAATTAATAGATCTAACATGTTGGTATTTTTGAGATTTGACAGTTGATATTGGTCATATACTGTGATCAAAAACTGTTATAATAAGTGCAAAATTTGCCAGTATTTAATGAAAAAGAATTTCGAATATTTTTTTTGTCACCGTCATTGTCAAATTTGTAGCCAACCGGTTGAGGCAACACTTAGCAAACTTTAATAAGGGCTAAGTCAACTTTGCGCCCCTAAAATGATTTTAAATACCGCATTTTACAGCCTACTCCTTTTTATATGATTTTGAAATTATAGCCTGCTAAAGGGAGCTTTATCCTTAAATCTATAGCCATAAAAATAACCTGCTCAGCCAAACCTTCCGATTATTTGTGTTCCTACCCTAACTATAGGAGTACCATCATACATTTTAGAAGGATATGACAGTAAAACCATTTAACATGAATGTTATAGTGATATCATAGGGGACAAAAAGGCACCATGAAGTATGATAAGGTCATTATAAAGTCAGTTTTAAGGACACTCTATAAATCACACTGCAGAAGCCGCTAAATTATAGGGATATTATAGTGATTTTTCGTTAGGGTACGTTAGTTTCCACGGCTACCTGTTCCATCTGTTCATGAATCTGTCTGACAGCACTTTATTAACGCGTCCGCTGTAACAATAAGGATGTCACTCATACTGCACTGTATGCCCCCGCGGTAAGAACAATCACTAAGAGGTTTTGCTCTGCATCAGAAGCCATAACCTATAGCGTATCATTGAGCGTGAAAGGCCACTCTTGTTTTTTTTTAGGATGTGCGCATGAGATTACGCCCATAAAATACATGGCATCACGCTGCAGTCCATAACAAAACTAGAGGATAAACCACGGACACGAATTAAGCGTACAGACAGGTTCGCTTCAGAGTAATATTCAGAGCATCAAGAAACTGTCTACATGTACAAATTAATTCTCGCACTGGGGAGCTCAGCCTATGCAAAACATCCCAGTAGGTAGACATTAATATGCGCGTGTTTGAGGATGTGAGTGTGCAGTATTTCAGCCCAGTGAAGAGAAGACTGTCTAGCTGAGCGGCTCAACTTCTGCCCGCCTGTCAATCATGTTAAGTGCGGTACAGTGTGTGCGTGCGTGTCCAAAGCGCGAGCTCTTTACCTTGACCTGTGCATCACTGTCGGCTCCCCCCCATCGGATGTCGCATTTGGCCCGGCCAAATTTTGGAGATGCCAAGTCTCGCAGTTAATCGTGAGATTTTATTCGTTCTCATGCAATACTTCTGACGTTCTCAGAGCCGTGGCGTGCCAATTTGTTTAGAGGACGCTGTTTCATTTAAATGCCAAGTTCACGAGGAGTGTGGGCTTTTACAGTAGAGGCTGGGCAGATCACTGCTGCCTGTAAGCACGCCAATCAAATCTGACATGCCATCTTTACGACTGAAGCATTACGAAAGGCAGATGCCGTTATCCTATAATAAATAGAAAGGGTAGCCTACTATACAAACATCACAGGAAAACTTTAACATTATAGTAACACCATAGAAGATAAATATAACGATAAAGTCTCTATAAACTCACTATTACCACAGACAGACAAAACGTCCCTATAGGAATGTTATAGGGATATATTACAGTGATTTTATTTGGGGTATGCTATGCAGCTTATTTTTTCCTAAACACAGCCTATAGTTGCTTATGTAAGTGCTATAAAGGAGTCAAGCACAAGAAATAAAAGTAGCATGACGACTGGAGTCAACAGTAAGCCTCCCAGTTAGGAGCTAATAACAGCACGGCAGTGACAGCCACCAGAGTGATGTGCAAGGACATAATTAGGTTACCAGCAGCATGTGGTAGCTGGTGCTAGACTAACTGTGCCTTTTGGGATCCCACCAGCTCCTCATAATGCATAGCTTTGGGGGAAGCTGTCATAGAGATGTCACATGTGAAAAGGGCTGATTTTATATCATTTGGCAAAGCATGCATCAAACGTGAATGAAATATTTCACAGCGTCCAAAAGAGATAAGTCAGATTCTTTGTATGCTTTGGGTTTAGGAATGTGTTTTTTTTGGAGGGGAGAGAACAAAACACCATGTCAAGGTCAAATTAATAAAGGCTGTAGCATACATATGTATTTTTGTTATTGGAAATGTGTGTTAGGGGTTGGTATGACAGCAAGAGTCATTATTTACACACTAATACAGTTCTGTTTCTTTTCAGAGTCTCTCAGTGCAAGGGAAATAATTACCCTTACACTTTATTTTGGCTCAGCATGATCAAGCCTCTCTTCACCCACTTTGACAGGATTACCATTAAGTGCTGGGTCAAGGGAAGCAGAAGAAGCTGATGGCCAAACAGAAGTTGATAGCCAAGAGCAAATCCCTTAATAGGAGGCACAGTCAGGAAGTCGGACAAGTTGAAGTCATGGATAGACTTTTAAACATCATACATATTTAACATTCCTGAATTGTGTATCATTAGTAAACTCAATACTGTACATTTAGGCATTGGAAGCATCTTTAATTGCTGTTATTTTTTTGTTTTTTTTTTACAAAAGATTTGCAAAAGACTGTACGTTTTAACATTTACAATCATTTTCTTCATTCTCTTGACGCATGTACAATTCCTGCCAGTCAGACGAATAGGTTTTACACTCCTTAAAACAGAGGACAACACTGATGTGAACTAATGCAAAAATCAAACATATGAATTGTACATCTATGTCCATGTCAAGTCACATTCACTCACTCATTCTGAATTCAAGCATACCTGGACATCAGTGGTTACTCTATGGCTCACTCACTCTGTACCGTCCTACTATCGTTAGCCTCATATGGTACTATACACTTAACAATACATCTACAATGGAGAGTATCACAGCCAGCTTACACTGAAATATGTACATGTTTAAACAAAAAAAAAAAAAAAAAGACAGACAAAAGAGTGAGAATCATCATGATGCAGAGACTTGGGACATCAGGTCTTCGGTTTGCAGTACGTTGTCAAACAAGACGTGACATGCTGGTTTAGGTTTAAGTACAGTAGCAAATTTCCCTCAGCTCTTTTTGTGGAGAAACTTCATTTTACTTCCTGAAAAGAGAATCCAAAAATCCATTAAGTCAAAATATTAATGTAGGGAGGTTTAAATCAGGATATTATACAGGGGGGCAAACAAGAAGAAGAACTCACCAAGGCCTTTAAGGAACTTGTTGACTCCGCTCTGCTCCGTGTCTGGCAGCTCCTCCAGATACTGATCCACCCTCTGCTCAAAGAGTCCTGCCAAAAGCACAGCACAAGTGATTAAAGAAATACATCATGGTATTCCAAAAAGTTACAGTTACTCTAGTCTGTCAAGGAGCAGCACAGTGATGTGGTGGGAAAACACGCTGCACGCCACCATATAACTTTCATCCACTAGAGGTCAGTACTAGTGAAGCTTCTGCTGCACAGTGAGAACTAAAGGCATGGGGTGGAACGGCACTGAGAAAATCTACTGTCTTTTCATGCAAATCAACTTGAGTTTTTTAAGCAACAAATAGGACAAACAGAAACAACTGACGGTCTACCTTTAGCCCGGCTCTTCCTCAGCTCCCGGTCTTGAATGAAGCCCGCGAACATCTGAGACTCCATGAAGACGCCCAGGAAGCGGCGGATGCTCTTAGAGGCCACAGACTTGCGGAAGGCCTCCCGCTGGAAAATACGTTCCCCGCGCTCGTTCTGAGTGAGGAACAGCGAGTAATGGCCGATGGTCTCCAGGAAGAAGCGGATGAAGGCTTCTGACACCAGGCTGTTCAGTGAGTTGTACTCTGAGGACGCAGAGGAGAAGGGATTATTCACAATTTTATTCAAAGGATTACTTACATTTTTACTGACATTCTAACAACAAAGTGGACATCTCACACTGAATAACATCAACAAAGAACAATTTGTTTTTCCCAAATAATAGTCAGATGGTTCTTGAAAGCAGTCTGAAAGCAGTCAAAGAAACAGGTTAAACTAGAATGCATGGTTTGGCTCTCTGCTCACTGCCACACAAACAATAAAATTTACCACTGCTAATGTTAACTGTGTGGTGACTTAGGGATGCGTCTCATAATTCTTGGTCAACTCAGCTTGACTCAACTTACATCAACAACAAAATTAAGAAAAAAATTAAATATAGTGGTCGCTTCTTTACGACTCCCATTCCTTTTACATTAGTTGATGTTTGTATGGCGATTAGCCTAGCACCATGTCGTCTGAATCAATCAGAGAGCTTACTGAGGCAAGAGCACAGACTTTCACATTCAACGCAGATGTGGAGAAAAGTCTCACACCTGGGAATGTTACCGACCCTGTAGTCCCTGATAAAGAAACTATGGAAGTGTGAGCTGAAGCTGAAGAGCCTCTGTGAAAAATACATTTGTCTAGAACGACATGCCAAGACACTCGGTGAATATTAGAGAAACAGTAGAATTCAACACAGAATTGGCAGCAGCTGGGCCGTGCCAAGGATCATTAAAGGACAATTCCAGCGTGATTGGAGTTTTTGCTCATTTCCCGCATTCCCTTGTTGTTTTACATCACTTTGTAGATCATTTTCTAGTGCTTTGATCAGGTTATGAGATATTTGCTATTTTTCCTTTGTCTTAGTTGCTTCTCAGAGTAAATATTTTTGAAACAAACGCGGTCTAAATGTTATTATAATTGTGTAAAATGAAGCTTTAATTTCCCTTTCATTTTACAGACTAGAGCTGGCGGAAGCATCTTGCTTTGGTTTGCACGTTGGCTGGAATGGGTTGGCGGGCCTTCACGTAACCACAGAGAACGACAGCTATTGGTTGAAAGATTTATTTTGGAGACCCAGAAGGAGAATCTCGGCTCTTGTTGCTTACAAGCAGAAAGTGGAAGTAAGACGCCCCCTCCTGTCCCGTCTTTCGCGGTTTTCCGGACTATGCACATTAATATGAAACTATAAATGGAACTTTTTTCAAAATGTAACTTTATAGAGCTTATTAGGGTTCTGATGCAACTTTGCAAAAGGTGATTGTCGGCTTCTCATTCACAGTGATTGATTACCTTTACCGACTGAATTAGAAGTTTCAGGAGTTGTTTTCTATGCTGTTTGGAATTGAGTGGGAGTGAATCAGCCCGAGATGTATGCCACAACTGATTTTTAAAATATCTTTAATCGTCAAGCATGCATGTAAAAATGGTCAGAATTAACATTAGAGGGATGAAAAATGTAAATAATGAGCAAAAAACTAAAATCATGCTGCCACTACTCTTGGAACAAGGAACCATCTGAATATCACATGAAACTGTTGTTCTAATTAACAGGGATAACATCTGGTTTGGTAGGGAGGGATGATCTGTCCCTTATTCACCTTCGTCTGACTCGCTGTCAGAGTCCTGATTGATGATGTCATTCCTCTGCTCCAGCGCTTGCTCAAGAGCTGACTGAAGTTTCCGCGGCAGCAACGAGGCCTCATCGTCCATCTATAAACAATCAAAAACATTGCCTTCAGTAGTGATAAACAACGTTTGGAGAATGAATTCAAAAGATCAAACTTGCAACAGAGAACTACATGCTTCACAACAGATTTGTGCTCTTTTTCTTGTTTCATAAGATAACAGACAAACCTGGCGGATGAAGCGATCGGTTCCCAGGTCAACCATTAAAGCCTGAGAAAAGGGAGAGAAGAGTAATTCAGATCTAATGCAAACCACCAGCTCTTCTTAAATATCTTTTATATGTAGAACTATACATTCCACCTGCAATGGAAATGTGCAATTACTCTCTGCAAAACACTGTCAAATGAAGAACCATCTCCTCCAGAAAAATACAGCACAAGAAACTCAGATCTTTAAAAAAAAACAATATTATAAAAGATTGTTTAGGAATGTTAAGTGAGTCAATCAACAACATGAAGAGGGATGTAAACAGAAAACAGATGTTGTTGACAGCCCATTAACAGAGCAATGTTAACCATGACAGACAGAGTGAGATGGTCTTTTCACACATATCACTTCTGGGTCTGAGTGGTAGATGTAGCCAATGCTAAGATAAGATAAAAGGAGATAAAACTTTAATGATTCCCGTGGGCAAATCAGGTGCTGCTCACTTAATAACTGCATGAATATCCAAGGCTTCAATAGGCTGCCGGCTTCTCCGGCCAAAACTGTTCAGCCTGAGCCAAAATCCTGTGTGTGAGGGCAGAGCCAAAGAGCTGTGGCTGGTGCTGCCATGGCACTGGCTCTGCCCCAGCTGCCCAGGCCAGAGGCACTTGAGGCTGCTTTCTGTGCATCTGTGTGTGTGTGTATGTGTGTCTGAGTACATATGTACAGTATATATAGAGGGGTTTCTCCAGGGTCAGCAGCACTACACAGACTTGCACTGCTGGACTGAACTACAGAAGTTCAACTGAAGTTCACAACATTGAAAAAGTCATGGCATGGCTTTTTTTTAACTTTTTTAATATAGAGGGTTGATGAACACGAAAACAGTGGATAAATGTCACGCTACACTGCTTAGTTTAAGTCTTATAGCCACCCAGTCAAACAACAAAAAATCATTTTTCTCATTGTTATTGTGAAATCAATGACTGGCAAAGAATCATGTCTGATGTCTACAGCTAAAATCTAAGATTCAACTGAACAACATTTTAAAAATTGTGAGGTTGGGTCTAACCAATTTGAGTTCCTGATGGTTAAACAGTCAAAATAACAGCTTGTGACAGTCTAAACATGCGCCCTCGGTTTCAATCCCTTCCTACAGCTGATAGTCACATGGTTGGCTCCCTAAAGAGGACTAGAAGCAGAGGAAGTCAGATAGATTCAGCAATAGCTGTCCCGCTTGTAAGGGAATTCCTCTGGATCTGTCTTACTGTAGTTTATCAGCAAAGAGATCAACATTTGCTATGCTATAGTCAGAAATAGAAAGAGAAAGATGAGAATAAGCAGAGCAGTTAAAATGAGTGACAGAGGTAGTTTTGTATTTCACTACTGAGTAACAATGAAAACATTGAACACTCAGGGACATTCAGACTGAGAGTGTAGGAGTCATAAATCTGAACTGTAAGATTAGAGGGCCAGAAAAGGATTTCACTCAGCCAATTAAAACATGGTGTGAGGTAGATGTAGAGAAAATACCCAAAGACAGCAATAAGCCAGAGAAAGCGTACTCACCTCTTCTACAGGCAACTCTTTGAGCTTGGGCATTGAGCTGGACAGCAGCCCCACCAGGAAGGGTGTGGGACAGCAGACAATGTCCACCATGGACCCCGGCAGCACAGGGATGAAGGTGTGCTGCCAGGAGAAGGGGTAGAGCAGCGCCACCACCGCATGGATGCAGCTGGACAGGGTGCTGGTGATGGGGGACAGAAGGACAAACACCATCAATCACCTTCACGCTCACACAGCCCGGCCCTGCAGAGGCCACACCAGATAAAACTGAACAGAATCACGGAAAAACAGTGCAGATGTTTCACTAGATAATGAAAAAATATGTTTTTCCAGACTGGAAGAGGAGTGGTGGGGTTGTGTGGTGAAACAACATCCTCCTAAAACTACAGCCTACAGCAACCATGAACTGATGTAAACTAAAAACATTGCTACTTCAAATGCTCAAATTATCATCATTAAATCATTAACTGGGCTACATGTGATCAATAGGAGCACAGACAGAGTGTGCTGCCATTGCTGGGCACCTTCAGTTTCCCCAGGCGAAATAACATGATCCTCTTTGGCCTTGAAACAATTACTTTTGTATATACATGAGGTGAAACAGCACAGCTATGTACCCGGGCTTTGACACTTTGTTCTTCCTGCAGCTCATCTGAGGGACAGCCGGATCTAACCGCAACAGACTGTTCTTTCACTTTGACAAATACAATAAAGAACAGGAAGGGAACAGAAATCACTCGCGACACTCCGCTCCCCGCCTTAAAGGTTTCTGTTAAGGAGCAGGCGGACAAGTTCACCCGTGGCAGCGATTCAAATCCTTAATCTCTTGCACTTCCACCTCTCCCACTTAGTGCAACACTCTTCACTACAAACCATACAGCTGAAGGTTGACTCTAAAGAATGTGTGCAATAAGGCGACTGCAGCTGGAGCCGCTGCTGTGACAACACAACGTAACCCTATGCTGTCTACTCTAGTGGCGTGACTCTGACATGTTGCTATAGTGAAGCTCGAACCTTGTTGATGCAACACAAAAAAGTACCAATTCCGTTTAACATCAACAGCTGTGGTACAACATCAAGATCACAAATAGCAGCCCGTCTTTCTCACGGTCCCTCGCTTGTTGACAGTGGCTGACCCTCCTCCCCTCTGTCCTCTACATACTGTTCAGTCCATGTACACACAGAGAGAGCGAAAATAAACTATGGGCCCAATCAGACACACACACAGATAGTGGTGCACTAAATCAGTATGGATCAAGACCAAGGCTAGGGATCAAACGCGGTATGCAAACGCACCCCACTCAAGATTATATACACTTTTAATAAGGAATGTTTTGCTGGTTGCTCTCATCAACAGCAGACAGCACGTCCAAGTAAACAGACGTTACTCCCTTGTACATGACCTTGCTCACCCCGAGTTACAGCTTCAGCCCTGAGACACTTCATTAAGTAGAGCACTGAGCAGAGTACAGAGAGTAGAGTGAGAGATCTAGGAGCCATTATCAATAACGTGTTGAGATAAATGGCAAACCCTCTCTAATTTTTTCCACCCCATCATCTAGGCTACATGCCATAAGCATTTGCATGTAACTTCCCGTAAGTCAAATTGCAAAGATTAACTGTGTTTTCTTGACAGGGTAAAAAAGAGTTTCACTAGTGAAAACCCACAGGCTATAATAATCTCAGCCTTCACTCTTTTCAGGTCTATTCCTATTCACTCATAACATGAAGCTCTTGCAAATCTGCTTCGGCCTGACTGCTTTCCATTTGCCTGAGGAGAGCTTGATAATTCCTAACAGATCCTGTCTCCTGGGTTTGACGTGTTCCAACAGGGAGTGATGGGGCACAGATCCTGCGCCACAGGCTGCACACAGCACTGCACACCACTGACACCAAGAGGATCAATTACACTCATTCCCCAACCACACACTCCTGGGAAAAGATGAACTTGCAATGAAAACACCATGCACTACCAGGAGTTGCCACTCAACCCTGGAAAACCCTGGAAAAAGAGAGGAAAAGACCTTCAGATGTGGACCTAAACTTCAGACCGTCAGACCACGGGTTATAATAAAAGTCACACCATGAAGACTGCCTTCTTGCCTCCGTGTCGGCTAACCGGTGGGGATCCTTAATAAATAATAAACAATAAGCCATCCCATATGAAAGATCTTAACTTAGACCAAGTCTGCAAGCATAAAGGTTGAGGTAATTGGAGTCACGATCTTCCGGGGGATATTAAGAATATTTTGTGGTTAGAGTGCTTTTTACTGCCTTTATTTAGATGTGGCTGAAAGGTAGATTTCGATTGGTCCTCACTGACCACATTAACATTTGTGATTGGATGGGAAATAGAACCTTTAGTTCCAAGATGCAATCCAGTGTCTGAGATAGAACTTTCTATCTTTGTAAGTATTTAACCCCAAAAGTTTATTTTAAAAACTAACACCACACAATCATAAAGTAACATTCAAAAATTAAGAATATCTGAACTCAATTTTGATTAAAAAACAAACCCCCCAAAAAGTCAGATAGAACTTTATAATTCCAAGATCTCTAAATGTTAAAAAAAAGGAGGAGGTCTGCAGAGTTGAGGTTGTTGAGGTTGGGGAGCTAATCCTCACATATTAGCTCTCCTAGGTTGGCCTGGCCTGGTTTAGTGTGTGTGAGGCTGAACTGGCAGATTCTCCAGGAAACATGGGATCCAGAGGCTTTAGTCTGTGAAGCCCAGAGGAGGAGGGAAAATCTCAGTGTCCAAGAGGGAGGGAGGGAGACAACAGCCTGTATCACCACATGCTTCACAGCTCTACTAAAGTACTGCACTGTGTCTACCAGTCCTGTCATGGCCCAGTCTGATTCAATAGGCAGAGGACAGACAAGACGAGGCTGGGAGCTGTCAGAGCAAACTGAACCACAGCTGTCAGATACCAGCGCTGCCGCAAAGCTTCACAAAACCATGGTTCAACGTTAAAGCTCTTCCCAAGCTCAAAATAGCACCTAGCAATCATATAAAGAGACAGCAGGGTACATATAGACCTACAGGATTTCTATGATAAGCTACACACTGTGTATTTTTATCCGCCAGCAGAGTGTTCTGTGCTCCCTTAGTCCCTAAATGGTTTTCCCTCACTTCCTGTCTATACGGATCTCCAGTCACCAGCTTGGCCTCGGCTCTCTGACTCCACAGAGAGCTGCAGCAGAAGCTGTTTAACAGTGAGAAATGGCTTCCCTATGGGAAACCCTATACATGCTCTTATTAAAACCACAATGTCTGAATTAAATCAAGCCTTTCTAGAGTGTAGATGGAGTGTGTGCACGTGTATGTGAGTGTGTGTGTGTGTGTGTGTGTGTGTGTGTGCGCGTGCGCATATCTGTATGTGTGTGCAAGTGTTTGTGCATGCAAGTATGTGTATGCGTGTGCGCACATGTACATGCATGTGTGTGCGTGTGCACGTGAGTATAAACATTCTCAATGACAGTAATGTCAAAATCAGCTGGTCAGGCTCTGGTAATGGCCAAGTTCTTCTCTCCTTTTAAAAACAGAAATGTTTCACATGTTTACAGTGTGTAGGTTTCACTCTACCTCTGAATATCATATATCACATAGGAAACCAGCTAAGTTGTTATAGGATGTTTTGGCGTTGTGCCAGCACTGCACAGTGTGCTGCAGAATGTGTTCAAAAATAATGAGGAGCTAAATCAATTGAACACCTTACTTCTTGATTGGGCCACACAAACAGCAGTAGCTAATTCTACCTGTCTGAGGGTTACAATCATCATAGATCATACTACTGCAGCTGCAGAAAGGGGCTGCTGCTCTACCTGCCTCCACCCAGCATTCAAAATGGGGGTGTTTGTTAAGAAGCAAAAGAGGGTGCCACACATTACAGTACACAGAATGCTTCATATTGTACTTATTATCACTCAGTTTAATAACCAGTTTTGAATTTGCTGCTGGCACAGATTGGGACCAAAGTGAATGAGTGAACTGCGTGAGGGGAAACCAGATAGTGCCTATACGCAGAAACCCAAGCAGCCTTCTGTGCCACAGAAAAGTGAGCTTGATTAATTCACCATGGCCATGAGAAAGGCTTTCACAGGCCATTGTTTAGTTTCCCTCCACAGTCCCTCCCTTTTCTCTGTCCTTCTCGCTCTCCCTCTCAAACATACATTTCTCTTGGTTTTCATCATACTCCTTACTCTTCTTCTTTCGTCCCTACGTCAAATCAAATACATTGGGAACATTCACTCAACACGGCATCTGTATAATCACGTATTATTTCATATTTTCACACTGAAAAAAAATGTGGAAAAATCAGGTGGGATTCAACATTGACATTGACATTGGAGCCACATCAGGGAAAGTAATTTAGATCCAAGAGTATGCAAAAACACTATTAGGAGTATTTTGCTGCCAGGTTATGAGATGCACATGGACATGCTCATACAATTTGGTAACCCTTCATCAACCCTAGCCTGAAGACTGACAGTTTGTTTACATAAGACTACAGTGCTGAAAAAAATAGTTCAGAGGCTGCAGGTAAATTGAGTTAAGCAATTGCACAATGACAGTGATTGATGATGAATTCATCTAATTAGGCATCAAAGTTGTTGTTACAGACACTGGAGGGTGAATCATTGCTTAAATACAGAAACTGTCTATGCAGCATTTGATGTAGAAGATAAGTAACAACCTCGCTGATAAACCATTTTGCAAAGGTTTCAGTATAATATCACGGGAGTTAAGATGAAAAACAACTTCAAATCCCACTAACATGCCAAAGAAAGGTTAACACAGAGTTTACACTGTGCACTACAATAGAAGAACCCACAGAGACCCGTTCCCTAACATGGCTTGTATTGGATATACATTTCACGACAGACGCATACATCATGTTCTGCTGGCAAGGTATTTTGGGAATAGATTATGTACTGGGGCTCCAGAGGGACCAGCCCTTTTATCAAAGAAGTAATTAATGCTTCAGAGAGGCCCTGTCACTGTTTTCAATAGAAACCAAAACACAGGAGCTCTGCATGCATGCATGCATGCTTATGTGTGTGTGTGCACATACACATCCATTGTGGTTCTGGGTGGGGGAGCTTTAGAGAGTGAGTTCATTTAAACACACACAGACAAACACACGGTTTAAGCAGATCATACTGAACAAGGATAATAACAATGAGAACATTGCTTTGTAAGTCTGAAGCACAAGGTCGTTCTACACAAAATCTAAGAACTGAATAATGATTGGTGCCTCAATCCAAAAAGTATCCTAATTATGTTGATACAAAAGAGGTTTTATGATGGAAGGATAGGTTTTTAAAGAAATAATAGAATTAGGGCTCTTAATGAAGTTATGACATTGAGAAGGGCAGGTTGGAGAGAGTTCTGTATTGACACACACAAATCTCAATTCTCACTGTGATTCTCATCAAAAACAATGAGTATCTCTCCTCAGCACCTCTTTGAAACTGGAGACTGATCAGCAATCTCTGGGTTACCATGCCAACGAGGCCCAGAAGTTATCGCCTCCGGTGAGGAGCAGCTTAAACGGATTCTCTCGAGGGACAGAGAGAGTGCAGTTACACGTAGGGAGTGAACGTGGCGCCATAAGTCAAATGGTGACAGTCGAGCCACAGATCACAGAGGGCAGAGTCGCGCACACAGGAAGTGCATTCCTTCCCCTCGCAGTCACTGCCCCCACTGATGTTTGTTTAAACTGTGCTCTGATACATGGAGAGATTACTTCTCTGCTGAAACATCCTCCCTCTCCACCCTCGCCTCCGATGATCTGAACGTACCTCTCTCTGTTGGGTTTTCTGTAGCAAGAGGACAGATTGGGACATCGAGTCCTTGGGGACCTTTT
Source organism: Centroberyx gerrardi (assembly GCF_048128805.1). Taxonomy (NCBI): domain Eukaryota; kingdom Metazoa; phylum Chordata; class Actinopteri; order Beryciformes; family Berycidae; genus Centroberyx; species Centroberyx gerrardi. The sequence goes on from NC_135997.1 coordinate 14,856,165, forward strand.
CCATCTTATCAGCCCCACCCTATTGTTCTTGACGGTGACTCTCAGCAGAATGACCCACTTTAGTTCTCCTATCAGGACTGGCCTGACTGACTGACTGACTGACTAACTGGCAGACTGGCCTGATGCCTGACTGGCTGACTGGCTGACTGGCTGGCTGACTGGCTGACTGGCCTGATGCCTGACTGGTTGACTGGCTGACTGGCTGACTGACTGGCTGACTGGCCTGATGCCTGACTGGCTGACTGGCTGACTGGCTGACTGGCTGACTGACTGGCTGACTGACTGGCTGACTGGCCTGATGCCTGACTGGCTGGCTGGCTGACTGACTGACTGACTGACTGACTGGCTGACTGGCCTGATGCCTGACTGACTGACTGACTGACTGACTGGCTGACTGACTGACTGACTGACTGACTGACTGACTGGCTGACTGACTGGCCTGATGCCTGACTGGCTGACTGACTGACTGACTGGCTGACTGGCTGACTGGCCTGATGCCTGACTGGCTGGCTGGCTGACTGACTGACTGACTGGCTGACTGGCTGACTGGCCTGATGCCTGACTGACTGGCTGGCTGGCTGGCTGACTGACTGACTGGCTGACTGGCTGACTGGCCTGATGCCTGACTGACTGGCTGGCTGGCTGACTGACTGACTGGCTGGCTGACTGACTGGCTGACTGGCCTGATGCCTGACTGGCTGACTGACTGACTGACTGACTGGCTGACTGACTGACTGGCTGACTGGCTGGCCTGCTGCCTGACACTGGCTGATACCTGAGACAGCAGCTCCATGCAGTGCGGGTGTGATCCCAGTTAACATAACCGCTCCACACATGCTAAATCTGTTAAGCCCCAATTGACAAAACCACAGTATAAGGCTACCATTAGCTGTGCATAGATGTGGATGGGTCATGTGTACAGTATATGTGTGTGTGTGTGTGTGTGTGTGTGTGTGTGTGTGTGTGTGTGTGTATATGTGTGTGTCTTTTGACTAGCAAGAAGTCACAAATTAAATCTGCCATCTTCAATTAGGATGAGCCAAAATGGCCAGGCTGGGTGGCAGAAGCACTGTGTTCACTGAAATCGTAAATATTGCATCAAGCTAGTAGTCTGTGAAAAGTTTATGGAAGAGGTTTTTCTCAGTTTCAAATAACCGGGAGGCTTGGAAAGTTACAACAGCATGCCAGGACAGGTGAAACAGAAATCGAAAAATACTGTGGCCACTGGAGCAGAACCACCAGACAATAATATGACTAATATGAGATCTGCAGCCATTTGCTCAGAATCCTGGAGCCTAGCAAAGTTTTAGTTCTTTGATTAAAAAAAACATTTAAAGGGAACAAAAAAAGCTATGGCCATTCATGTACACATTTAGGGAAAATTTATGAGGGTGTCATTTAAGACAGATGTTATTGCAGCAGGGTTACATTAAGTGAATTCTCTGCAGAAAAGGTAGAGTGCAGACTTACACAGTAACTGAAGAGGGATATTATTGCCAACATGCACATGGATTCTCATTATTAGCCAGAAACTAATCTAGACATACAAAATGCAAACATTATGTCGATACTGAACACCTGCTGAAACGCAACTCTAATATCCTGTATCTGGCTCCCTATCATATAGATAAGGTGAGTCATTTCCAGTCATGAGTAATGTGCTGGAAGTAATTCATTACATATTCATTGCTCTTTTCAAAAGTAATACCTTTACTTTGCATATCACTCCTTAAGAGCAGTAATTTCTATATTACTCATTACACTTGCATTACACTCCAAACAGAGGTGACTGGATTTAAAAAAAAACAGGAGAATGACGAGTGGTTTTTCTCCCTACTCTGATTAATTAAAAAAGTTTCTGCAAGATCTCCCGAAATTTTCCTAGTGAGTAGTCAGTTGACCACAGACTGCCAAAGAGCCCCAACTCATTAGTGAACAGGCGTTTTTGTAGTTGAGAAGGTCTTGTATCATAGCAAAATTGTCAAATCACAGGCTGTTTCACATTGATTTTTTCAAACATTGGCTTTGGGGGAACCACAGGTGTAAATAAACAGCGCAACTACCCGCTAAATAATGATGGACACAGAGTTATCTGCACACACAATAATTTGTTTCAGCTATTGTGTGTAGTAGGCAAAGTCAAAAACTGACTAGGTCTCTAATTTCTCCTAACAGCTAGGCAATTGTACATTATTACAAAACAAAAAGATATAAAATTATCTATTCCATGCTCTTATACTTTGTCCAATCAAACAAAATAGGCCAAACAAAATAGAAGGCACTAAGCCAAATGTCTCGCATTGCAGCACGACCAACATAATATGGCTACCCAGGTTGCTACAGGGATTTATGACATCATACTATAAAGCAAGGAATCTCTGTCTGTATGTGTGTCCTTCGCATATCTCGAGAACCGTTCGTCCGATCTACTTCACACTTGGCGGGTGTATTGCTGGGGACCCAAGGACGTGCAGTGTCGGATTTGGTGCAATTTGGACACGCGACACGTTCAATATTAATAAACTTTGAATAAACAAGCGAACAGCGCTCTGTGCAGCAGCGGGGCGAACGGGCACTGCACTAGTTTGTTACAAAGAAAAGTAGTTAGCAAACACTGCTCATTTCCTTCTCCCTCTTGGTATTCCAGCACAGAGCGAATGACTAATGATCCCGTGGAATGGGAGTGTAAGAGCCTCACCTGAGTTTATCAGCCACAAAGATGACCCTGCGCTCCAGCAGCAGGGAGGCAAACACACGTATCACTTGCCGCACACTCAGGCAGCTGAACAGACTGTCAAAGTCCACATGCTCCAATCTGGAGTCAGTGGGCCGCCTCAGCTCGATGACCTGGACAAACGACAACAACAACGGGAATTTAAGCCAGCACAGTTTATAGATCCAGTTAGCTAAGCGAGAATTTTACAGGCACACAATTCACTGTGAAACTATTCAATTAGGAATCTTCACACTACATGGAAATGTTAATATAAGTCCCCCCAAATGAGAGCTACTAAAACCATCTAATGGGCATAATGAAACGGAAAAGACATAGAATGTTGTTCTGTTCCGTCAGCAGTTCTGACCTCATTTCCTGCTCCAGGCAGGAAGGTCTTCACTTTGATCGTCTTCCCTGGTGCAGGGAAGGGCGACTCCATGAGACTCCTCATGAAGGGGTAGACCAGCGCTGCCGAGATGCCTCTCCGCCTCTCCACCTCATCCAGGATCTGGGAACATGGGAGGAGAGGGAACAAAGAGTTAAGACTTAGACTCAAAACGCACAGAGAGCCTGAGTGAAACATACACCAGTTTCCTCAACAGAACCTAAACTGAGCGTGACTCTCACTGGAAATCGAATAATATGAATTGTGTCTAGGGGTTTATGTATGTCAAGTGAATTGTCCTGCAAGTGGAAAATGCACGGTCATTAAGGTTCCTGACCATGACTAAGCAGCTGAAATCTGTATGTCAATAGTGAATGGAAATGTAGTGTGTTGTTATGCGTTGAGCACTGCCAATTGTCTGGAACTCTTTTTTCATTTTGAAAAATAGCAAATGAATTTCTTTCCATGTCTGTCTGTGTGGAAAATTCCACCCAGTATGCCTGTCTGCCTGTTTTGGTCCAAGCTGCCTCCTGTCTGGAAAGTTGATTGGAGAATCGCTCATTTTCAAGGTCATATGATATCACCTCTCTCTTTCTCTCCGTCTGTCTCTGTTTGTCTCCGTCTGTCTCTCTCTCTCTCTCTCTCTCTCTCACTCCCTCACACACACACACACACACATACAAAACACACACAGCACACACACACTTCCCTCTGAAATCAAACACTCCCATTTACTGTGAAAGTACTTCTAACTCCTTAAAGAACATTTTTCTTTCAGGTACGTTGCTCTACAATCATCAAAATGGAGCCATTTGAAGGATACACCCATGTATCTGAACAAAGACTATTCAGCCCCCCTTAAGGTCCACAATTAGAGCTGCAACGATTAATCGATTAATCGATTAGTTGTCAACTATTAAATTAATCGCCAACTATTTTGATAATCGATTAATTGGTTTCTTTTAAGAAAAATAAGTCTAAATTCTCTGATTCCAGCTTCTTAAATGTGTTCACAAATGAAATATCAAATGTAAAAGCACCTATAGCTATATAATTACTACATCCACATGGTGCAGCTACTCTACTGTAATTCTCTACTATAAAATACTGTATTAGATGTTTAGTGTTTTTGTCAAGTCAGGTTTATTTGTACAGCCCTTAATCACAGTTACAGTCTCAAAGGGCTTCACAATGCACACATTATCAAAACAAATATCAAATAATAGAACTTAGACCCTCAATGTTTAGTTAGGCAGGACAGGTGAAAACTTTCTTTAGCTATGTCTAACATAAACATATTTCAACATCTGAAATGTATGTTTTATTGCACACTGTCCTTGAAATAAACCATTTAATTTTGTTTTCATTTCATACAGCAGTCTCTTTGTTTCAACAGTCTGCACTTATTCACTTTGAATAATCCTTTTGTAGTCAAAATAGATTAATAAGTAATTAGATAAGGCTGGAGGAAGTCAAACAGAATGACTGTTCTGCTTTATGTTAGCACCATTGAGACAAAAGCGAAGGAAACAATTACTCTGGGAAATCAGACAGCAAAAAAAAAAAAAAAAGATTGAAATAAGGTTTACTGGTGAACAGGCATTCAGCAGAATGTCTGCTGAAAGTCATTGGCTTCAGCTGCGAGACACATTAACCACAGCTATACTAAAGTGTTTGTGTAGGTGTGTGTGTGCGTGTGCGTGCATGTGTGTGTGTGTGTGTGTGTGTGTGTGTGTGCGCGCATGGCAAAGGGACAAGGCTGAGCTCACCGTGGAGAACAAGTCGAAACAGCCTAACCGGCTGATGACACAGTACACCTCTGGAAGGCGAGGTCCTTTCCCACTCGGCTGGAGGAGGAAGCAGTAGAGACTCATTAGAGGCCTATGATGACAGACTCATCAGGTCTGACGATGAGACAGTGGCTGTGTATCAAGACAACAATCCAGTACATAGGTTCTGTGCCAACTGGCCACAAACACTGACTGTGTTCCTGTGAGCATGCTCAAATAATATAATAAATTCTTATATTTGACCCAAGCTGTGGAATTTGATTTATTTGCAAACAAAAAAAACATGTAGGGTCAAACCATGATAACATACAGATAAATCAGATAAATAGTGAAGCTGGGGGTCTTTAAATCATCTCCTCTCCTCTGTCTCCCTCAGTCATCTGAAGTGAAAGCCTTTCATGTGGATACCAGCTTCCTAAACACAGGTGCACTATCTGCTCTGCTGATCCTATCTGCCTTCCTCAGTACTCTCATAGACCATTGTATCCTTCGAGCCACCCTGAGTGCACACACACACACACACACACACACAAATGAACACAAGCACTCCAGAACCGCCAATCCACTTGTCCATATTAGGTATGCAATTTTCTCCTCTAGTTTCTCCTCTGCTTTTCCAAATGGATGATTAAATCAACTATGTGGAGCTTGATTCAAGGCCTCAGGAATGCTTGGTTTTTGCCAGCCGCTGGACAGACAGCAGGGAAGAAAGAAACTAAGTTACTGGAGGAGAGACGCTCACCTCTTACTCTACCTTCATCAAAAAACAGGCTAATCAAGAGCTGCTTCTATCAAGATGTACTCAAGAAAAAACGAGAGCAGAGCACAAGTTTGAAACATTTTTGCCTGGTCAAGAAAGTCAAAGATTCCTGACTATTACACAGCACACGCAAATGCAGTGGTAAAGACACACACACACTAAACCTCTGAGAACATACACACTGTAGTAGTGTAAACATACTTAGGCATACCAAACGGCAAACAAAATCACCACCACATACACAGAATCCCACACAGCCATGCTTTGCGCCCGCAAGCTAAATGTGAGGCTCAACAAAAAAAACTTCAAAGTGTTCTCAGGCCTCATTATGGAGGAAATGCTCCACAATGACAAAGTAAAGATTTTTCATGGTTTCGCTCCGTCTCTCCTCTCCTGAGAAACTCTCATTAAACTGAATGAGTCAATTTTAACTGGGTTTCATCTCATTGGTAGTTAGCCGCAAAAAAACTCCACTTCATTTCAGTTCACATTGTTTTTTTCTTTGATATACCCTTTCTAATTTATGACCTGGTGTTCATCGAATATACTATGTTTCGATCGGTTTCTGTCGACTTTATGTGATATATTTGTGATTGGCAGTAATTGAAATCCCTTTTTTGGATAAAGATGGGGTTTGGATGTTTGTTATTCCTGATGCTATTTATTCATCTGTTCCTAGTCATATGTATTTCCTAGCCAAGTTACCTAATTATTCTGCACCTGACTGCAGAATACTGAAACACTGATGAAAACAGGGTTCCCACACCTTTTCACTGATGCAATTCCAAAACTTTTCCATGACTTCTCCATGACCCCTTGTCAAATTTCCATGACCACATTTTAATGAGACAGAATTAAAAAGCAACTGCACTAACGTTAAGTATTAGTTTGTTTTTCACTTTAAAATCAACAATGATAATATTATTTAACTGTCAACAAAAAACAATCAGCAACCAACAATATTTTCCTCTAACAGGCAGGTCTACAGCCAGCCACAGCTTGTTGTGACATTTGACACTATTCAAGAAAAAAAATCATTATGACTTTTCCAAAACTTTTCTCCTTTGTATCATTTTTCATAACTTCTCCAGGCCTGGAAAATGCTATTTTAAAATTCCATTACTTTTCCAGCTTTTCCAGGAGTGTGGGAACCATGAATTAAATATTTGTCAATTGGGTGTCAGTCATCTTTAGCGTGCAAGGCCTTTCCTTTTTTCAGGATTTTCATGCTACATACGATGTTACGCACCTAATTCAATTTTGAGCGCAGTGTTTTTGCTTTTTGAGTTATACCCTTTCTCCCCTGCTGCCACTGTGGTTAGTGATGCAACACGTCAACGGCCCCAAAGGAAAACTGTATCGCTTGTTCAAATAAAAAGCTCTGTCACAACAAACAGGGCTCAGCAGGGTGTGAACAGGGAGCAGTGAACGGTGAGCTGAACGGCGGCTTACCAGCAGGCGCCTGCAGTACCCAAACCTCCTGCTGCCATCCTCTCCAGTCAACATGAAGGAGAAGGTCTCACTGCAGCAAAGAACAAACATATACGCGTGAGGATCAACACACCGACGCACACATGTAGACAAGTACACTCGAATGTATTCACTGATGTTTGCACATACACGCACACCGACACAGAGAAAGAGAAAACAAGAGACAGAGAGTGAGATACAAAGAAAAAAGAGACAAAGAGAGAGTGAGAGAGAGAGACAGCGCAGCATGGAGCCCCCATTACTGTCAAACCAGCATATACTGTAGGTTATAATAAAGCCTGCCAAACAGTGATCAAAGGCAGGTTTGTGTTGGATCTGATTCAGTCACATGTTTTTGTGATGGTGCAGTAGCTGTAGGACACACATAAAGATTTATCCCACATGCCAGCATTATGGTTTCCAAGATAATAGCATGAACACTGTGAAATTTCACAATATTGTATCAACACTAAATATTTCCTTTATCCATAACAGTAAATTGATATTCCTTATAAGCCCTTATGTACACATTTAGCAGTGCTGGATATTATGTGCTGGTTATAACGATAAAATAAACAGAGCAGTTAGTAATAATGAATTTGACACATTGGCTGCGGAAGATTTTTCAGCCATACCTGGCGTACTCAGACACAGGGCTCCAGTCCTTTGCATCTGGGTAACAGAACTGAGGAATGGCTTTGAGCCTCTGCTCTGCCTCCCTCATCTGCTTGGTGGGCCGCTCTAGCTGTGAGAGGAAAGGAGAGGAGAGGAGAGGAGAGGAGAGGAGAGGAGGGGAGAGTAGAGGAGAGGGCAGTATTTTAATCAGCTCATTCTCATTCAAATGACTCTGTCCTCCTTTTAAAGATCCCTATGGACCTCGCCAACATGACCAATGAATGACCAGACCAAAATTTCTCCCATACAAGGTTACACCCCAACCCCCCCTCCAATCCTCATCAACTCCCATTCAACCACCCTCCAACCCGACATCATTGAGTCAGGCTTTCCCCAGAGACATACCTCTCCCCAGGCACACCACTGCTGAACAAAATCTTAAATAACTTTAAAATATATCTTTGAATAACTAAACACTTGCCTGCCACAGAAACAGATCCCTAGTTATACTTACTGTCAACAGGCTCCCAAGACTCTCTGGGCTCTATATTATAAATCTTAATAGGAGGAGGTTTGGGTGATTGGATTTTTAATGCATCTTGGAAGCATTTACACCTGGATTTTATGCATTTTATCTGAAAACTGAGGATGCTTGTTAATGCCAGGTGTAAGGATGATCAGAGAGGACCAACAGGATCCAGTTAAGGTAGTTTTGCCTTTACCTTGGGGAATTGATAGGTGACTTCCGGGGAGTAGGAGTTTTTGCTGGGTTTCTTTTTCAGGGAGATCACCACAAAATACTCAAAGAGCTCTCTCTCCTGCCACTCAATGAGCTGCAGCTCCAGTGTTCGGTAGCTAGGGGCCCGTCGAAGGATGGACTGCAGTTTCAACAACCTCTGGGTGTGGGCTGAGAAGAGGAAGCAAGCATTGATACATACAATACACTGTCTAATCAAAATTCACACTAACACACAACTTTACAGTCCAGTATGCACATCTAAGACTCACAGGGTATCAATCTTCGACAAGACAGTCAGGGAATGGAAACTTGTTATATGTCTTGTTGATACACAGTTAATACACACTTTATAATTACTGACACAGTGATAACAGAGAAAAAGCATCAGCTTTTAGTAGTAAATCTCATCAGCGTACATTCCTCTCATGAGATCTAGACAAGTGATAGATGTTTGTATAGTCTACTGGTAATCCATCCATATGGCAGTCCTTTTGGTTACAATTCTGCGGTCTGGTTGGTCACAACAGGTCACTTGTCAAAACTAAAATGGACACGAGGAGTTGCATGAATACTGAGAAAAATAGCCCACCGACTATACAAGAGCTAACAGAGAGAGCTGTAGCACAAGTCTAGCACCTCATCCCAGGAAATGGAGCTGAAATGCATGCTGCGGTCTCTCACCTTTGAACCTGTCATCGGAGTCGCTCTCACTCTCGCTGTTGTCATCTGGAGGTAGACGTGAGACAGGAGAAAAGGTTTTCTATTGGGTCAAAGGGCAATTCTGCAAACGTGTTTATGTCAGGAGGGGGACGTAGCTGGAGCTCTATGTGGGTGGCTGAGACACAAATATTTACTCACTAATCCAGCCAGTGGATGAGGGGAAGAAAGAGAGTCCTTACCTCTCAGGGATGCAGTCTCAATATTGGACATGGACAGCTTCTTCAGCCTCTTCTTCCCACGTTTAGTGCAGTAAATGGAGTTGATTCTCTGGACCAGCTGTAAACAGAAAGAGAAAATTCTGTGCTTGGGCGACCTCAAGGAGGGTACTATTTGATCTTAAGGAATGAAAAGGTCAGTAAGAGTTTTAGAAGGTGTATCTTTCCAAAAGTAACAGTGCAAAATGCATCTGCTGTAAGGGTTGCAAAACGTGTAAAACTGAAGGGCTCCCTTCCAGAGAAGTGCTTGAGGACAAGTACCGTGAGAGCTGAGGCTTAAGCAGCAATTACATGCGCTGGTGCACTCTGTTCCAAAAACTTCTCTCCCAAAGTAAGGACTTATGAGCCATGCAGGGCTGCTCACTTTCTCACACTCTGACTGGGTCCCCGCAGAAACATGAGCTTGTTTGGGAAGTGTGAAGGACAAAGAACACAGACACAGTTCTACAAGGACTTAGTGTACCTAGGTGTTTTGTGTAGGACCTCGCAGTGTGTACCTTGGGGATCCTCCAGTGCCTATGTGAGGCCAGGGTGTCACTGGTGCTACAAAGGGTGTCATCCAGCAGGCCACACGGTGGGGGAGATCCACCCAGCTGAGGCAGAAGCAGCATGTCATCGTGGCTGTGGCGTTTGGACAGCTGTAATGCCCGGTGGCTCTTCCTGTCACTGGGACCTGTGAGGCGCAAGGACTGGCTACTGGGTTTGGAAGGCAACTAGTCAGAGGGAAGAGAAGATGGAAAGTTTTGAGGATAGAGCATCCTGGTTTTTCATGTTTTTTTTAAATATTCTTCCCAATCCTTTATCAAAGATATTTTTCTACTGCACACACAAAAGGTTCTATTTTAAACAAAGCAGAGCTGATTCCTCTTTCTTTAGCAAGACAAAGTACCTCTGCACTGAAGTGAGAGAGCCAAATTTGCAGACTGACCCTTCTGTGGAACGTCACCAGGTCTAAACATATCAAACAGTTTCCTGTAGTGCCACAAATGAGAAATCTCGCTGTGAGACAAGATTCTTTAGAGGGTCTTGTCCAGGATGCAGAGCTGAAACCCATGTAGGGGGTTAACATTACCATAGGAAAACATATCAGTGCTGTTTTTTCAATCCCAGCAGGTTTACCTGAGGTGGAGAGTTCAGTTTCCTGTCCATGGTGCTCCAGGATCTGCTGCTCTCTGGTAACAGACAAGACTTCCGAACCAAACTCCTCCGCTTCAGGTCAACATCCTCATATGGGTTCTCCTTCTCTGTGGGGATGCATACAAGCATTCAATTTAGCTCTAGCATAACACCAGCTGTAAGGCTACCAAATATCCATGGATACTGGCTGTCTTTGACAGAAGACAGAGGAGGCTGGGGGGTCAAAGAGGGCAAATAGGGGGCAGTAAAGGGTGTCAGGGGCATGAGAGGGCCTTCCTACGGTTAGTCTGAGAAGAGATGAGTCATGCAAGGTAGGTCAAAGGTCACTCGCAGCTGGCTGAAGTGAACTGCCTCCTTTCAAAACAGTTACTGTTGGCCCTGGGCCCCGTAGGCCCCACTGGGCCCAGCTGAGACTCCTGGACCCTGCATTGCTGGTGAGTCACTGTCCAAGCATGCGAGCTGTCTGCTCAGAGGAGACAGAGTGGACGGATGAAGAGGCTCATCCTCTTAGATAGTTCTCAACTTGAGAATCATGAGATCATTTTGGCAGTGAGTTTAAGATCATGTTTTGAATATAGAAATATATGATGATGATTATAATCTTTGTGATAAATATTTTCTTTCTTGTGAAATAATGAATATTTGCAGTCTCTGAGCTCTCTCCAACAATTAGTAAAATAGCCTGAAAGTAAAAATATAAATCATTTTTGATGTCCTGATGTTACCCATGTTGTGGGGTTGTGAATAAGCCATGAGCCAGAAAGGTTGAGAACCACTGTTCACAGCTATCACACTCAGGTCTCATTCTCACCTCATTTCAAGGAAATGAACACAAGAAATGCAACAGTGAAGTCTCAACACGTTACACTAAGTGTGGACTTTCCTATTGCGTACTCTTTCGACTTCAATCAATAACTAACAGCAGAGAAGAAAAGAACAGGAACGTTACAGACCACTGCACAGCTCTCACTGATGTCACTTGGCAGAGGGCCAACTTCAATAAAAAGAAAACTTGTGTAACACCACAGTCCATGTCCATTCAGACATGTGCTCTGAGAATAGCTTTTTGGCAGGGTCTGAAAAAGGTTGTGAGAAAGTGAAGGAACCACACTGAAGAATAAAAGCAGAGCCAGATGGCGTCGAAATGCATGAGGGGAACTTTTAAAAGAAAGAAAAGCAGTATTATCTGTCAGCAGAAAGCAAAGAGACCAAAATCTATTTGGTAGTTTCGTTCTATCCTCCTGAACATTTTAGGGGAAAACCCAATGAACTCAGGGTCTCCAACAATGAGGATCTGTGTTAAAAAATACTTACCTAACATTAACCTACAGCTAGTGCTTTGTTCAATGAGATATGTTAGGGTAATTTTTCAATCTGTTTGAGGCAAACACACACACACACACACACACACACACACGCACACAGGGATCTTGGAGCATTCTGTTGTGTCATACAGTAAATGAGATTACTGTGTGATTTTCTGTGCATCATTAAAGCTGAGCAGCAGAATAAGAGGGCTTAGTCTGACCCCTCGTTGTGCCACAACTCCATTAAACTGAAGCAGTGCTGTAATGAAAGCCTGCTGGGAAAATGATACGTCTCTATGGCTGCTGATGTACTGGAGGGTACTAATCAACTCCTCTGATTACAAACATCCAAGTCTCTCTCACACACTCCCACTCCCACACACACGCACACACACACACTATATAATATAAAGGGAGTGGACACACCTCGACTGCACACTGTGATTGTAGTTTTCTGTTTACACAATAGACTCTCTGGGCAGGGCGAGACACAGAACAAACTATACCAACAATGTCAGTATCAGCTTACCGTATAAAATGAACAGAACGGCCCTCTCCTTGGACAAGCTACAGTGACACTGCCCACCCATTCATGTGGTAAACATGAATGTGCATTGGATGAAAAATAGGGCTACAGTTTTGTGTAAACATTTGGCGGCACCGCAAACCATAGAGTGTATCCACCCGAGGACAGTCTGCTGATGCCCACATTGGGGAAATTATGCGAGGGAATGCACAATATTTTTGGAGTCCAAATTCCTGAGCAAGAATAACAAAAACATAGGTCCAACCGTGTCTGTAACAGTGTAAGTTTATAAATTGACTAAACTTTGCATCAATTATTACATTTAGTAGTACTCCTGCCAGATTTATTCACGCGTGTAACAACAGACAACATATGACCAAGCCAGTTCAGTAAAGCTGACATAATGCTGTGAGCCTGAGCAAGGCCTGGGTTTAATGATACAGACAGCTGAATCACAGCTCTGCTGGTGCACAGGGCATGATTCATCAGCCTGGAAACCTATCACTCAGTGGCACTCCATCAATCAAGTACACTAGTCATAGGCACTTATACAGTCCCTTGCTATCACAATCTATCACACAATTGCAGTCGTACTGTAGCACAAGTCACAGACGACTTGTATTCTCAAGGTAAACTTCTGACAACAATCAATCACAGGAACCAAAAGCCAAGACGGTGTAAGTGAATGTCCTGTTCCCCATGCTCAATTTTCTCAGCACTATCCTAGGCAGCCAAGATGGAGTTCAGCAAATGTATGGGGACTTCTGCTCCAGTGTATGGGCTGCATGTTGAAATAGGGGCACAGAGGGACTGAAAGATGGCTCATTTCCCACTGCTGTGGCTGCTTCTCAAATGGAACATCTGACCTGTAAACCACTGCTATAGTGCTGGTGGAAACCGCCATTCTGTGCCTCCAATAGAGCCAGCTATTTCAAACTGGAGTCACTGGAGACTCATGTAACTTGCACACAAAGACAATGTCTTTCTCTGGAACTAATCAACATTCGCAGAAGTGTCTGATTGAATTGTGAATTCCACACTCACAGTGCTGGGTGAACAATGGAGGCTTTGTTGGGATTCACATGAAAATCACCCATGTCTTTATGCTCACTGAAGCTTCTGCACATCCTCAGTTTGAATAAAAATGCCACCGAACAAGACACTGATAATTTCAACCATGTTGGTCGGAGAAATAAACATTCGGTCTAGGCTCACAGCATATTCCCTTGTAGAGATGCCATGGAGTAATGTAATACTTAAAGGAGAAGAGGCACTTATTTGCTCATCATTGTGCATCTATCATGAAAAATATTTCAATACGTGAATGCTGATTTTTTACTGTCTCACGTCCATGCCTCATCATCAGACACAGAATATATGATGTTCAGGCCAGACTACACTCATTCTGACACACATTTCCACCACGTGAGGAATGCACTAGGAGAGCTGGCAATTGCACTGGGCAGCGGGCCTCAGGTCATTTGCTAGTGGAAAGGAATTTGGCTCTTAAATATGTCTAGCACTTCATAGACTTTGTCTATGAAGGGTAACGCTTTGTCTCCTTGCATTCAGAGAACTATGAGTTGATCCTGTTTACACTGAGACACACAAAACATCCCTTAAACAATTACAATATCAGAAGATAATGTTGGACAATCAAAATTTAGGGAATATACAGTGAGCTCCTTTACCCCTAATCTGGTCTCAAACAAATTCTCCCCATTGCTAGAAACAACTGATGAATCTGACAATAAGTAGTATTAGACAGACTGACAACTGTAATAAACTGTGCCAGCACCAGGCATACAGATATAGAAAACTAAAACTGTGGAATTTGATACATTTTTAAAAATGGACCTGAGAACTATAAAATAGTTGTATTGGAACACTTGATGTACACTTGATGAAACCATTCGTCTAAACCATCGAATATCACAAAGGGCAATGTTGTTTCAGTATGTAAATATGCTCAGAAAAGGAGCAGTGGGATGTGGATTTTGGAGGCTTATCCTCTGTGTTGGTAGATGGCACTGGACAGCAATGTGGGAAAATCAGCCTGCTTAAAGGCTGATGGGCTCCAGCAGATGTAGGAGGGGAGTCATCAAAATATTACATCAAACCATGCTGCGCAGGTGCTATCCCTATCAGTAAAACATCTGATTACTCTCCTCTGTTACACTGACCATAACCTTGATATAGGCTATTTACTGTAACCAAAAACTGTCTGAAAGCTGACGAACACATTCCTTTCATAAAACACACCCCTTCTGGGTCGAAAAAGGTTGGGGTGCAGTTTTTACATGTGACTTTGGCCTACAGATTACTTCCAAAAGTTCTAGACTTGGAGTCCTGCACAACTGTGACTGGATCATGACTTTAATGCAATTTTATATCTGTCATATCATATCTGTACCAATATTTGTCACCTGGAAGTGGGGACAACATCTCCTAACCACCCCGATTGTTGTTCTTCTGATACAGAGGAATAGCCTATACCCTTAAACTAAATCTGGATGTCAAAACTTGAACTTCATAGTCAATGTATCATTAGATATCCAAAAACAGTACAGAGTACAGAGCCAAAACAACAAAACTAGTGTCACTGCCAAAAATACCTTTGGAGCTTACCGTGATTCCTCACAAAGCTGCAGAGCCACTGTTTTCTACTTGTTTTACATAAGACTAGTTTTAACAATTCATCTGGGCTTCAGCAAAATAACTATCAGCTTGATATTTTTCTAAAATCCAATAATCACAAACCAATCACAATATAATCTGGAAAATAGCAAAAAAAAAAAAAAAACTTGGTTTCAAAGAAAGGCCTAGAGTTTGTAAGGCAGAGTGGGTTAATCATATTTTTTTATTTTCCTGAAAAAACATTCAGCAAGTAAGATCCATGTAAATACAACATTCATTGCTGAAAGGTCAAAGTTGGTTTCACTCAAATACACTGGATAGTTCCTACTGAAAAAGGATGTGATAGAAATTGAAACCCTATCTACCACAGGAAGATCTGATATCAATATTTGTTGAATCAAATTCTATCTGTGAGAAACCCTGGTCAAAAACAGGCCAGTAAGTGATCAAGGTCAACTGGAGGCCATCTCTACTGTATTCAACACCAGTGAGCCATTGTGCTTACCTACTATGTCCTCATAGGTATTCTCCTCTAAAGTGCTTTTGGAATTGGGCCGACTCCGGGTCTCTCTGGTTACAGTGCCGTTCTCTGTAGGTGAGGACGGATACAAGGAGGGCAGGCTTGCAGCATCCTCTGACTCACACGATTCCCTAGAAAGAAATGAAGAAAGTCAAAACAGACCGAGATGGGGAAAGATGTTACGCACACAAAATTACAGAGAGGAAGAGTCACTAAGCGGTAAGTGGGGGTAGACAGATAAGAGTAGAGAGAGGTCTGGCTCACTCGTAACATTCTCCACTGGCCAACTACAACCAGAGAAGGGCTAAACAGGTGGATAAAAAACACTTCCAGGAGTCCAAAACATGTCTCGTCCCTCGTCGCAGCCCCAAGTCAGAAGCCGCCAAATATAAAATACAGAAAAAGGAGAGAAAAAAACATTGAACACAAGCTGCAGGGAAACGCCAACCTCAAAATGCTGAGAGCAACATGTGCTCCAATCACAAGACATTCCTGATGAGTCACGAGTAAACATGCAAATATTTTACCAATTCTGTGTGCTGTTTGCACACTATTTGGCACGCATAATGAGTGTGTGTGCCTGTCTTTGCAGAGGAAGTTAGCTACATTAGTGCAGGGATCTATGGTCATGTCGCTCCTTCGACGGCTCGGCTTCTAAGCATGGTCTGAAATTGCTTGAGCCACAGGAATGTTAAACACAGAGTCCAAGTCATGAATGTTTAAGGATTTCATCCCCATTGCACATCAGGGAGATCTGGTAAGGCCCCGCCCTCACGCAATGGACTGAAGACATCTTATTCTGAGCACTATAAATAAAGAATGAGGACTACATACTACAGAAGCATAAGATTTAGACTAATATCTACATAACTACAGAGCAGCATAATAATTCAGAGTGCAGGATTTCACTACTTTACCTAGGATGCATATTGCTGCCAGACTAAAGAAAGTCAGAGAATATCTTCACTAACAGGCAAAGTTTTAGTAAACTAGTTTTGTTTTGATGTAGGAATATGGTGTTGCCTTAATTCTAGAGTCTGTGGTATTAAAAATAAATCAGTAATGGAGCTTATAAATGAGCTATTCAATGTGAACTGCCTTTCTGTTACCCTATTTGGGTATTTTCCTTATGAAAAACCTATGATGATATCATTCATGACAAATCACATTAGGCAAGCTAGGATGACAAAAAGGCTACAGGCGGTATCAAAACAACATGATACTCTTTACATGAAGCCAGAAACACTATTATTCATTAGTGGAAAAGACTGAGGCTTTGGGGAAATTCAACAACAGATTCACTATTTATCCCTGCTTATTATCAAATCCTAAACAGAGGAACCAAATAAGACTGCTCCATCGCTACAACCAGACAAAGTAGCCAATAACTTATTACACTACACAAAGCAAACAGCTAGCCTGTGATCCATATCCCCAACAACATTCTCAAGACATGTTAGAAACATTTCAAAATCCAAGAAAAATAAATGATCTGCCATACATGTGGAACTCCCCAAAGGGGTCTAAACAAATTCATAGCACCCGTGTTTTTACTGCAGACGGTAGGTTTCACATTGCACTATGCAGCATCATAAATCAGCATCTCCAGTTCAGCATGCTGTTTGCTCTGACGAAGACTCAAGGGGGAAAGGACATAAATGGTTTTACTGTCTGAGAATGCAGGAACAAAACTGATACACAACAGTTCACCATGCTTGCACTGACTGAGACACACAATGCAATCAAAGGTGTTCGCATCTCAGCAAATGAAAAGAAACAGAAAATTCTTGTCTCACCTATCCTGGAGTCTCGCGGGGGCACTCCCCTCAGTCTTCGCCGTACGTGTCATGCTAGGGGCCGGGGTAGAGGGCAGCGGCGGGGGGGATTCAGAGGCTCTGCTTGGAGGTAGTCCATTGGTTGGCAACACATCCTTCTGGTTTTGGTTGGCGTCGTACTCAAAAGTGCGTTTGGGTTTAGGCAAGGGGTTGACTGGTGTGCCCCCAGCGGTCTGTGGGCCGGCCGGCTCTGGGCTCTCAGACCTAGTTGAGCTCACGCTAAACCTCTGTCTGAGTTTAGAGAGCTTATCAGACACCAAAAGGACGTCCGGTTCGGTGGCCACTGAGCAAATACTGCTGCGCTTACTGGTGCATGCACTGTCCAAGTCCTCTGTCCCACCTATCACGAAAGACTTTTGTCTTGTCTTGTCTGGAGCATAACAGTTATTCAGATAACGTGGAGGGGTTGGACTGGGGCTCTCCTTCAGGGCCTGCTCTATCTTTTGTATCCTATTGAGGACTGCCGATTTCTCCTTCCGCGCAGAGAGGGACCGTAGGAATGTTCCTGAGGGCTCCGTCTTGCCTAACCGTTTCTGAAAGCGGCCTAGGCCGTCTTTGTCAAAAGCTGCTTCCTCTTCCTCCGTCTCTGTGTAGGAGCACTCTGAGAATGCTGTGCTCATCCTGCGGACCCCCTTAAAGTCAAAAGTCTTGTCACTGCAGGGAGAAGAGAGCATGCTGGGGCAGCCCTCACTACCCCCTACACGCTCCCCTCCTGGCCGTTTTTCTAGACACAAGCTCATCCTAGGCAGAGCCACCCTCCTGCACTCCCATTCTGAGATCTTTTTGCGGATAGTGGTGGGGGGGACACCCGTTACTGGACGGGTGAGGGAGAGGGTGCGCTTGTGACCTTGGCTAGAGGAAGGTCCCAGCGAGAGTGTGCTCCAGCTCAAGGGCCTACCATTAAGTCCATCTCCCCGAGAAAGATCCCCTTGTTTCTGAGTCTCCCTCTGCTCCTGGATGCCCTGGCTTTCCTGGCACGCCTGGGTCGGAGCTGGGGGCTTGTAGATGGAGAGCTTGTTGTCCAGGCAACTGATGCTCTTAGACTTGGTGAGTCGGCTGTGGGTGTCAATGTCCCCGCTGCACAGGCTAGCGGTCTTGCTGCTCCACCCAGCACGCCCCAGGAACCTGCCGTCGGTCCTGACGTACCTGCTCTCCTTCCCAGAACACTCACCGTCGCTGAGAAGAGGCTGCTGGCACCGCCCCTGACTGGCAGAAAGAATAGGAGGCGGGGATGTAGACTGGCACCTGAAACAAGATAGAGAGAGGTGTGAATGGGGGTGTGGCCCTCACATCTCAGAAACGTTTGGCAACAATAACATTTGTAATTTGTTTCTTGAAAAAAAAATAGAAAAAAGCACATATCAGCCCAATAATTATTAATAATATTCCACTCAACCCTAGTGCTTATACACTACCAGTCAAAGTTTGGACACACCACATTTTTCCTATTTTTACTATTTTCCACATTTTAGAATAACAGTAAAGTCAAAACTATGAAATAACCCAAATGGAATTATGCAGTTACCAAAAAAGTGTTAAACTAATCAAAACTATTTTAGATTATTTAAAGTAGCCACCCTTTGCCTTGATGGAAAGGCAAAGGCTTTGGAAAGAAATTCATACATACATTTGTCTAAGAAACAAATTTCAAGCATTTAAACATAAGCCTTTATATCAAAATGGCTTTAAGACAATGAAAACCATAGTACATTCAATCAGGTGTGTCCAAACTTTTGACTGGTACTAGTGTACAATAACAGGTGTGGAATAGAAAGAAGAAATAACTAGGTGTGGAATGGAAGGAACCTTAAGACCTTAAAGAAAAAACCTTAAAGAATCACATTAAAATTTTGAATTCATTTCCAAGATAAAAGGCAAAATGAAAACTTGAACCACATATTTAAAACAACCAAAGGAAAGTATTCTGTCTTTGGCAGCATGAGATCAAAATTAAGGCCAAAGCAAATACAGACCACATTAAAATGCCCACGAGGAGTTTTCCACATAATTAAAATGACTTAGGGAGGATCAATGTGGACCTCACACATAAAGCACTGGGAACCCACGACACTGAGCAAGATATACAGCCTTACCTGTAACAGTCTCACTGCTCCTGTCTGGTCCTCAAAACCTTCTCTCTGTGTGATCCCTAGGGCTAACTGACACACAGACTGGATGCTAGTCCCACGGTCACTGCTGACTACACTATTGTTCACCACACACACATTCTCACGCTGCTCACTGTGAACCTCATGTAAGGTTTCCACAGAGAGACAGACTTTCCCTATGGATCACTGACACCTTACTAGTCACTGTCTTTCAGGAACTCTGTCACGACTTGGAAGCTCGCTGACTCTTGCGAAAGTGAAGCGTTGGTAGATCTGATGTCATAGCCGTGGTTAGAATAACAAGCGTCGGGGCTGGGAGGAGGAAGCTGAGGGCTGTGGACTATGATCCAGCGATGCAGGTTGGGACAGATCTCGCTTCACACCTCCCTGCCCTTCCCTGGTTTCTTTCCTCATGCTCCAGGGTGGGTGAGACTGTTACCACACCTGGGAACCTGCAAGCTCTACGCAGGTGATAAAGTCTACATGATGGACGTGTGTCATCTAATTTCCCTAGGACAAATCCAGTATTTCTAGGTAACAACTCATGCAGACTCCGGCTCTGCCTGAAGAGTCTTACTGCATTCTCTAGCACCTGCTGATTTGTAGTGTTTTCAAGTACAATGAACACATTTTCAAGCACATGATACTCTGATTACTGTGATTAATCAGATTAAGATTATAGTTTGATTGAAGCATTAACATGTTTTTAAGCAACATGATC
Organism: Centroberyx gerrardi; assembly: GCF_048128805.1. Classification (NCBI taxonomy): domain Eukaryota; kingdom Metazoa; phylum Chordata; class Actinopteri; order Beryciformes; family Berycidae; genus Centroberyx; species Centroberyx gerrardi. Next base: position 14,876,366 of record NC_135997.1, read on the forward strand.
TCCAACAGCTTGGTACACATTAACTGGATAGGTTTGTTTATATGAAGAAGGATCTCTATATATTCAATATAAAATCTCAGATTGTCAAAATACCCATTTAAAACAATGTTCAATTCGTTCACTTTTGGTTAACATCAACGTTTCACTATTGCTTTTGCCATCACTCGTTCTCATATAAAAACACCACTCTATCCAAGGAAATTGAATCTAAATGAGTGACATTTTTTACATGCCAGCATATTTTAAGATACAAAAGGAAACCCAACTAAGGTGTTTAAAGGTCCCATATTCTACACTTTCCAGTGTTTTAATTTATGTCTTGAGGTCCATTAAAAGCTGTATGTGTGGTGTCATGTACCAAAAACCATTTTTACACGTTCATTTTCCAGCATCACTCTGATCCTTGCCAAGAACAGGCTGTTTCTGTTGCTGTGCCTTTAAGGCTCATTAATATTAACAATCCCTCTGTTCTGATTGGCTAACCGCTTCAAGAGCGAAATGTGAGACACCACAGCGCCGGCAGGCCAGGCAGCGACAGGTAGGGAAAACTCTCCGGTAATAAACAATGACAACCGCTCAACCGCTTTGAAAAAAACACCTTGTTAGTCTATTATTTCTCACAAAAATGATAATGAGCGAACCTTTGTGACGCCACAAAGTTACAGAAGTCCAAACTGCTCGTTTAGAGGCTCGGTTTCCTAATATGGATTGTGTGGATTTAGTTGGCTACCGTGAGTTTTGATACTTTCACGATGTTTAGATAGCACATCCAACTCCTTTATAATCAAAGAGGCAAGGGAAATCCTGTTTTCCACGATATGGGACCTTTAAGTACCCAAACAAATCAAAAGATTGTGCACAACTCTAGGCATTTTAATTGGGTTGTGCGTCCTCTGATTATAACCTTACTCAGAATATTACTGTGCATATAAACAGACTGAAAATGGTTGAGGGCAAACTAATTACTATTTCCAAAAGCACACTGTGTAAAGATGCCCTTATAATAGTCAGCTATCTAAATTCAGGTGTGTCCAACAAATTAAAGAGATAAGCACATTCCACTCATAAGTGAAAACTCCATCATCTTGCATACTTGAACAACCTATAATAAGTCAAACACACTTTCTGGTTTTATGATGAAAAGATATCTTGAGTACTCTCCAGTATTAATCAGCTTTCCAACTCGTTGAATTGACTGGTTGCGATGCAGTGGTCCAGTAGGGAGCAATTCTAATCTGTCTGGCAAATTAAAATCATATTGGTTCTCTGGCAAAATAAATCCTATCTAAAACTCTGCCAAGTAGCATGGCTAATGCAGAAGGCCAGAGAGGCGGCGGTGTCTTTGAAGCCAACTATCGATGGGAATGTTGCAGAGGCAGCCAGACCAAACACAAACAGTAATGCAAATCTAATGCCAATAAAAGCGCAAATTAGTGAGTTATTCACGTCAGTTTTAATTTTCAATTTTGGCTGTAATGTATGGGTTTGATCCTCGTTGGGGTTTTACATTTTATTTTCTTATTTCAAAATCAGGAAATGGAACAAAATTCGCTGGTGTGCCTCCATCCTGGACCATGCTGACTACAGGCTCTCGACTCGCATATCCAAAATGCCCCCAATGTGGCAGGACCAGGCTCCTGTAGAGTGGCTGCGAAATATGGAAGTAGAGATAAAAATTGGCCTCAGCCTGTGCTTTATAATGAACAAGAAAGACTACATCTATTTGTTAAGTATATCAGTGACCTATCCAGTGAGTGGAGTTTCGGAGTCACCAGTTTAGAGTGAAATGTGGCCCACCATGTGCACTGCATGGTGTAATTCAGTGTGAAATGCCCATTCCAGCCGGTTTGGAAATTCACTTAAAATTAAGACATTATTTAATTTAGACGATTGCTTGTGTTTGCTTTGTTCCTTTTGTTTTACAGTACTTTGTTTTACAGAACTTGGTAGCTTTGTTTGTGTTTGTAGATCAAAATTTGATAAACTCACTGTACTCAAAGATGATATATTTACATAGTAAGAGATCCAGTATCAACTATCAGTGTTAAGCCATAGAATAAGACATGCTTAAAAATATCATAGCCTACTTTGGCTGGGATGACTCCCTATGTTGTAAAATCATAAATGTTTGACTGAAGTATGAAGACCTTTTAAGTTCATATTGAATCAAAAAGAAAACAAGTGCAGAATTCTTGTCTATTTAGGGCTTGGTGGGACTGGGGTCTTTAAGGGTTCTGGTGGTCTGGATCAAGCTTGTAAAAATAAGCCCAGCTCTGGCGATAGACGGCCTCAGCTGGGCCGACCACACATACAGTACTGTACACAGAGCTGGATGCCAGTGACAACCTGGCCTCTGGCTTTCACTCAGGCTTTCAGGGCATGCCTACCACAAACCACTTCCTGTTTGCTGACCAGGATGGAGGGAGCAGAAGAGCAGCACTTGTACTAGCCTATTACATTTCACCATCGATTTGTAAACTCTGCAATATTACACCTATCACCTACTGGCCCTTTCTTTCTGTCACTTGTTTTTACAAACCTAGCACACATTTTGTTCCAGAGGGAGTTTTGGAGGTTTATCCCCTAGATATCCACTTTTTGGCTCTTTTTGTAACTCTATATACTGTAGACTTGGCATTTCTTTTGCTAATTTGTATTAATGTTAAGGTAAATGTGGGAAACTGGGAGGCGGTAAATGTACACATTTCCCAAGGTAAACATGGTAAAAGGTGTACACTTCCTGGTTAATGTGAATACGTTTTGTTGCGGAACCATGTGGCCAAATTACCTCTTCAGATTGGCTTCTGTAGTATACCGAGGTCTGTGATTCATTCAAAAACTGGAAAAGGCAGGGGGCGTTCTGGTGACTCAGAAGGCTGAAGCGTGTACCATGTAAACGCAACGTCATGGGTTCAAATCTGGCCCAGGGCCTTTGTTGCATGTGATCCCCCTCTCTCTCTCTCTCTCTCTCTCCCAGCCTTTCTCATCTCTCTCTACTTTGAACTATATAATAAAAAGGCAAGAAATGGCAAAAATGGTCTAAAAAAAAAAAAAAAGAAAGAAAATTGGCAAAGGCACCCTGCCTTAACCCCAGGGGCTCAACCGGTAAAGTGCGTACCATTAAGGCTAAATCCTAATCACAGCGTCACAGGTTTGAATCCGGCCCGAGTTGCTGCATGTCATGCCCTCTCTCTGCCCTGTCTTTCCTGTCTCTCTCTACTGTGACTGTACAATAAAGCAGAAATGCTGAAAAAATCTTTAAAAAGAAATTGATGCCTGATTGATTGTATATTTTTGTCCAATAGTGGATGCACTCGCCTACACAACTAATTTCTATTTGTGTAAAAAGATGTGGATGCACAAAACAACCTTGGCTTTTAATTAAAACCATAACATAACTCCATGAGGCCAATAAACTGTTAAATCTCTACTACAGTAACAATACTTTTTGGTCGATATTAATCTTATTAAATTCATCAGAAGACCTGTAGAAGAACTGTAGCATTGGGACAATGCGTTATCATCATGATACAGATATTTTCCACTAAGATAAACCAGGAAATGTGCACATTTACAACATTTACAAAGGGAAATGTGTACAATTACCAACTCTGTATGCCTCATTGCCTTGTTTGTCAGTACAGAAAAGCAGCAGCTGAACTCCTGGGCAACATTTACAGTCACATAGTGGCATTGCTATATTTAACGCATATTGCTGCAACGCCATTGATACTAATGCTAACAATCAACTAGCTCAAAATCAGCCATCAGACTCTCACATGGTGATGTGACTGCTAGCAACGTGAACACAAAGTACCTTTCAATGCTGTGGAGTACAAAGACTTGTAACTATGTGAGATGAGGCTAAACCTTCTCATACAAGTTTCCCTGTTCCAACTAAGGTTTTCTACTTGAAGAAAACTTTTGGACATGGTAAAAATGGACAGGGTGATAGGCTGTAAGAATGAATAGTCTACATATCACATATCATTACCAAAGTTTGTTTTTCTCCCCCAGCAGGAGGACGTCAGCACTCAACATGCTAACACAAACAAGCTTCAGCTCACTACTCACAGCTTATAGTTGAACGGGGCCCTACTCCAGAACACAGGATCCTCCTTACAAAAGCATGGAAAGTCCAATCAAGTTTGAAAATCAGTGGTCGTACTTTCCCATGAGTGGAAAAAAAGAATAAAACTACTGTGAACTGATTATTCATGGAGAGAAACTGCTGAAATTAACAGACATTGTCAATGACTCCACTCATTAATGCCATTCTGCTTTAAATAGAACAAAAAATCCAATCTGAGGAAAAATTGGAACCTTTAATGCCATGTGACATGAATCATGGCGCAAACTAACCAGCCCTCCCCGTCCCAGATGCTGATGTCACTGACCTGTCAGGGACGTCCCGGGGAGCTTTACCCCCTCCTGCACGAGGCGCAGCCTTCGAACTCTTGTTGGCAGTCATGTTTGCCAGCGAACCGCCCACTCACCTGATGGACAAACATAATGATATGAAACACCAGGAATAGCTGCAGCATTTCAGAAGCTATGAGACAAACAAAAAACATGAACTGACACTGCAAAACTAAAACTGAGGATTATTTAGGCTTATGAATGACTCTTTTACTATTAACAATGTACTAATAGAAAAATGAGCCTTTGGGAATGGAGTGTGACCCAAAATATACCTGTCCTGAATTAGGAAATCAGACTATGAATTTAGACTATAACTATACTATAGACTATGGAAGAATCGGGTCAATTTGTTGGACAATACTGTGATGAATATGGGCCTTAATGGGCCCTAACATGTAATCATAAAATTGTACAAAATAAAAAAAATAAAAACATTAAATTTGTCCAAAGGGCCTTGAGATGATCACCTCTGATGAATTTTATCATTAAAATTGTATATTATTTATTAAACAGTGAGCATTTGCACACCTGAGTACAAGGTGACAGGTCCGAAGGAGAAGAACATAGGTGAACAAATTAAGAAAGAAAAAGCTCCTGCACACTGTCTACTGAACTTTGCTATTAGAGAATCTTTGTTAGGAAAGTTTTGGTAGGCAAGCAGGCATCAGAGCGTTTTCCTACCGAGATCCCTACCTCTGGAACCAATTTCCTCTTGCGATTAAGAAAGCCAATTCTTTGGAAATATTCAAATCCAAGCTCAAAACCCATCTATTTTCACTGTTACATGACAAGCCCTAGCCCTGTCTAGTTCGGGACCAACACAGTCTCTTCTCTTACCCTAGTTTAGACAACATTAATATAGCAACCAGACTTTCAGGAACCCAGTCTAGGGTTCTGCCTCTTGGTCTGACTGCATCATTTTACTTTGTTGCATACTGTTTTGCCTCATTTTGGTTTGTGATTGATTTTTGATTAGTTAGGTCTAGGTAGGCTCGTTCTCTGTAAAGTCCTTTCAGAGACATGCTTTGTTATGAAGAGCTGTATAAATAAACTTGACTTGACTTGCTGTTACCGACACAGAGGCCCTGAGTTCTTTGGAATTTGGAAGAGGTTATAGCTGCGTCAGATTTCATACAAAAAAGGTGTGGTTGGACGTCCCTCCAAGTCCATCCAAGTCCAATAAGCACAATTGAACCTTACTTATTAGCTCGTAGAACAGTTGCAGACATTGCACAGTTATTTGGATTCAGTGAGCAGTGTATGTGTTGGACAGCCAGAGAGCAAAGGAAAAAGTCCAGTGTTTTCATTACAAACGTTATTTTTTTCTAATCTGTACAGAAGAGTTGCAGTTTTAGTGCTTCAGACTCTCAGGATTCTAAACACACAGTCATGGTCTCTATCTAATACAGAGGCAAATGAGCCATTACCCCATTTTAATCAATGTTAGATTCAATCATGGAATATACTGTCATTCAATTTCGGTTGATGCAACATCCTACATTCAAAGTCCTGCAAAGCTGAAGCAGCAGGAAAACTGTTAACACATTTTCCTCACCATAACCACTTCCTGGATGCTTAATCTCACATTAGACCAGCAATTTACTAAACTCTCCCTTCAAACCGGAGGCCATTAGCCCTGAAAATTATTTTTTTCAAACGCAGCATTGACCCTTCAAAGAACGCCTTCTATTTCCATTCTTCAGCTCAAAAAGATTGTTCTGGTGTATAAGGAGGTCAAATGGAGATCCCGGAGATCAGAGGTGGAGGATGGGAGGGTGCTTGGCAGGGTGACTTGTTTACAGGAAGTTGTTGTATGAAGAAGGCAGTCAACCAGCAGTGGAGCTGAGTCCTATATAGACAGATGAGGAGAGAGGCAGCATTCCTGCTGTCAGCTATTTCCTGTAGCAGCGGACTGGGCTGAGAGGAGCGGCCATGCATCATTATTTTGATCAAACACAAAGAATGGTGCGGTCCCGTCCTCCTGACAGCTCTCAAACACTGTCCTTATTCTGTGCTTTGGGGTTCTGGAGGAAAAGGTCATCTAAACATGGCACTGCAAGTGCAATGATTTACAGTACATCAGGACAAAGCAGGACATGAAAGCTAGGGCCCTATAATTTCTGTGATTGCAGTAAACACAGACCGAATTGCAGAATTTATGTTTGACAATGGAATTCTAACAATAAATGCGGAATCCCACAGAAATTGCTTTAAAAGCTTGATTTTCCACCACTTTGCGAACAGAAACTTGTCTGGATACTCCAAGCCTACATATTGACACTTGAGAGTGCATTGATGTGCATATACGTGTGACCACCGGAAAACAAAACAAAGACTACAGCATCTAAAAAGTTGAGAAACATGGAAATTGCTCTAAAATTTATAGTAGAACAATTCTCAAATGATTTCTACAAACAACTGTTATGCAGATTTTGTCACTGATTTTGCACACAGTCAACTGGAAAGGCAAACTTGCAACAATCAAGAAAGTCAAAGGTAATTTTCATTGACTTGTTATAAGATGGATACAAAGACTTTCTTCTTTGACTGAAAACATGTTGGACCATTAAATAATTTAACTTTGTGACACCCTAAAGCAAATATGGATCGGGAAGTGCAATTTTTTTGTATATTTTTATGTATATTGTGTATATTTTTTGTTCAGATTTTTATGAATGTTTATTGTGTAGATTTTTGAGTATGTAAATTGTAACTTTTTTTTCTGCCTATTTATTCTGTGAAAGCATTTGTAAGGAAATGAGCTATACAAATAAACTTGAACTGAAGTGAAGCGAACTGAACTGAGCACCTTAAAGCAAATATACAAGGATTAGGGAGAAAACTGCAGTCAGCTCTAGGAGTCAAGGAAATGAAAGACCAAATTTTTAAATATGGTTGTTCTACGCACCTTAGTTAGCCTATATCATGCTGAGAACAATGCTAATTTCCTTTAATTAGTATGGTGCCCTCATTTTAAGCATTTTTGGCTGAGAAAGCTCTACAACAATCAGAGAAATGGGTCACAAAGGTCCAAGATGGAGTTGGCAGAGTAAACACCAAGGCGTTAGCCAACTGACTTCCTGAGGTGTGATACCATCTCCTTATGCAAAAAAATCACAGGCTGTAAACAACCATTTCCAAGCAAGCTCCAGAGTATCTTTGAAGTGCATTCAACCAGACCAAGACAAATTTTCTCTTGAGATGTCAGAGCCAGAGGCAAGCTAACCGTCAACCGTTACTCACTAAGAGATAGCCACCACACTGTGTATACATGAGTTGTCAACAAGTCAACAACTTACTGCTGATGAGGAGCATTAGCATTCTTGATGACAGACTTGGCACTGATGGTAAAACAGATAACTTTTACAGGTGAAGGCAGGTCTAAGACAAAAGGGCACAAAATTATGTGGGCATGTTTTGCCTGGGGGTTTCAAATGATTTATGGTTACCACAGGCTTTTTCAACATGGACATTTCTATCGTTTTCATATATAGCCTAAACTTTATCTTTTGGTTAAGGCTGCTGTTGCTGTTGTTAAGTTTTTTGAAGCAATAATTATTACTCAAAGAAAATACTATCAGCAGTAAGCCAGTAAATAAAATATTAATTATATCAAGCACTACACCCTTGAAGAACTGAAGAGCCTGAAGAACCCTGAAGAGCAATATAATACTATTTGTTGTTACCATAGATTCGATTTTTTCATTTTGAGATCCAGAGGATGACATATTTTCCAAAATTACTTCAGTTTTGTCTTCTATATGAAATTCCAGAAAGCTTTTTACCAAAGTCGTATTTGCTGAGTCTGGCAAATGATTTCCATAAGATGTCAAGTTGTTTAGTTGCAATGGAGCACACCTGCCAGATATTTCTGTGGAATTTCATGTACTGACTTAACACGGAGAGCTGATTCAAAAGTGCCTGGCTGTTTATTTAGCAAGAATGACTTCCAGAGTGAGGTTATGAAAGACAGGAGCTAACAACTCTACTCTGCAGGCTTCTCACCTCTACATTTTAGTCCAGAGTTTACATGACCGACAACATGATTTACATCCACAACACATACAGCAAGGTGTTTCCAGGCAACATCGTGGTTACCACTGATCCTGCAATGCTTAACTTTTACGTATCTGTGTTTTTAAAAATGGAACCATTGTTGATAAAGGATGCACAGTTATGATGTTGGAAATCCACTGAATTGAAACTGGACCCCTTACAAATCATGTTTGCTTGTGTTTCTTCATCTGTTTAACTTTTAATTCATAATCTTTCAATTTATAACATACTTTCCATTCTCTTTTCTATAAAATGTAGCTTAAACCTGTTACTGTGCATGTTTGTTTTATCTCTGTTGATGAAGAACATGGAAACACAACACAGGCATATATCCAATTTCTGTAATTGGTTGGTATTGACATCTCACTCCAGTTTCACTGAAACAACACTAAATACTTAAATCTAAGTTCAGAGTTTTGAACAACTTAGCACAAGAAGTAAACTAAACTCTGAAAGTACCAAACCAAGAACAAAACATGTTCATGACAGTCATTTAAATGCTCTAGCTTAGCTATTTCAGATGGTATTTTCCTGGCTTCATCATGTTCATGTCCAGAAGTACAAATTGATTACGAGAGAGGCATATCAATGACGCACATTTTTCTCGGCAACAAGAGCATATTCATGAAGTGGGACTAAAAGAACGTCTCCATGAGACTCTTTGGGCTGAATAAAAGAGGCCTTTGTGTTCAACACGTCCTTGAGAGGGAGATGTGGTTAAAAAGTAAGCCTTTTATCAGGAGAGTGAACCTCACTACGGTTAGGCAAAGCTTGTGTGTATGTGTGCGTGTGTGGTGTGTGCGTACGTGTGTGTCAATCCATAAGGTAAAATATCTTGAATCTGCAAGTCCTTGGCCCTGTCAGATTTGACAGATCATCTGATACACATTTCTCCGCATCAGAGGAATGCACTAATATTTGCCCTATCCATCAGACCCTGGCTGCATTCAACACATTAAAGAATGTTTTCAAAGGGTGAAAGCACAGGAGAAGGGCGGAAACACCTGGACCTAATGCCAAGAGCTTCTTTCTCATTCAACAAAGACTACACACAAATACAAAGTTCAGCACCTGGCACTTACTGTTCATTCTATGAGAGTACAGCACTATTTCACTTTATTTAAAGATCCAGTGCAATGATTTCAACTCAGTCAGGAAATGTTTGATGTTGATTTCTAACATAATGTGCATATATTTTTCAGTTTTTGGTGGCTAGACGGTACAAATATCCAGTGTTGGAACGTTGGCACTCAGCAACAATGGAGGCACAGAGATTTTGCCTAGTTTGCTAAGTAGCTGGCTGGCTATTGTCTGACAGACTATGGGGCAACTCATTATCTATGCATAGTGTCGACCAATCACAGCATTCATTAGAACCTTGGTGTAGGTGACATCATTTACACCAGGAAGTAGATTGGAATTCTAAATCTGTTTGATTCCGTTGACAACTGGGGTTGTTGCATTATAACATAAAATTGAAAAATGCAATTCTTTAATGATGTTGGTTGATTTCAATATGGTCCCTAATGGACAAGCTTCCATTAACCTCATTTGGAGTGGATTCTAATTTCCATAACACTGTGTTCAAAACAAGCAGCAAACAGACACAATGGCTCCCACAAATAGAGGCTAATATTGTAACTCTGTTCTCCAGTCTACTGCACCTCAACTTTTCTGGCAGACAGGTCCTCTGTTTCTGCTGATCTGCAACCTGACTTCAAGGTTTTAAAACCACCACGGAGCTTACTCGCAGCCAAGAAGCAATGGGGAAGGGAAGAGTGAAAATCTCTGCAAATTCTCAAGTCTTTCCAAACGTCACAACTCACTGGCAGACATGACTGACTATGAGCCCACACAGTGATCCAGGCCATTGTTTCAGACTCTCCAGAAAGACCATTTTTGTCCACTACGGACAAAAAGGGTTTTGAGCTGGCTGAATCGGACATGTTGTTAACAGAGCCAGTGAGTGTGGGAGTTGAGTTACTGCATAAATATCCTGGTAGAGGGGGGTCCAACTCCAGACACTCAGCCCAGCGTAATACAGTCCACATAAAAGCATTTACATTAACAGACATATGGACTGTGCTTGTGACATGTACAGACATACAGCCTTTTATCACAGACCAAACAAGAACAAATATAATCAAATTCTCTGACCTTGAAAGCATGATATCACAGAACTTTAATCTGGATGTAAGGTATTTTGTAACCCAGCCTACCAAGGCACAAAAGCTACATATGCTTTAAGAGCGGCCACCTTTCGTCTCCTTTGACTATTTCAGTGCCAGCAGTGAGCTTCCAAGAAAATGACCCGGTGTATATCTTTTATCTGAGGGTATGTCTGTCTTTGGAGGGCAGTTAAGGCCCTGACAGCCATCCCTTACAAAACCCAGTGTCTTACATACAGTAACACCCCAAGGTTGTACTGGCGGTTGCACATGACCATGCCTTTGTAATACCCACATATTCTGCCACCGTAGTCTTTGCTCAAATGGCCAGGTGGAACCAATTCTTGGAGCCCGTTTTTTTTTATCTCCCCCACTTTTTTAGCCATTCCAGCTTTTCTTCAAGGCAATCACGGCATATTTTCTCTTTGTGGAAAAGAAGAAAAACCTTCCTGTGTAACCTAGATATGAGCATGCACAGCTGCGGAGGCCGGCATGTGGAAAACAGGCTTATGTCCATCTGAGCAACAGCAGGGGGGCTAGGATCTGTGTCACTGAGCTGACTTCTGACACACAGGCTTTGACTTTACAAGGAGATAAAGCAGACAAGATGTACTGTTGTTTGCCACTGTCTTAAAGCCAGGGTTAAACTAACCCCAACACCAAAAACAATGTTTACTACTACAGTGCCTGTGTTGTTGCTTATTTTCTTTACTGTGAACATATTTTTCAATGTATATCAGTTTCAAATCAAACGGCCCCTGAGAACATTAAAGCTTTACAGGTATAAGCTGACAGTGGAGTTTATTTGGGTCTCTGGCTCTACAGAATGTTTGTCCTCTCTTTCAAGTCAATGTTTTCCATTGCTCACATAGGAATGACAAATATTAAATTAATTAATCAGTGAATACTTAAGATAATTGGGAATTATTTCATGAGGGCAACCATCAAGTATGTTGAAAACAACTGAAAACACTGAAAACAAGGACAAACTAAGAATGAGCATCACTCCTTTTAATTACATGATCTGGGAAATGTGTATTTAAGTCAAGGTGTGTCGATTTGTGGGGCCGTGAAATGTACTGCCAGATAAAGTACCTGGCGCTTATTGCAGGTCATAGGTTGTTTACTTTACAAAGAGGCTTTACACAGCAAGTGAGCCTGAAAGAACGGCACACACCATCCATTTTGAAAATCCACAGGTTTCAACTGGTGTTTAAGAGCTGAAAGGTTCACAAACTCTAATGTTTGCAATCCTAGACGTCAAAGCTGACAGTAGACTGTTAACGTCTGAGCAGGGTTAGATTCACCAGCATCTTGAAGAAAGGAATGCAGAACATCCAATGGCATGTTGATGTTGATGTCATGGTGATGTCATGTCATGATGTCACTGTCGTGTAGGGCCCTGGAGTAACAACTTAGCACATGTATCCTACTGGTTCCAAAAATCATCAACTAACGACTAACTATCAAATTCCACTAAAACACAGGAGCAGAGGTCTGTACCATATTCATTCAAAGCGTCTGTAACATCTTCATCTATATGTGTTAGTATAGCTTCGATATTTTTTCACTCTCTGCATAAATGTAAACAAAAGCTGAGCTGAAACAAACTACAATACAGTCAGAAACTACTGCCAGACACCTGTATGGTAGGTTACAATTATCTGCTTTTTAGTGGATTGACAACCAATACCAACTTAATTTCTCATTATTTCAATGCACTATATGATGTATGCGTGCATCAGCCATCAAGAACTGAATCGTGGAAATTTCTGAGCTTGGATGATTCCATCGGAGGCGACACAACGCACAAGCAGATTTGATTGGTTTCAAAAGAAGCAGTCCCTTGATGGCTGATGGCTGTAGTAGAGGTTGGGGGTAAAGTTGAGAGAGGTGGGCTTGTGACATGAATAACACTGGTTCAAATCCATGGACCAACTGGAGAAACCTGACAAAAGGAAGTAAGAGAAATACTCTCCCCACCCTTTACTATTTCTGCTGAGGTTCCTTTGAGCAAGACACTAAACTAAACTGTTCCAGTAGAGCTGCTCCATGGCAGTAGCAGACTTGAATTCAGCAGCTCTCAGGCCTGAGTGTTACTGTATGAGTGTGAAGTAGGCTAAAGCTTGGGTAAAAGCATGGGTGTGTTCTCACTCAACCTTTCCTGGATAAATCAACATTAAAAATGTAGATTCTACTATCTACCGTCCAGCTGTAGGTCTAAAATGTAAATTGCTGAGGTGAAATGGAGTATAAAAAGGAGTGGGAACAAAATGTGCATTTTGAAGCACTCTATGATGATGTGATGGACCATTACCACCAAAATACAAACTAATTCTGAAACTGCCAGAATAGCAGATAATATTTTCTGTACATAATTCCATGTAAAGACCTACAGCACGTACAACTAGTCAAATAAGTTTTTTGAAAGACCTAACAATAGGAAAACAAAATGCCACATTCATCTTAGCCAAGCTCTCCTCCATTATCACTGCAATGACATCAGTATTGTTCAAATTATCATATGGCTTCCCCATGAGTTAAGATCATTGAGGGAACAAGGGACCAACTATTTCAAACAAAATATCACCATCAGAGTAGGTAAAGACATGTTCCCACACAGATTTAGAGGGATGGTTGGGCCAAAATGGATTTCATGCAGGGTAGAAGAGCTTGCCAATGCATGACTCAACAGTTGGATTTTTTTTCCTGAAAATGATGGCTGTACAGACTCACATATCACTACGAACAGGGAATTAATCACATTTTCTATCAAATGACAGCTTTAAAAGCATCTGGTGACAGCACTGAATAGGGAACTGAGAGGGGCCTCCACAGCTTTGTGCTGACAGTCCCGTCCAGTGAGAGGGAAAGGTCATTGTTAGATTTGCACAATAGAAAGTCTATTTGAAAAACACAAAAAAAAAAAAAAAAGAAGAAAAAGAGTGAAAGCACTCTCCCAGTCGCACAGTCTGCATTAGCCTACACACTGTATAGGGTAGCCTAATAAGACTCAATATTGTAGTTTTGTTAGGAAAACTGCTACACAAATACAGTTATCATTGTTATCATTATAAAAAGTGAAGCGGAAGAACTGTATGTCCCAAAGCAGCAAAAAAGAAACTTTCTTCCCTCAGTGCCCCAGAAGAGAAAAACATGACAGTCCAGTCCAGAGTGCTGCTCTGGTAGCCTGGACTGTTTCTGCTTATCTGCTAGTTTGACTTTTTCATGTTAAGCTAACTGTTAGCCTAATTACACTAAACAGAGCACTTTCACCGGCGTCTACTGCCTATCCGTTGTGACTTTTTTCCTCATTCAAATGGGCAGCTGAAGAAAAAAAAAACTCATAGCCTGCTCCATTTCATCGTTTAACGTGTTGATGACCAAATATGGTCACATGGAGACGAGGTCTGCACTTAAACGCACCTTGCACATTTTCTGTAACATTTCATAGGCTCTGGGGTTGTTTCTATGCTTGTTTTCGACCGTTTAAAACCGGTTTCCTACACATGTTTCATTAACGTCCCTGCTGAAGTCGCCTTCAATACTAGTTTCAAAAAGCAGTCGGCTTTAACGTTACCTCAGAGTTTCGCCTCACATCCATGGCCATTTTCATAATCAGATTAATCCCCTGCGACGGACAATCCCGTTGATCTATGCGTTGAGAAACTTTGGCCAGTTTTGCCGGATACCTGCCTTTCTCAATAAACTGCGAGTCATGTCTTTCCAACCAAAACCAAAAAAAAAACCCTGCCTCCCTCCCTGCTTGCTGGAGAGTCGTAGGCAGGACTTGTTTCCATGGAAACGGGTTGTTTGCCCCCCACTTTTCTTGGGATTTGGCCTCGTGCCCTTCTCAACCAGGCATTCAGGCTCCCTTGTTTATTGTCATGCTGGGCTAATGTCTCTGGGACAAAGTTATGCATATTCACGAGTTGGATACTGCTTATGGGATGAGACCATGTTACCAGGATAACAATACCTAGTCATGCTGCATCTACAAATAGCAATAGTCATAAAATCCCAACCGAGGGTGAGATAGACTGATATGAATGCAAGATTTCCTGGTAGGCTACAGCAAAAGGGATTTCCAGAGACAGGACCATCCCACAGGGCAACAGAATAAACTTCACACATACTTCAGAGTATGTTGAGAGATATGTTTCAAAATGTAGCACAAATAAGAAATAAATAAGTAACCAAAAATATATTTTGTATATACTTGCAGATATTGTCAACAGCACATAGGAATAAAATGTACATCCAGTGACCAAATATATTTTTGAATGAAAGTTCTCTACACATTTTTGTCCAATTATTGTATATTTTGAAGCATATCTTTCAACATATTCTGAAATATATGTGAAATTTTGCCATATGTGTATTTGCTTTTGGACTTAACCACAGGCATGAACTTGAGGTAACCGCAAAAACATAAATATTCTACCAATATGTAATAGCTATCCCCCTAAGTTTAAGTTAGCTCCAAGCAAATTAAATCTTTTGACTCTCACTGCGGTTCTGGAGCATTCGCTGGATCATAAAATGCATCTTTGTAGTTCTGAAATGTTAGCTAAACCACACATATCAATTTGTGCACTATGCATGTTAATTTGAAGACATTTGCACAATATCTAAAAACAGCATGCTATACTAGACAAAAAAAAAAAAGAGAAAGCCACACATATTCCAAACATCTATAGTATGCTTCTCAGTGGTCAGTGCCCATTACAAAAGTATTGCTTTTCTGTTTAAGAAAGACATATAATAAATCCTGTACGGGCATTTCAATATGAAATATAAACTAAACAAATTTTAAACCAATGTTTGTTTTGTAGCAAATCTTTTTCGATTGCTCCTGGATATAAAGTCTGATCAAAAACCAAACACACACACACACACACACACACACACACACAAACACATGCACACACACCCCTCCATAACACGCACCACAGACCAACATGCAATGTATCTGCCCTACAATCTATCACAATGACACTGGACTGGCACAGGGATCTAACTGTATCAAGGACACATAAATAACCCTACTTTGAATTAATAGTTCAGATATTTTTAAAGCCTTCTCTGCATCTGATTTATCATGAACTAAGAGCCTTTTCACTCCATCCAAAAAGTAGCTTGGCGTTTTGATTGTTGGGAAATTGGAAGCACAAATTGTTGGCATTTGTTAGCAAAACCTTGTCCCAGAAAAAATTGTACCAAACAGTTTTGCAACAGTTTTAGAACATAATTTATTATATACAGCAACTTAAATATGACCAACCTATTGGGTTGCACTAGAATTTCTAAAAAAAAATGGTAATAACTCAATGGACTGAAAGGGCTCCCATTCACAATATATCAAACAGATATAAAAACCTGAACTATGATATTGTAGATGTAATCCCTTTACCATTCAGGTTTATCTGTCACCCTCCTGCATTATGCAACTACACATAACATCTTTACACCTGATTTTAAAGTTCTACTCCCCATCCATAAATCTTGTACTTCACTCACACTGCGCTCTGTTCCACTCAGTCTCTCGGGGCGTCTTATCATCCCACAGACTTGGGAACAGGGGAAGTCACAAAACTCAGACATCCGTCATCACCATTCCTAACATCAAGTCAGCAGGAAGCCTACAGCTTTGCCACTGTGTCGCTTTTCTCTGAGCTCTGCAACTCTAAACCTTTCAAAGTCTCATAAAGAATCTCCTTCCTGAAGAGACTTGTGAATCCTCGCTGTCTGAACACAACAGAGACAAAGACAAACATCCGTTGTATTTTGTGGGATGCTTTACCAAACCCTTAACCTAACTTATGCTCAAGGAATTCGTTCTTCTACTGACGGCGATGCCATCTGGATTTCTCATAGGAAGCTGCGTCTTTTCTTACATAAAGTCGGAACATCAAACAAAGCCCAGACCAAAATAAGCATTGGTGCTGTATATGCTCACATTCAAACATTAAATTAAATCCTTATAGCTGCAACCAGAGTTTCCCTTGTGCCGGACTCCCAGAGGTTGATGTACTTTCTTTCAAGACTTAGATTCAGGATTATGACCACAGAGCATTTATCAAAACGCAGGATATGATGTTACGATCCCTTGTGCCATAATCCAAGGTGAGTATTCATATAGAGGCCCGATTCAAGAGTTTAACAGAATGATATACTGCCATACAAATGAGTACAACAGAAAACATCAGGCTACACCGTCATAAATCTACAGAGAGTTTTGTTGCTGTAAATCTTTTTTTTTCACAATCATCCCCCAAGGTCTTCTCCTACTCGCTATTACACATCTGCTAAAGTCAATCAGTCACGAAGGTGAGAACATTTACTGAGAACTCACAGGCCCAATTAAAATCATTATGTTTGTTAAGGAGACATTGATCCATGTTGAGTGAATCCAAAGTCCTAAGACATTCAATTCAAGAAGATCCTTCCACAGTGCTGTAGTGCTTTTGCCACAGGGTTACATTGCAAAAATTCCTATCAGATCTTTTCTTCCAGCATCTGAACATTTTAAATAGCCAAAGTCCAGTGGTTTGAGGGAGCTATGGAAATAAGCAAGGACGAGCAGTAGTGAACCGTCATTGCACAGTCATCTGCTCTATTTTATTGTAAAGGTGTGTACAGTAAACACCATATAGAGTGTCAGAAACAGTCCTGAGGCAGACTTTAAACTCCAGCATTAAGTTGTCTCAGGTTGACGGGTCTCATCAACACTCCTGCCCAGAGCCTGAAATACAGTCTGTCAGGACTGAGAGAGAAGACACAACTTGCCCAGCAAGAACACCTTCTTGCTGGGCATCTTCTCTTCTTTAAAGGCTCGCTTATGATAACTGAGAAAAATAAGGTGCACGTTTCCTCTGCAGAGTATCTAAAAATTACAAAAAATGCTACTACCTTTTAAATTTTATAGGAATATTCGGTCTTACTGTACAGCATGCTAAATACTGTTCAGATGAGAAGCTGCTATTTTGTTGTCATTGGGAGAGCAAAAAAAGGCATGAAAGCTATTCTCTGTGACTGATAGTTTATCATTTTAATGACTTCTAGAGCCTCAGGCACAATTAAAAACCTATTTTGGCTGCGTTTTTCATATGGACTCCATTTGCAGGCTATGAGCCATGGAGAGAACTGCTATCAGCTCCAGGCCTCCTCAAGTCGTGCTGCTGCTGCTGCTGCTGCTGCTGCCCCATGGCCTCTATAAACATCATATCTCTGATCTAATTATACCATTCACTACTGTCTCCCATTCACAGAGAGAAAAGTCGATCCTGACCCTTGACCTGTTGTGTTACGCTGCTGCACACCTCCATGGAGAATGAGTTGGAGAAAATAAAGTGACTGAGACAGGAGTGAGGATGATGAGATATTCAATATACTGGCTGCATGTTGAAGAATGTATTGGGTTGTAAAAGTTGAGACATTAGGAGAAAGTGTGTGTGTGTGTGTGTGTGTGTGTGTGTCCTTATCAATATTGGTAACCCCCACCATTACGTTACAGTATGTAGCATCATTACTAAGGACAATCATCAAATCATTGATCTACACCAAACCACTTTGGGTTGAACTCAATAAGAAATGAGTAGGAATAGTAGTAGTAGTTACCAAAATCTCAGCAATCAGAATTGATTACTTAATAATTGAGCCATCCACTCAGCAAAAATACTGTATCTAACACAGACAGGGATGCACAAAAACACTGAACATTTTAGCAGTGAGGAAAGTTTAGTACAAGGACAGATCTGCTGCATTCCACTATCTGGTATTTCAGGGTATTTTTAACTTTTCATCACAGAGCAGCCATGACAGAAATTTGACCATTGTCACAGAAACCTTGAAGACTGATGTACTGTAACTGGATACTAACTTGTTGGGACACGAAGAAAAAAACAAAAACAAACAAACAATCCAAAGGCGAGTCCAAGCTCACTGTCTGAATTGTACTGAGACACAGACTGCTGCCACTTTGCATTAATTATCTGGAAACAAATCAAATCCAAAGGCTGAAGCGCCCCCTGTAGGCTGAGCCTTCTCATTACAGCACTACAGCTGACAAGAACAATCCTCTTTTCCCCAAACATCAGTCCTTACAAACAGTGAAAAAGACAATTGGCCAACATCGATTAAACTCAGCATCTATAAATAACTTCCAACCTAGTCGTCTTAACAATAGAAAAGTGTTATAGAACATGTAAGGAGATTTTCACTTCTTATGAATATTTTAGATGCCACAAATGAGTTACTTAATATTTAGAATTGCGTTAGATTTTTCTATTTACAAGATTTAATTCGTTGAATCAGAAACGTACCTGCTTGTCTGTGTTGTTGCAGAGTTTCGTCAATAATCCATTCTTGAACAGCGGCTCTGTTGCTTTCTGCCTCAGCAGCCTGAAAACTGATTTTTTCTGCGCAAAAGTAGTCTCCTCTGTATAACGGCATGCAATGGAAAAAAAGAAAAAAGAAAAGTGGACTGCGCAGGAAATGATGACGGCAGCTGTATGTAAATCATTTAAAAAGTGGAAAAAACATAATTGTTAGGCTACTTCATGATTATCAAATATGTGCAGGCAGCCCGGTCTGCAAATTACTCACATTTTGAGCCATCACATTTCACTGTTTGAGTTTTACTGGCTGTCTTCTAGTACTTTCCAGATGTTTTGAAGTTAGAAAAAAGGGAAAGGGAGAAATCTTATTGAATGTGGGATAAATTAGAAGAACAAGCAGCATGCCAGTGACCAGTTGGAGTTTTGTGTATGCACCAAATCACTGTAATATCTCTCTAATGTTCCTATAGGGACTTGTGTGTCTGTTAGCATTATCTTTAAGTTCCAGTCTGTGTAACTTTGATAGTGTCCAATAATACTGGTTTTAAATAATAAATTGAAAAAGTAAGCTTGCAGAAGTAAGCTTGACTTATCCAGGGATTTAGTATATTGCAGAACACACATTTCCATATACAAATAATCTTCCTTTATTGATTGTAATTGCTTGTCAGCTGTTAAAGACTGTTGAATGGAGTGTTTTCGAGATTTTATTTAGGAAATATTTTGGATTTGTCAAAGGGAGAGGAATGGGGATTTTCTCAGTTTTAACAATAATCCAATAAAGGAGATTTTTATGCACTTGAAGAGAACTGCACTTTTTTAACCTGAATATGCAAGTTTATTTTCAGTTGCACCACATCTTGGGCTGGTTGTAGCACTGTTCCTCTCCCCTCCTGATTTTCTCAGGAACATGGGCCCTAGCTGTCACTTTCCCTCCCCAGAGGCCCTTGCAATTGGTCTCCATTGGGATTTTGAGATATTTTCTCCATCAAGCACCAACAGCATGTGCTTCACTACTGGATAGCATTTGAAACCAGTTCCTGGGGTTCCAGAGCAAGAAAAATGAATCAACACTCTTCTGTTACTACAAAACTTAAACTCAACTCAAAGTGCACCCTGTGTATTTTTTTTTTACACAGTAGAGCTGAGGATGGGTAATCATTTATTTTTCCTTTGACAGCTCAGGAACTCCACTACCGTCCCTAAGTGAACCACGTTCCCAAATTCTGCTCGTTTTCTGAATTAGAGTCCATCCTTGTCCCCATAATCCCACTGATATGTACTGATGTGGTATCAGCTTGGTTGGCAAGAAAGGCAGAATTAGAAAGATTTTGAAAGGAAAATATTGTCCAAAATCTAAAAATAACCCAAATCCGTAGTCTGTGAAACATATACCAACTGATGAGAAAATGTCTATTAAAAATTATCTATTTCATCAAAATGTATCATGTTGCCTCAAAGGGTGGTCATAGTTCTTTAGCTTGTTTTTGGCAAGAGTTGTTCATACTCACATGCACGAGAAGATATTATGGATACATGGATTGAGTAGTACTGCTGTTTAATGCAAAGATAATACCGCTAATTTAAATACTGGTAACCACTCTGTGTTCTCCAAGTTGCCAGAAAAGTTGCTGGTTAGGCCCACCCCTGCTAATGTCAGGCATAAGGAAATGTCAAGACAGATGGAAGAATCACAAATATTACATAAATTTATTTCAAATTTAAAGGTATCACATATACAAGAGTTAAGAACACTTTCATAGGTTTCCCAACAGTGGTTCTCCGACCCCCCCTCCCCTGTACACAGCCCAACTACTCAAAAGAATAACAAATTTTTTACACCTCAGAGTACGACGATCCTGTCATACCGACGCTGTCTATCAGATAAGACAACTAATATTACTTAGAACCTTTATAATGGAGCAGAGGTTAGACCAAGCACATAGAAGTGAGGGAAAAAACAAAACATAAAAAGAATAGACATTAAATTTGTCTAGGCAGTTGAACAGGGCACCTGACACCAACAGACAGGATAAATAGCACTGCTAATTTCACTATGACAACACAAATGTATAACTGCATTAATTTCTTCAACGAGGCTCAGTGAAATTAGTTCCAAATATCAAACTGATTTGAATGCATGAAACAAGGATTTTCACACCAGTAACATGTTATTATGATAGGGGTGAACAGTTGTAAATAAATTTATAAAAGATTTATTATAAAACATGCATTTTCAAATGAAGCTGATACAAACATTTACACTTTACACTCTTTCCTATGCCTTGCGGTAACAGCAGTAGTTCCAAGTTATATTTGTAATTGGGTGGAAAATTGCCACCAGCCACGTGCTAATAAACCAGTACTGCAGTCAGTATACAAGTCCGCTCTCCCAGCCACTTCGACAGGCACCAACCATCATTTGAATGTGCCTTTCTGCTCTAAAAGCCTATTTGGCTGGTAGAATTGTGAGACTGGTAAACTTTGGACTCCACCAGCCACTGTGGCCAGAGGACGAAAGAGTTACTTTTCTGTCATGGGTTGCAGACATTAAGAAAAAAAAAAAACATTCACTTGCAAGATTAATTTTGGTCTGACATTTAGTCTCTACCGTGAATTTTGCATTGCAACTCTCTGGCGACTTGGCACTTTCACAAATCGGGACAGCAGGTAGAGATTAAATTTTGCTTTTGGAAATGATATGAAAGACTGTTCATTTTAGGATTGCAAAAATGACTTCACTGTAATCTCTTGTGCTGCTTGGAGAGTAAAAAGCACAGTTCCCAGCTTTGATCGTACCTGTCTGCCAGGGGATTTCTGCACTACAAAACCTCAAGATCGCTTTACCGTGTTCACCTTGGAAACATATACTGAATCATATTTCGTGAGATACAAATCACAAATGAGAATGTATGTAGAAAGCGAAGGAGAGAGGAGAAGGTATAAATCGAGGGCTCCGTCACAGTGTTTACGCTCCACCAAGAACCCTGTGTTCGTTACGGGAGTTTAACTGAGAACAACGTGGCGGTCGAACACAGACTTCCTCTGTTCCTGGACCTGCCTCCTCCAGCGCTGCTGGGCATGCTCTACTTTGTTTAACACGTTGGGTCGGGAGTGGGAACGGGACAGAACATTGTGAGCATTGGCAAAAGGCTGCTGGTCCTGAAAGCAAAGAGGGGGAAAAAATAAGAAGGTCAGAAGTCATGAAGGGTTGAATAGGTCAGACATCGGGATATCACAAGAAGCACATTACTAGGACGATAACAGGCCAATAACAAGGGGAATGGCACTGTCATATCTAGCATTTCTGACTAAAGTGTGTTGGGGAAGGCAGACCAACATTTCCCCCTCACTCTCTGCATGTTGTTCTTTTGTCAATTATCAGAAATTGACTAAACAGTCCAAGCCCGGTATTTCCTCTGTGAGTTATGCAGCAGTGGTGCTTAAGGGTATCTTAGTTTTGGTTACACATCCGTCTCTGTTTTGGTCCTAGTTATGGTTCAGGTGCAAGATGCTGTGCTACAGATAATTTTCTTTGGACACTTCACCATGATAAAAACATTAATTCTCAACATTAGCGCAACACTTCTTCTGGTTTAGAGGGAAATTAGTTAATTGTACTGTTATCTTTATTTCATGTTTTCTCTGGCAGTGGTGGTGATTTTCCTGCTTTGCTGCTGTACCAATGCTTGAAAGCACAAAGAGGAAACACTGAAGTCCTTACAAATCTTCCATCACTTGGCAAACAAGCTAATCCAGCAACCTCTGTAAAGCCTAGAAGTAACAGCTGCATTATTAGGACATTCTCATGGGGACCATGTAGAAAAACTGCTGCCTCTCTCCAAACACTCCCTCTTTCTGCCAGTGAAAACACAGAGACCACAGTGAGGCAGCTGCAGTACCACCTCTGACCACAGGCGGGGGCTATCACCGTTTTGCTTTACTTTGACTAATATCTAAACACTTCATCATTCTTTTGGAAACCAATTTATTTTACTGCTCTTCATATGCACTTTTCCAATTTCTTTTAATGGTATTTCTTCTTTTTTAAACAGTTTACAATGTAAAGTGACAGGGCATAATGTGGAAGAAGGGATGACATGCAACTAAACCATGATATTGAGAGTATATGACATGCACCTTAACCCAATGAGCCACCAGGACACACACTTTTAACTAATTTCCATCCGTTAATATAGACTTGCAGTGTTGTGAACAGAACATGGGGAAGTTGCCTGCTTCATGTTTATGAGCTTCCACACTGCAATCTTTCAGCCTGTGATTGCGGTGGCTAATGGATTCTCCAGTGAGCCCCAGTTCCCAGACATAAAACACTTTGATCGATATGATTTAGACTAAGTTTAAAAAAAAGAAAAAGCAATACATCACTCCCTGCGTTTGGAGTACAGTCTTACTCCGCAATGTTGATAACAGCCACTCATTCAGATGGGACGAGCTGCTCTAACACCTCATCAAAGCCTCACCTCATCAAATTTGTCATCAAATTTGACATTTCCATGTTTATGTCACAAAACATCAGAAGTGCTCCGTGTTGTTTTTCATATGTACTTTGGAAGTTAGAGAGGCGTTTTTCACCTCAGTACAAGTCTGCCTACTTGATAGCCTCTCACTAGGCGAAAGCTTCCCCACCCAAAATGGTTTGAAAATCACCACAGACACTCAATACCTTGTTAATTTTTACCAAGATAGTGTGAATCCATTGTGACATGTTTTATGGAAAGGTAGTTAATTGAACTTCACATATATATAAAAATTACCACCGGACTGAGATATAATATTTTCTACTTGGTGTGAAAGTAAAGGTGTTCGCAACATAGTGAGTCTACATTATTGGTCCCAGTTACATTTTAGGAAGCTCTGTCTCCCATGCTTCTTTGAGGCTTTTGTTTTGGCGGAGGAAGGGCGGAACAGAACAATAAGTCTAGGTCTACAATAAAACAGGTCGACACTGTCTGACCACGCTCTTTGACCCATGTAAGCTACCACAATATTATCACAAAATACATCAAGAAGAGTAACACATACCCCAACATCATCATCGTTTTGGATAAGCTGGGAGTGTCCAAACAGACGCCTCTTCAGGATGGGCTCCAGGAGAGTCAGGTAGACCATGTAGAGAAGCAGCAGGCCCAAGATGGACAGGTACATTATGATGGTCCCCTAAACATTACAGACGATAACAGATCAGTTGGGATCCCTGTGACATGCGAATGATCCAAATACATTAAACATCTTGTAAATTAAGTAATGTAGCTGGCCTTAACGCACAATCCCCCACCCTGTGACACACACACACTTCAGGTACTCGACTTACTTTGATGGTCCCTGAGCTTCTCTCTTCATATTTACACTCACAACGTAAACAATACGCCTCCACATCTTTCCCGTCAACCGGCATGGGTTCAACGACATGAAGACAATTGCTGGAAGACAGGAGAAACGGTGCAGAATGTAAGAAACTGGCATGGTTAGCTGATGTCTAGGGTGGAAGTAACTGAGTAGCTTTTGTGTACTTTGTACTAAGTAATTTGACTTGTACTTGAATACATTTTTGCTGAAGTATTAGCTATATTCTGAATCATATCCATTACAGAGTACAAATTTTGTAGGCTCTACATAAGGAACAGAAACCGGACAATCATGTATTGGCCAATTGTGGAGCCATTTGCAATGAACCAAAGAAGAGAAGGGTAACTTGGCTTTACTTATAATTTCCAAATTAAAAGAATCAAGTTTGAACTCTGTCCTCTCATCCTTCTGGAGTTGCATGGGAAAGATCACATGTAACAATGTTCTCTTTTATAAAAAAAAAAAAAAAAAAAAGGGTAACTCAGTAACTTTTACTCTGAGTACATTTTAAATGAGCCACTTTTTTACCTTGATACATTTTTACACCAGTACTTTTACTTCTATTCAAGTAAAACATCAGCAAAGCAACAGCACTTCTACTTGAGTAGGACAATCTAGTAGGTTACTCTTTCCACCATTGAATAATGCTAGTCATCCAAGAAGAGGAAGTCCAACGTGAGTGATGGGAGTGACACAACATACCAGTCTTTCAGAGAAACATTTTGTTTGTAGATTTGCCCCTCGATGTCTCTGTACGGCGGGCAGATGCATTTACAGCGAATGTCTTCAGAGTTCTACAGGGGATCGATCACAACACACAAACTGTCAAACACCCTGCTATGGCGACACCGATAATCGATAAAAACAAACACAAAATACGTGGTTCTAGGTTAGCGTTAGCAACACCGGCAGCATTTCTCACTGTGATGTGAAGAACTAAAAGGAAATGTATCTGACTGTGGCATTTTAGCTTGTCAAGATTAACAAACTAAATAATTTCATGCTCAAGAGAGGAGGAATTTCAATTTAGCCATCACCATTAACCTGCCTCGCTAATGCTAACCTAGCTAGCGACATACTTACCTTCGCGCCCGCTTGTGTTAACAGTAGAAAACACACCAGGGACAAAACCTCGAGAGGGAATACAGGATTCATTTTTACAGTGTGCCACGGACTGGGAGTGTCCAGATAACAAGCTTCCACGGCAGCCAAAAATAACGTCAAAAACAGTAGTAGCTGCCGTTAGCCAGCAGGCTAATTTGGATAAACAGCTCTAGGTTCCGACCAGCTGACTCGTATCTTCCGGAGCTGCGGGTCGGTAGTCTCCGCCCACCGGAGGATCATGGCGTGATGGCTGCGGCAAATAACATGACGCTCTGCTGAATCAAAGCTGTAAATGTTTTGGTTAAATTTGATAGTAGCGGGACAGGAAACAAAAAACAAAACAAAACAAAAAAAATCCATTCTCTCTGGATAATCCAAATAAATACTTGAGTCATGTAAACGGGATTATTATGGGGAGATGGCAGTTTATGTAATCATGTAAACGGCGTAATCAGATTATTGCCTTAATGGTTACTATATAAATGTAGCCGTTTGGAAATTGTGCAATTTGACGCAATGACATATGTTGTGGCTGTTTTTTTGCGTGATATTACTATTTTAGTCAATATGCACTTTGGTCCTAGCCTGGTGTCCAGCCCCTATGAATCGCAGTCTTCAGCACTCGCGATTCATTAGGAATGTTCATTAATTGACATTCATCCTAATGAATCGCCATGCAAATTCGAAGAGGACACCAGGCTACTTTGGTCCCGCAGTTGAGTAATTTATAAGACACAGGTAGAGAGATATTTGTTTGTGGATAGTAAAGCACATTTGAGTCCAGTCTCTCTCCATAAGTAATTTGCTCTGGCTATTTGCTCCTGCAATGCAATTTTAGTGAATTAGGGCCTCAGTGTGAAAATGTAATAGACTGGGACAACTGGCCTAACAGACCAGTCACTTTTCCACTCTTATTTTCTGTGTGTGAATGAAATGCAACTGAAACACTTCATTTAGAAAGTTAGTCTACATTAAAACAAACCACACAAATAAGTTTACTATCTTTATTTACAGCAATGTTAGATGTACAAAACAATAAAAAATATACATACATTTATTATCTAAGACAGGCGAATAGAGTAATTCTATTTTACAAAACTTTCATTTGATATCGGATCATTTATTCCTTTTGTGTCCTCCTATCACTCCGTATCTCAAATCACATCACTCCAAATGTTCGTTTCTCTGAGTGTCTGAAGAGTGAAGAGTTGTCTTTGGTTGCTGGTTCATAATGAAAAGTCTTGATGCGCAGGCATTTTGATAGAGCAATGGTGTTTCATGAAAGCCTAAAAGCCACTACCCACTGTTTTTTGGAAGGTAAAATGTTTTTCAGGATAGTGGCACTCATTCAGTTACCTTGAAACATCCAATACACGGGCTGTCAGGAGATGTGTCAATGCTACACGTGTCAGGAATTTAGTTGCTACAATACATTAACATTTCACCTAAAACTTTTTACATCATATACAAAACATTCATAAGAATAATTGCTTCTGTGGTGTCACTACGTACTTTGTAGTGCTATAACGTTCCCAAGAAAAGGTCACATTTGTGCTATATTTGTTTCTTATATTGAGCAGTATTTCTGTCAACAATTCAACTCTACTTGTGAAACAGTAGCCTATGTTATAACTAGATACACACTCTATATAATGCTGACATTCAGTATATATCTCAGTTAGCTACCATACTTGTGTCTTAACACCATGCTATTAGCAACATTCTCATAATGTTGTGATTTGAGTATGTGTTCAGCAATATTCAAATAGATGCATATTATTAATGTGAAAATAAAAAAACTTTCCAAATCTCTCTCAGCTTTACCCAAACACTATAAAGGAACATCATAAAAGAGCAGACTAGCACTTTGGATTGGAATCCTGAGATGGAGACTTGAAAAACAAAAGCAGGTCATTGCAATTCTTGCATTGCTCAATAAAACACATTTCCAAACAAATGGACGAAACAGGAAGAAACCAAGATGGCCGTCTGAAGAAGCCCATGTGTGACAGAACCGATCATTCTTTCCCTCTCAAAGGTCCAGTTAAAAGTCCACCTGCTTGACTGGTCTGCTTTCTCTTTAGGATCAGTTCTGTGTATCGTCCACTCTCGTATCTG
This sequence comes from Centroberyx gerrardi, assembly GCF_048128805.1. Classification (NCBI taxonomy): domain Eukaryota; kingdom Metazoa; phylum Chordata; class Actinopteri; order Beryciformes; family Berycidae; genus Centroberyx; species Centroberyx gerrardi. Next base: position 14,903,943 of record NC_135997.1, read on the forward strand.
TCCGTGTGAAAACAGGATAACTACAGAATGCTCTTCAACTGGTCAGTGGATAAAATAGACACTGTGGCCAGTATCTAATCTGAGCTCTTCATGAAATATCCACAAGGCAGCTGGGTGTCAGTCGCCCCATCCTAAGGGCGCAGGAATCTCAGGACTTTGGAGCGCAGGAACCGGATGAAGGATTTAGGGAACATTTCTCTTGACTCTTGTGCTGTGTAGTTGAAGAAGTTCTGTGGGTGGGCCAGCACATCAAACAACGCCTTCATGAGTTTCTTGTCCTGATGGGAAAACACATTGTATGAGTGTAAAGTAAAGGCATTTAATATATGACAAGTAAAACCAATGTGACCAGTAATCTGTATTTCTACATGTCTCCAAAAGAGGGCACTATATGCATATAGTATCCATATACAGGATGATGTTAAGAGCAAAGCTGGGTAGAATTTCAGTTTGCTGGACAAATTGGTAGAAATTCTGGCACATCTATCATTACTGAGTGTGGTTTTGTGTTGGGCTAAATGATACATTTTGTTTTGTACTATTTGAATACATGCTGATCAAATGTTTTGCTCCATTTCAATAACTTTGTACTATTTAAAGCTGGTTGAAAACAGGCATGCCTAACAGGCATACATAACAGGCATGCCTTAAACAACAGGCTGCACTGGGATAAAATATAGATGCACACAAACAAGTACAGGCGCAGGGCCAAATTTTATAGGAAACATTTTGTACCGGTATAATATGTCTGGGAGACTTTTAATTTCTTTACATTTCAGTGACTTTAATCGTTACTAGTGGGTAAATATTGGCCGACTCTGGGCCAAAGTCTAAGTAACATTGTTTCATTGCTAGAATACAATATGCAAAAACCATGACAGTTCTTCGAAAAACAACAGACATTTGTGTAGTACGGTATAAACGCTATTATACCTTGAGAATTTCCTGGTGATTCTCTGAAGCGTATAATCTTCCATCTCTGACTATATCTTCTATTAATTCTTGGTAGTCCTCTGAAACAAACAAAGAACATCAACAGCTCCTTAGGGTGACCAATCCATTTGAATGTGTGCAACGCATGAAGGAAGAAACATTATACACCACACAAATCCCCACGTTTCCTCTCACCATCATAGGTAACATATGGGACCTGGAAGCCTTTCCCACTGTTCCCCTCGTTGGACCTGAACTGTATCCAAAGCCTCTTGGAGCGGGAGGTGAAAGCAATGGGACGCTCGTATGTCTGACAAGTCTCGTAAGTTGTCACAGAGTTGGAGAGAGCTGCGAAATCAGGACATGGGCACAAAGGATCAGCCTACATTATTTGCTTAACGCTAGTAGTCTGTAACTCCAGTATCACACGTACAAACACACACACACACACACAGCTAGGACTCACAGCTTTTCCTCATGACCAGGTAGTCTCCACACTCGTCCTCGATAGGGAGGTAGATCTCTGGGACGACGATGAGGATCCTGCGTTTGGGCGGAGGGTTGATGGTCCAGGTGCACTCGATGTTAGCTGGGTAATTCCCTGGGTAGTTGGGGGACTCGATGTAGCCGGTAAAATCTCCCAGCTCCCCTCCACACTGTCGGTCTGTGAAGTGGCAGAACAGCGTCAAATAGTTTATACCTTCTTGGTGCAGCGATGCTAATTATCTAGGACAGAATCCTGCTGTGTGTCCTGCTGCTGTGTTTCATTTGCTGCATGTAATCATATATGCTTGAATACCAAGGGTGGAAGTAACTAATTACATTTACTCACATTACGGTAATTGAGTAGCTTTTTTGTGTACTTTTTTGAGTATTTGTTACGGTCAGTAATTTTACTTTCACTTAAGTACTACATTTTAAATCACATCCAGCACTTTATTTTGTAACTTAAAAAATTTCCAATTAAAAGAATCTAGTTTGAACTCTGTCCTCTCATCCTTTTGGAATTGAATGGAAAATATCACATCTAACTGTTCTCTTTACTATAAAGGAACTCTGAGTAAAAGTAAAAGCTACTGAGTTACTTTTTACTTTTACTTAAGTACATTTTTACACCGCTACCTTTACTTCTACTTAAGTAAAATATCAACAAAGGAACAGTACTTCTACTGGAGTAGGACATTCTAGTTCCCTTTCCACCACTGTTGAATACCAACATGCACTCAGAAACATCACTGTGTACAAAACATACATACTTTTGCACTGCATGATGTTGGTGGAGCCGTCAAAGTCGGTGGTGGTGTTTCCAGGGCAGGAGATGCAGTAGTTCTGGCCAAACTCCACCTGATAAGTGCCCATGGGACAGCGGATGCAGCGGTGCGTACTGGTGTTGTAGTAATGACCAGGAGAGCACTGGACTGTAGGAGCCAGAGGGAGGGATTGAGAGGAGTTAGTACAGAATGAGAGCTGAAATGTACAAACACTGAAACAGCTGCAGAGGGCAGCAGAGTTCAACACCCAACAGAATTTCAAAGCAACCTGTACAACTACATGATGCTGTTGGCAGGGGAAAACCTCATATCTCAAAAATGTTTTTAACTTAATGACCATTTTTCATTTTATTCAATGGCTTTTGAAAGGTTTTGATGAACCCAAGGGTTACATAACCTTCTCAATCCATGTAATCCTTCCATTTAAGTTAAAACATGGACAAAAAAATGAGGTTTTCACCCAACAACAGCAATGAAAAAGCTGGATGACTACCTCACCTTTGGTCTCACACTCCTGAAAGGAAACGGCACCGCTGTGCTTGGTGACCAGGTTCCCTCCGCAAGGGAAGCAGGAGGTGCGTCCCACTTCTGACTGGTACGTCCCCAGTGGACAGGGCAGGCAGGGGATGAAGCCGTCATGAGAGGACTGACCTGGGGAACACTGACCTGGGCACACACAAGCATTTGGTCTAGTCAGAGCTTCAACTGTTAGAGACACCATGCAATGGAAATCAAGGACAATTCATGACAAGTGGCTAAAAGAAAAAGGAAAACTGAATTATTATGAAGTTTTTGGCCTGTTTTATCTCCCTGGAGTATTTTATGGAGATGAACCGCTTAACTTGAATTCATTTTTCATTTCATGAGGTCTTTGCCATTTCACATGTGGTGACATACCAGTTCTCAGCCAATAAGAGAAAATACACTCCCTTACCATTAAGATAAGAGCATATAGCAAACCCACATGTTAATGGAGTGATGTAATGTCTTTTATCTCTGACTGAACCACCTCTCACATATCTCCTGAGTGACTTATACAAACTGGTTGCCACTGGGAGTCTGCTGATAGCTCTTCTTGTTTAGTCTGTCACTGAGAGAAGCAGGAGATGGGATCTGGGACGCACAGCCGCAAAGTGACTGCGATAACGGCAATGGAGGAGACCAAAACATGGTGGCTCGTTTTCCTTTCATTCAGGACCGGGAGGGGGCCGAGGACGCCTTTTGAATTCAAATACATCTTGAACATCTAAGCCCAGGCTTCTTTGACTTGACACAAAGCAGAACATCTGCCGGTGAGATCTTTATCGCGGCACCATCGCTAATCCTGTGCGGTTCAAATTCATAACAGGATGAGATTCTAAAAGGCTCGTTTAAAGATTACTTTTATAAAATATCAAACCATCAAGGAGAACCTTTCTTCGATCTCTCATGGATCTCTATTTGTATATCCTTGTTCTGTGATCATGGACGGACCTGTTGACTTTCCACTGGTGAATAGAGGTGACTCACACCCACTGGATGGACACAGATATGCCATCATAACTACTTATGTTCTTTTTCTAAGATTTGAACTGTAGGTGTGCCCATTTGTTCCCATTTGATGGTGGTTGATATGTGGGAGTGGCTGGGAGACAGCAAACCTTAAATAATGACCTCCTGTGAGATGTGAGAATAGGATATTGACAAATTTCACAATGTGGGACCTTGGTGTAATCTATCTTACAGCCATGTCTTTATCTGTGTTACATACAGTATACAAGGCAGGGCTCTCGAAGAACATTCAAACTGTTCGATGGCCTGAATTATGTTCGAGTGTTGATCATACTGGCAGAGGCTAACTGCTTTATTTTTAAAAAATCAAAATGCTTATGATGATATTTGGTTGGACTTATTATTTGTTACAATCCATTATTTGCGTGTTTCTGAATACGGTATTTGGATTTGGACAAACCCCTACAGCATTGCGGTTTCTACCTGTGCATCTGCATCTGTGTTTCTGTAAACTCAGCTTTCACTGGGTCTGTTAAGGCCTCGTCACGTCATCCCCTTCTCTCCGGCGTCTTTCCTGTCACTTATCTACATCTACAATTTCTAATGACACTTGCTGTAGTTTATCAAAGTCTTACCTCCACACTCTGAGATGTTCCGAGCCCCAACCACCTTGGAGCTCCCTCTCCCTTCAGGCCCGGGACAGACCTCACAGGACATCTGCCCCTCCTCATCCTGATACGTTCCCGCTGGACACAGAACGCACCTCCCCTGGTCCCCGTCGTAGTACGTCCCGACGCTGCAGCTCACTAACAGAGGGAGGCAGAACGATACCAAACTACATTAAGAATTGCCAAAATGATTCATATGAAGTAAGACTCTCACACACAGGTGCTTCCCTGGCTACACACACAGCAAAACTGGGCTAAGGACCATGCCTCTGTTTACCCAAAGTCAAGTTCTTTATCTTTCTGAAGGCTGAGGGTTTTGTTTTAGGATTTCAGTGGTCAGAGAAAATTAATGTACTCTAAATACTTAAATGTATCTATTCTCTCCACAAGAATATTGTGATATGTGCATCAAACTAAACCTCATCTAAGCAGGCAAGCCATCAAAAATTACATAGAGGTAAAATTACAATAGAGGTAAGAAACCTAAACCTAATGTTGTGTCTGCACTTGTCATTTACATTCATTTTGCAGACAAATCAATTTAAAGTAGTAGCAACCGACTACAAAAACCGGGACAGGTGAGATAGACAATGTGAAACGCAGACATGAATGAACAACTTCAGCAGTGTGCCCTCTGGCTACACATAATGAAACAGCCCTAACCACACTACAGATCTACACTATGAATATGGCAGTTCAGTTGCATGACAAGAGCAATAAAGCTGAACATTCATCCAGCCCAAATCTTCAATCACAAAAGTAACCCAGACTTCACCAGCTGCCTCTCAAGTGTGTTCAAACAGAGCCGTGTAGGATGGGCTCAAAAGAGACAATTACTCAACTGATAATGTAAAGGGAGAAAAGATGATGGGCATAAGGCTGCATGATTAATGAAATTAAAATTATAAATGTGATTTGACTTTGTTTAAATGCCTAAACACCACAGGGCTGTGATTTTCCCTTTTAGACTTATTAGATGTTATGTTATTAGTCTGTATTTGAGTTTTGTAAACAGGCTATAGCCTTAACAATTTTCGTTATTATGATACTAGAACATATTTTTATGGTTTATCATAGTTGATCACTGAATGTGTGCTTTTGGCCCAAGCATCTTATGAATGTTTATCACTAGTTATCCATCAGATGTAGTCAGACAACCTTTAAATGTCAATGAGAGATAACTAGTCATAAACGTCCACATAAAAGAACACATGATGCTTACTGATGCATTATATAAGCACTCATAAAGTATTATAAATACAATACACATACATATAATTAATTATTATAGTCGTCCTGTGAATGTTGATGACTACCACAACCTCTGATAGATAGCTAGTCATAAACATTCACAAGACTCATATTTATAATGTTTCAGGAATGCTTATATAATGCAACAGTAATTGTTATGTCTTCTTAAACGTATCGTCATAAGAATTTATGAATGCATTATATTTATAATTCCTCATGAGAGATATGGTAGTCATAGAAATTGTTACTTCCAATTGCAACATTTATCCCATTAATCAGGGTTTGCATTTTATCCAGTGTTAGGTTGTTGGCCTAACTGCAATGCAACTGATGCAGGCAGCATCGTTAAGATGCCAGGAAAAGATCCAAAAAATATCTCCCCCATAAACCAGGCAGGACAACTATTTGGTGCTCCTGAAATGGCTTTCTCAAAGGCTTCCATCTATTTATTGCTACTACTACTACATTTGTTAAGATTGATATTTAATATAATTAGTGTAATAACTTTACATGGTTAAAGGTACTTAGAGTGGGGGTACAAACATGTTAAAAATCCAAACTTGGAAAATGGTTACATGCAAAACTAATTTCACAGGGCCGTCATTAATAGGCCCAGAGCCTACACCCCCCATTAAATTCCTATGTGTATGTTTCTTAATTATATCCTTCTCTATCCCTGGATTCTTATCACTAAACAACGTAGGGCTCGTTACTAAAAAAAGTAAGTTACTCATTTCAAAGTTACTCATTTCAAAAGTAATCTTATTACATTACTTGTCATTCTTTTGCACAGTAAAATCAAATAAGTGGGAATACTTCCACCCAGAGAAAGTAAACTTTTCTCCCATTTCTCATCCAAGCTAGCATAGTGAGAGAAGACAACACCGAACTATGAAGAAAACAAAATGGGGGATAGGAGTGTGATGTAGTTTTGGGATGATTCAACTTCAATCTGATATTTATAGGGGTGATAACAAAAGTAAGAACTTTTTTTTTTTTATTGGTAACGGTAATATTATTATTAAAATTTAAATAGTATTTTGTTACACTGTTGGTTACTGAGCTGGTTACAGTAAAGTAATAACTTTACTGTAACAGCACTACTGTAACATTACTAAGCAATGTGCTGCCGCTGCACACTGTCACTACATTAGAGCGGTTAAACTATCTTTTGGCTAGTGGGCTGATGATCTGAGTGGGTTGATCATGGCATGGACCAGACTGGGGCCCCGAATCACAACCTGCTTCAGGCCCCCAAAAGGCTGCATGGCCCTGTCCACACAAACACACACTTAAAGAGGAAGGTGCGCACGCTCTCTTTCACGTTAGCATGCACGCAAAGACAGGAACACACATACACAGACAGACACACACACATGCACACGCACAGAGGCCCAGTGTTAAGCTGTTAAAACGCCTTTCAAAGTCAACCTGATGCAGCTATGCAAAAAATTCAGACAAATAAAGAGCGCCGAGCTTCTCCACAGCTGCCTTTGTGCCCCACATCAGACAAGTCCTAATACTTCATGAAGCATGGCTGTGCATCAGGGAAGAGCTCTTAATACTATCATAAGCACCCTCACCTCTAGAAAAAGCAGACAGAGGCAAATCAAAGGGAGCATTTGCCTCTTATCTCACAAGACTGCATAGGCTTGATTAAAGGGATGAGCACCATTTTGCTTTGGTTCCTACCATCCAGAGTGATGCCTGTAATTAATTTGGGAATTATTGTGTCTGTCTGATGCCGTTAAGAACTTCAGGACTTGAAAACTGTAGTCTCACAACAGAATAAATCAATTAGACCCTCAGGCTTTTAGTCCAAAATGTGCCTCAGTAGTAGCCTTTAAGATCTGCCTCTCAGTAGAGAACCACTATTTCTAAAAGCTTGACACACAAAAGCTTTAGCGTAGATCCATTATACGTGGCTCAGCAAATTGTTAGATTTTCCTTCAAAGAAAGAAAATGTAATTCTCTCAAGAGCAGTTCATTTTTTGCAGCCTATTGTTTATTCTGAAAGACCATGAGGAGCCATCATTGCATTGTCCTCTAACAGCTTTTATTTGACAGAGGGAAGGAGTGAGAGAAGAGAGAGAGTGAGAGTGAGAGAAAAAAAACCTTGAAGCCTTTCAAATGCAAAGAACCGGTTCTATAGAGTCCTCGAATTGATGGCCCCAAAGAGGTTTAAAAGACCTTTCACCTCTATTCAAGTCCCCAGTCTCTGCCTACTTGATGACATAGGAAAACACTACGGTATCACAGTGGTAAGGAGCTGAACCCAATAAAAGGGGTCAGGTTTCTGAATCCCCCCATTCTGCTCGGCCCAATCGCTTCTTGCGCCCATCAAGCAGAGGCCCAAACAGCTGATGCTAATTGATTCCCATGGTGTGGCTGAAGTCAATTCTCTTTAGCAGTTTAGTGGCTGGGGGTCATGCAAAGTGGCCCTGGCTGGGGGGCTGGGGGGACGCAGCACTCAAACTGCCAGCTTGAATCAACAGCACTTCCTAAACATCTCCAATGTTAAAACAAACACGCAAACAAGTCGACTACAACAATCAAGTAGATGGGAACAAGCGGACGAGCTCAATTCACAGCATCTCTGGATCGTCGCAATTGCTACGCTTTACCGCAGTTGTTTTACTTTTCACGCGATAAAACAAAACATTCACATTCTGATGCAGAAACATGCTGAAGTATTCGTGTTTTATTACAGAAATAAGAATCAAGTGAAAAGAAAAATGCCTTACCTAATGAAATAATAAACTAAATGAGCCATACCAAGTATTTAAACAGAGATTATGTCCTGGAACAGTATACAAGCTGATGCAGCCTCTAGCAGTAACACATCAGAGACAGAGAGAGAGAAAATGCTTTATAGAAGAATACACAGAAGAATAAGGGCGAGCACAGCTTTTCTCCCGCTGCGACAGAGGCGATGTTGTTGTGGCGGGATAGCTTTAGTCTGCTCTCCTTCTGAGGCAGTGAGAACAAGCCCCAATGAGGTTTTCAATGGAGTGGGCAAACTGAAAGGACTAAACTGCACTCAGAGCTAAGCCAGAGCGGGAGGTGGGGGAGGAGGGAAAAATATAGCTCCTTTAAAGAGCTGGAGGTTAAGAATGCCTTTCAGCCCCCCTCCCAAATTACATGTCTGCACCCCTGCCATGGCCAATAGACTGCTTAATGTTGACCTGAAAGTGCAGTGGGGGGAATACCGAGTTAAGGAATCAAGATACTTAAGACCTGTGTTATTGAAACATAAAAATAACTAACAGGAGCAGTTTAAGTTTATGCCGTGTCAGCTCAGCACAAGAAATTACTTTCATGTAATTTAGAGGCCAAAGAGAGGACCAAAAAAAACATATAGCTGTAGGGAGATAAAGTAAATGGTTGGTGCATTTGGTGACAATTTCTTTCAATGTCCCAATAAATACACTATTTGAAACTATTTTCACATTTGAAAACTACAGAGTAGCTTTAGCTTTGGACTGTTTTTGTTCAAAGTTCAAAGACCTAGAATGGATAAACCCTTTCCACCCCTCATCAGCCTTATTCACATTAGCAGGCACATCTACTTTGATTTGTTCTCTGTATGATGGTAGTTCAGAATGAGGAAAACCAATATGCCTAATAAAATACGCTGGTTTAAAGGTTTACGGATGATCTAGGGTTTAGGTCTACATCAGATTAAACATCTTCAATGCTGGTGGTATCGATGTGTTTATCGAACGGAACACAGACCATTTGATTGCTTAAACATCTCAACAGAGAAAGGCAATATTTTCGTCTCCATTCGCACCGTCTCACTGATATTAAGACAACGTGTAGCAGGCAGTGAACTCACTGTGAGGCCCGAAACTAGGGGCGCACGCTCATCTCAGCCAGAGAAAACACATGCCAGCCTTCAGCTTACTAGCGCTCACAGCGTGCCATTATACCTAATGAACATTTTCTCCATTATGGGTTGTATATAAAACCCGACCGAGAGGCAACAGCTACCACGAGACCTGCCATCGCCCCTCATGTTACCCTCTTATCCTAGGGAGATGCTGGAAGATCTCATGGCTTGGAGGGCCAACAACAGTCTCTCTGTTCTTCCCTGCGAGCTCATTACAGCATGTCTGCAAACCAAATATGGCACTCATCTGGCCAACACCTGCTCCAAATCCAATCATTAAACCAACTTGTCTAAATATATCTCACTGGCATGGACTATTTCAATTACTTAAAGACATGACTATGAGACTACCCTGTGTGTAGGAACGAGTCAGAGCCGCTGCTGCCTTATGTTCGGTGGAACAGAAGCGCTTGGAACTGCGCTCTCGCAATAAGTAGCGCTGCCTGAGAAATGAAAAGCATTGATATTTACAATGTAAGTGCTGCCTGGCTGAATGGTGAATGTCCTGACCTTTACCTAGGTTTGTACTAGGGTTTGGGTCTATTCATGAATTAACTCATCAATTCCAATTCAACTGAGGAATTGGAATTGGAATTTGAGAAAACCTACAGGAAACAGAATTGGAAATTAATTGAATTCTGTGAAATTCCATGTTTTTTGGTTTTTTCTTACCACATATCTGAAATTACACATCTCAATTACACATAAACTGTTGAAGGTACCTTTCAGGTGGTATTTGATGCATAACATGTAATCATAATACATGCATTATGATTGCATGTATTTGATTTGTGTAACTGTCTTTTATTTGATTCATAATGTTTGATTTATAATGTTTAGCAAGTCAAGACAATCTCTCTTAGAAGTGGAATTTTGTGGAATTTAATGGAATTCAATTCTGTTTCTTGTCATTCCAATTCAATTCCAATTCCAGAAATTGGAATTGAATTGTTTCCTTGGAGCTGGGTGCAATTCCAATTCCAATTCCAACTCCAGGAATTGAATTGGAATTTACCATGCACTCTCAATTCAACTCATGAGTGGCCCCAACCCTGGTTTGTACGCAGAATAACAGGAAAATCCAAAGAACTGCCTACTCACCACACTTCCTGCCCACCAGCACCTGTCCCGCCACACAGTGCCCCGGCAGGTCGACCGGCTGGCCCAGAGCCCTGGCCAGCTCGTAGTCGGAGCCGGCGAAGTGGAGGTGGAACTGTTCTCGGTTGATGGACTTCCGCAGCGTCCTGATGGTCTTCCTGAGCCTCTTCTCCGAGCGCCGACGCACACAGCTCAGGTCACAGCTCTCTGCTGAGAGAAGCACTCCATACCGCAACTGTCTCCAGAGCACAGTGTCACATCGCACATCGGACATTCACACCTAGATGCACACATGCTTACCTACCCACTCACATAAACAAACACTACATCAAGGCGGGGAAAGAATAATCTTTTCACCATTCAAAGGGAGAAAAAAAAAAAACACCTCGACCCTGCGTCCCGACCCAGAGCCCACCACCACAGCCGAGTCAAAACAGGAGATACTTTAACAGTTTGGTTTGTTTAGTGACGAACAGACAGCAGGGAAAGAGAGAGGAGAATGTGAAGCATAGGGTGACACCCAAGGGGGCTGAGGTCACAGGCAGGCAGGCAGGCAGGCAGGCAGCGCAGAGAGACCAACCTGTTACCTCCTCTAGGTTCACATCCAGCTCAAACTCAGCTGTGATAGAGGAGCCGTCCTCCTCGCCGGCTTTCCTGCCGTGGCGGCTGCGCGCTCGCCGGCCAGATGAGGTGCAGCGCAGGCTCACGTAGCTGAACTGGACGTTTTCAGTGAACGGGAACCTGCTATCTGTGGACATGGGAGACAGCCACCCCGCCACCCAACAGACACACACACACACACACACACACAATCGTTAAAAGAAAATCACAGCCGCTAATACAGAAAACAAACAAGTTATGGCACAACAGTTGCACGGTAACAAATCAGACATCGTAAGCAAAGAAAATCTGTGTAAAGAAATCTGTGTATGCAGTTAATTATATAATATTTTCCCCCTGTTCTTATCAGTATGTATGTAGACTGGCAAGCTCAAAAGAGGATGATGAGATGGCACTGTGAAAATTTCCTTTATTTGAAGCAATTATGTGCCCTTTCAATGACTGTGAGGGATGTAAAGGACCATGCCGGAACCCTTTGGGGAAACAAAATAATCCCACAATCGGAAATCCACTTGATTGATGGCTAGGTCAGACCCAACTGAAAGGCGTGCTATGGCTAATTACATCTTCCCCTGTCACCGTCAGACAATGTGCAGTGCTGAGACATTCAAAACATTCAAAACCGCTCCACTTTCCCTACAAATTTCTTTCACATTTGGCTCTATGTTTGGTTTAACGTCAAAGCAGCGTTCAGGTCTGGTTCATCTTCTCAAGACTGTTGCATGAGATGTTGGCACTTCCCTGTAAACCCAAATTGTTTTACAACCAGTAAGAGGAAAGAGTTTGTAATTTCACTCCATGTCTATCTGTAATTTCAGGGGTTTTTAAGCTTGTGATATAGGAACCTCTGTACCTGAGTGTGCAGCGTTCAGGCTCTCCTTTAGTCTCTCCTGACTTCGTTTTAAGTTGCACTTTGCGGTACCAGACTTGAAAGTGGCTGTGGTCTTAATCCGTGGAACACTTGGCATTTCTGGACCTACAGGACGGAGGAACAAAAAAAAGTGTTGTAATCCCTTGAAAAATCTTGACATTTTTGATCTACTTTTATATCAAATAGAAACAATGAATGCCTGTGTTGTTATCAAGTCGTTACTGTTTTGTGTGTCAGAGCGTTGAGACAGAGATGTAAATCTGTGATGTTGTGTACTTGCCCAAGCAATACAAGCCACTGTTGTTCTTTTGTGCTTCAGCCAAGCAGGGCAGAGGCATTCCACAGGTCACAGTGTAGGAATCCTCCGTCCCTGAAAACACACACGGGGCCGTGACACAGAGACCAGCGGAGACAAAAGTTAGGGCCACAAAAGCCAAGTCAGGGAGAGCAAACAGGCAGCATGTAGCAACATGAAGCCTCGCTCTGCAGGCTGATGTTACCGACTATTCAAACAACTAGCCGACTAACTGACTAACCAACTCACCGCTGCTGATATGAACTTGGGACTGGCATGTCAGGAAGCAGCGGTCCCCTCCCTCCTGCTTACTACAGTTCAAGGTGGGTTTAGAGGGGGGGTTTGCAGGTGGTAAACCCTCAGCCTCTAGATAGAAACCACAACAAACTCCAAGGTAAAGAAGAACACTTGTGATTGCAACAGGGAGGAAAAGGCACACAAAGACGAGGCACAGAAAGAACAAGAAACAAAGTCCAACATCCTAACAGCACCGGCAGCACTGTAGCGTTTTGAATCTTTTTCTCAAGCACAAGAAAACCGAGCGACAGAGAATTAAAGAGAAAAAGAAAACAGAACTAAAAGTATCTCCTGTTTTTGTCCCCCGAGTTTCAGTCCAAAGTGTGGGATGGCGTGTATTATCTCCTCACACACTTTCCAAAGAGATGAAGAGCATGACAGAGCACTCAGCAGAAGTGCAGAGGCGCTGGCTTACCAATGCAATCCTTTTTGTTCCAGTGTAGCTTATAGCCCGGATGGCAATGGCATTCAAATCCACCCATGGTGTTCTCACAACCCTGCTCACAACCTCCATTGTTCACGCTGCATTCATTTATGTCTGAGAGGAAAGGGAAAAACCATCATTATGTTCTATTTCTCCAGCGTACCAATAAACTATTCACTTTTATAAATTGTGACTTTATGTGTAACAACACATCTGTAAATTGCACACTTGTGTGTGATGCCAAAGCTGCCTTGTGCAGCTCCCCCCTCCCCACTTATAGTCTCACCTCCGCAATGGGCCAGTCCGTACAGGGTGTAGCCTTTGTTGCACACACACTCAAAGCCACCGGGGGAGTTCACACACGTGTGATCACATGTCCTCTCGAAAAAACACTCATCTATATCTGTAATCAAAAAGCAGAGAGATGATGAGATGGTAGCAGGGCAGTCAGTTGCAACCATTAGGAGGGATTTCCCACCCAAAAACACATTTGTGTCTGATACTGAATCTTCCCACTAAATGAAATTGGACATGTGCAGTGTGTTACATTAGCTGGGGAGGTAATGTACCATTGGTTTCTGATAGTAGTTGTAGTAAGAGAAAAAGCAGCATTTCATTATAAAGCATCTTAATTACTATTGTAGTTGTATTAAGGGAGACATCTCTGCTAACTCTCCAGATTGTGAGGAAAGCAGACAAGTCAGGAGCCATTTGTACCTTGGCAGGATCGTTCATCGGTCAGCAGCTTGAAGCCTTTCCTGCAGTTGCACTCGAAGCTGCCGATGGTGTTCCTGCAGAAGTGATCGCAACCGCCGTTGTGAAGCTCACACTCGTCAATATCTGTGGGAAATAGGTGATATCCTGACAACCCTTTAGTGAGACTTACTACACAAATGCACTAAGCTGAATGGGAGTGCCAAGAGACTGCGCCTCTCTGTGGAGGTTGTCAGTGGACTGGCAGTCTGACCTTTGCATGTTTTTGCGTCCGGCTGCAGCGTGAAGCCGACGGGGCAGCTGCAGCGTACACCTGTGGATGTGTCCTTACAGGTGCAGTCACACCCCCCATTGTTCACCGCACAGGTCTCTGAAATTACACGACACAACGTGAATGCACTCCAGTTATTGACCTACCTCCATGCAGAATGTGCTCCCCATCTGTCATATAAATCCTTAGCAAAATATAACCTCGATTTTCTGAATGCAAAACTCTCAAAATGATGAACATGATGAACAAACGATGTGACAGCGCAAATATGTATTCCACAGATTGTGCATTATTTGCTAAACTTCACAGACGGTTTTGAACATTTGAATGAGTGAAGCACATACAATATACTGTATGTTTGTAATAATCTTTTGTCCAGAATTTCAAAACACCTGATGGATACAGGTGAATGAGGCTCTAAAGTATGGCTGCTATGGTGTAAATTTGTGATGGATAATACATTTGTGATGATACATTTGTGATGGATAATGTCTCTGTAAGCAGACTACACCCATACATTGGTGAAGTGCATGTTAACAGCACAGGAGAAGTCATGCACTTAGTAAAGCATTACAGATCAAATGTTTTAGGTGTGCAGACTGACCCAGCATCGCACAACTGATAGGGCTAAATATACCAGAAAGGGTTCACACTCTACCCTTCCCAAATGGAAGGAAAACGTGAAATGTACCACACTGTCACAAATGCATATTTTTCCGGTGGGGGGGAAATCGGGGGTGAGAAAGTGAGAGTCCATAGCCATTTCACAGTTTGCTCTAAAGACTGAGGAATGCATTGGTTTACTAGGCATTACCACTCCTCTCCCCTTCTGAACGCTCTTGACTGGATCCTGGCAGCTCTACACACCGTCAAGTCATTGTAAACATTCATTTCTGCTGGTGAGCTTACTGATTCGGTTTGAGATGGTGCGATGTATAAACATTATGATTAGGAATGGAATTATTACCCATGAGCAGCCTTCTTTTGACCCGTTTGTCAACCTCGGTGAAGGATGTGGAATTGTGGTCCGAGGACTCGGTGGTGGCTTCATCTCGTTCTGCGACAGACACAAAGTGAGATGAGTCATAAACAGGCTAACAATACGTAAACAAATTCACCAAAGACAATAACTGACACATGGATTGTGACTTTTCTGTTCACTTAAATTGAACTTTAAGATTCCCTTACATTTTTACATACTAGCTTGTTTATCTACAATAGACTGGTATTATTTTAGGCGAGCCCCTCTGGATGTTTGTGTGTCACCTTTCTGTAACCAGAAGCACATTTTCACTTGAGATATACAGTGTGCAGTGTCTTGGTGTGTGTGTGTGGCAGATAACACAGCAGATCAGTAAAATGAATCTGGAGACAACCTGCAGTGATACGCCTGGACCTCACACACACTGCCGCTGGAGAGAAAGATACTACCCAATATCTGATGGCCGATCCTTATCATTCATAACCATTGTGTGGAAAAAAAGGAGAACTGGCACAGACAAGTTGTTTAGAGAGATATTTCACGTTGGTACCATATTTTCATTGAACCCATACTGGAATTTGAGTGCCAGGAACTACAAAAGTGAAATATCACTTTAAGACAGGATTGCTACTTCATCCAGAGGTTTAAAATGTGTTCAAAAGGAGGGTTTTACGAAATAGAAGAGGGCAGAAGTTGCAGATATTGTGAAGGATGTAGGGATGTGTACCGCATAGCTGTGGCATCGTATTTTAGATAAGATTTGAGCCTACAAGCAGTTGGGTCAGGGCTTACCTACACACGACCTCCTGTCAGGGTGCAGGGTGTACCTGACGTGACACTTGCATATGGGGCCCTGCTCCGTGTCCTCACAGGTGTGCTGGCAGCCCCCGTTGCCATGGTTACAAGTCACTGCAGGCCAACAACAAATAATAATAACAGGTCAGATAAACAGCGCGACAGTTGAAGCCGACTGCGTGTGTCTAAACAGCCGTAGTGTAAAGTAAGCTTCATGCGGATGCACACGTACGGATGCAGCCCCTCTGGTTCCGGGCCAGCTCGAACCCCGGGCGGCACTCACAGGCCACGCCCCCCTTGGGTGTCTCTTTGCAGATGTGAGCGCAGCCATGCTCCTTATTCATACAGCTGAGGCCCTCTGGGATAGAGAGAGGTACACAATGAAACTCTCCTACAGTGACTGGCTGGCTTCACACAAAGGCAAATCCGAAAAAAGAAAAAAAACAACACAAAGGCACTCATACTGAGAGATTAGCTTGACAGCCTCAAAGACAGTGATTGTTCTCATGCCTAATATATTCAAAATACATGGGCTACTAGTTCCATTATTATTATTATCATTATTGTTATTATTATATTTAACATTTCTGGTGTAAAAAAGACATTCCACTAGCAGAGCAGGAATTGTTTACAAGTTCATCTTCCGAAAAACTAAAATTTCTCAAACTGTCCTACTACCTACACTCTCAATGATACTTCTAACTGCAAAATGAGACATGTGTTGTAACATTTGAATGGAGGGGTCACAGCTGAGTGGATGTGTCCGTAGGATTTAACAGGCTTGCCAGGGAAAAGCCAATGGGGTGGAAAGCACTTGCATCAATTCAATTCAATTTAGTGAAGAAGACAAAACAAAAGCACTTTCTGGCCTGGCAGCTACAAATGCGTAAGGACTTTAGTCTCATCTATGACACAGGCCACAAAGACCCGAGTGTTGCAGTTATTAACTTATTTTGTTCCCTCGGACACAGAGCTCCTTTTCCCACAGCATGCACCCTTTAGGGCCGGCCTGCTGCAGATAAAGCCTCAGAGACGGGAGCCAACTTAAAAGCTGTCGTCCCTCATTATGCTGTCAATCTTTGACTTGCGTGTGAGTATTTGAGAATTTGCTACATAATTCTCTGTGTCCCTTTCACAGCTTAATACGTTTGAGGACACACTTACACACACACACACACACAATGAACTGAAAAACTCTCATGAACGGGCAAGGTGCTGCTGAAACTTTCACTTCATCTTTACCTTTTTTAAAATAGCCTTTTAAATGCCGTGTCCTCCAACTTTGGGAGTTGCCACAGTTTTTCTTCACTAACTCTACAACACCCGTCCCTGCAGTCAGATTCTATTGTGTTCTACTTTGTGCATGTCTGCAGTCTCAGTACAAGCTAAAAGGTACAGGTGTAGGACGCTGGACGCCCGTGCTCACTCACCCACAGAGCGGTGGATGCACGTGTGCTGGTTGTCACTGAGGAAGAAGCCTTCCTTGCAGCGGCACTCATAGCTGCCCATGGTGTTGACACAAGTGTGCTGGCAGCCTCCATTGTTGAACTTGCATTCATCTACATCTACAGGGAGGTGGATTCATGGCATTCATTAATGGCATTTAAGATAAAATCTGGAAGTTACTTGGTATCTTCAGATAAATTCTTTAAAAAAATAAGCTTTTAAGAAATGTCTTGATGACTTAATGACTCATCATAATAATAATAAGGGTATCCAGTGTTTGTAAACATTACCAATGTAAACAAACCTCTTTCAAACCAAATTTCAGAGAGAAAAAAAACACTTCTCCAGTCCATTAAATCACTATGTAAACAAAGCAAGTAGTGGTTTGAAAGTGTTTTAAAGAGGGTCACCATACTGCAAATTGTAGGTCGGCCTTTAATGCAACTGAATTTGTTGCTATTAGGCTACACTGTACAAGTTTACTGAAGTATACAAGATAAGAGCAGTAATATCATCTGAGTTAGCCTGAGAAACTTGCTACAACATAACTGTAAACTCATCAGAGCTGTCTGTCTCCATAAAACGTATTGACTTTGTAGTTAAAAACGTATCTTACCAAGGCAATTATGTCCGTCGTGTGCCAAATTGAATCCATCGTGACAAGTGCAGCGATAATTTCCTGGTATGTTGTTACACTCGTGTACACAGCCACCATTGTACTCCAGGTCGCATTCATCAATGTCTAAGAAATGGAACACAAGTGAACACATATGAATGTTCACCGTTTCATCTCGAACCACCCCTAACTATGAGAAATAACTATAGTGCAATAAAAATAAATATAGTATATCTTTTAAAGAACTATAGTAATGGTTTTAGAAGGATACAAACATCACAGCAAAACTGTAAGTCCATATAGGAACATCAATATATAATTAAGTATAATTAAGTGATTCCATGGAAAGTAAAAAAATATCACCAATAAACACTGAGTAGGCTACCACAGATTTATAAGCCTATCTGGAAATATTATAGTGAGTTTTCGTTAAGGACAGGTTATACACGGTCCTATTAAAAACGCCATTCATTCAATTATGTGCATAGTAAAAAAAAAGTCTGTCACTTTAAGATGGTTGGTCAACAGATTAAATGATGAAACACAGGCATCAACAGAAAGGGGATACATTACCTTCACAGTGTTTGCCATCTCCTTTAAAGCCTGCTCTGCACGTGCACTTATATGAGCCTTGGGCATTCTGACAAATAGCATCAATGTGACAGCCATCACTCTCCTCTGCGCATGGATCTGTTGAAATACATATGGGACTTAGGTAGTAATGATTTCCAGAATACCTGAGCATCATGCTATAATTCACTTATCAGTCAAATTCTCAAATAGCACTTGCTACTATGACATTTACCATATAGGCTACTCATTTTAAGGACAAACTAGAGCAAACAGTAAAAGGTCAGCTACCCTGATGATCACAGTAGCCTGTTTTGTTACAGAAGGCAATCTGAAAAGTTCACAGAAAACTAATACCAAAGCAAATACATTCCCTATAATTTGCAAACCGAAGAAAATTTGTTTTACAAAATTATGCGTAGGGGGAAATTAAACTCCCACGACAATAACATTCCTCTCCAAATAAAAAAACAAACATTTAGGGTATTTATAAAACTTAAGACAGCACTGGGGGAACAACAAGAGCGCACTCCTGAAAGCGTGCGTAAAGAACAGTCTCCACGGCAGGAAAAAACACACACATAGTCCTACCTCGATTCTCTGGAAGCGCTGCGCTTTGGCGACTATTTAACAAGAGCAAAAACAAACAGAAGTCCCTTGCAACCCAAATAGCTCCCATGGTGATATGATCCAAGTTTAGAGGTCTTCTCAAAAGGACGCGTACGCACTGAAGTCGTGACCGAGTGTCCGCCTCATTTTCATTCTAGCCTGTCAATCTGCTTCACAAGGGGGTTTTGGAAAGAGAAAGGAGTGTGCGCGTTTCTGTGTGTGTGTGTGTGTGTGTGTGTGTGTGTGTGTGTGTGTGTGCGTGTGTGTGTGTGAGAGAGAGAGAGAGAGAGAGAGAGAAAGAGAGAGAGAGAGAGAGAGAGAGTAGGCGCGCGTGCGTGCGCGTACACGTGGGAGCGAGAGAAAGAGAGAGTGAAGCGCTTTTGAAGCTGCGTCAAGCCAGCCAGAGATAACCAGTGTCAAACAGGAAGCGCGGCGCCTCTGGCCTTCTTTGTACTTTGTATCGGGCCTCTAAAAACGTCGCAACCACGCTCTTCAACAAGGGTTTTATTTTGAAAGTTCTCCGGAAATTTTATTTTATATTCTGGTGGGCTTGACTTGATTTAGCTATTCTAAAATCACAAACTACAGCCTCTCGTGGCTTAGGATATTAGGTGCTTTTATCATTAACACATCAGTGTAATAAAAAGATACATTCAGGAAATATTTAGGCTATTTTTTCAGTCAATGGTAGGTAAATCATTATTTGTCCGTCCACCGAAGTTTTCGAAGAATAGGTAAACAACGTGGTTGCTAGGCGACACAAGTACCGCGGCTAGCGCACTGATATTTAGATCAACTGTTATGCTAGTCGGTCACACAGGTGTGCTTTTATCGGGCGTACAGCCGCTTCAGACGTGACTCAGACGATCAGAGGAAGAGAACCGTAACTATTTTATAATGATTATTTTATGATACATACAATAGGAGATGAGGGACATCGGGTGCCAACGGCAAAATGATTTCTACACCCAGATAATGAGCACCTACTGACGGCGCGTTACTCTCTTATTAGAAAAGTTGGCCTCAGTTCTGTCGTTAGTTCAGTCTCTGTTTCCCAGTACTCCCCATTTTCCGTTTAGGCCTATAAAACCCGAGTACTTTGAATGCCGAAAAACCTCCCTAAATAGTGGTGGTCATAAATAATTGTAGGCTACTTTCACACTCCAGTGCTCCAGACTAGACTCCAACAGTGCTCGGTGTTATCCTGTACTTTTATAAAACGAGTCCCGCACCGGAGAGCAAGTGGATTGGATGCGATGTTTTGACAATAATCCAATAAACTAAATGCAGCAGTGATAGGCGAGACTCCTATTAACAAAAGCTCTTATCATACGAGTTTGGGGCAACTTGTTTAATTCTGACAAGATCAATCAAACAAAATAATCGACAAAAATTAACCAAACCTAGACTTGTGTTCTTCTCCTTCATTGTGTTCAATGTGCCTGATTCAAAACATTTCTTCATGTAGCTCTTGCGCACCATCTACCGGTGAAAATAAAGAGCACAAGCACACGACTGATCTTTTGTGTTTTTTTTAATTACAGTACAGAACTATTGGTTGTGGTACAGTATACAAAAAAGCATGAAAAAAAAAAATCTACATCGAATGTTCAAAGGAAGTGCACAAAATAAAAACCAACTGAAAGGCTCTACCAGTTATTTTTAAGTTTCAGTTTTACAAAAAAAGGTTTTGTAATAAATAAATATAAATTACATGAGATTGAGATTCATAATGAAAAAGGACAGGCAATTCTTAAGGCACACTTCATATCCCAAAATGTACCTCGCAAAACATTAATATGGCAACTCCTTAAGGACAAAAACAAGCTTAATTTCCATCTCAAGAGGAAGCAGCGATTCTCCTTTTAACAATAGGAATCATAAAAAATGTTCAGCATTCAACTACCCTGCCGCAGAAAGTTTATATATCAAGCAACGTTATAGTTTGCCCCTCAAACCATCAAGTTTGAGACAGGTTACAACAATGTAAAAAAGTAACCGTTGTCACCACAGCTTCAATTTGAGAAAGACAGCATGCACCATGGCTAAAACTGTGCAATCTGAGCATTATTTCCATATGATATACAATAGCCTATTAGAAATATCTTTTGACAATGATGAATTGTGATTAGGAAAATGTTGATTATTGCTGAATAATGTAATTTGGTTGAGTCAGGATCGACCACCTGAGGCTATGATGACACGAAATTAAAGACAGCCCCAGAGCATTTAGGTCACTTCTCACATTCAAAAAGTCTGCATAGTCTGAGCTTTGAGAACTGCTTCTGAAGATAAACACAGCAACAATCACAACCACACGATCAGTAACAGAATATTGGAGGCAAGAATGTAGAGGAAACGCAGAACATTGGTCATGTGTTACTTATACTCATTTTTAACCATTAGAAGCCCTCGTCTATGCTTTCTATCAGCACGGACATGGATAAGAAGAAATATTACAAATATGGATACTGAGACTATCACAAAGCCTCAGCCTTTCCCTGCAGTTTACACTTGTGTCCCCCCACAGACTTATGAGCATAGATTGGGGCTTTGCATGCTTTTAGAAATTACGAGATGGTTTTTGAGAGTGTGAAAATGTGATAAACCTTGCAGAATACGGATATTAACTGGCTAAGCATGAAATCAAAATGTCCTTTTCGCACCTTTCAGAACTACAATAACTAAACATGTAAAGCTTTCTGTACACAAGTAGTGGTTTGCTATTCCTGTAATTTAAAAAGGTTCTGATGGACCAAGAGCAAAAACACTGATGTGTATTTACAAAACCCGCCTTTAAAAAAACAAAAAAAAACAAAACCATCTGCTTTACAACATGCATTTTCATTTCATGGAAGGCTATACAAAAGACAAAATAAATAATCACTTTTGTTATTTCAAAAGGCAGAGGGAAGTACTGCATGCATGGTCTAACCACATCTATCAGTGTCGAGGTGCGCAAACTGCTGACGGACAAATTAAAAACGGAGTGTTTAGAACTGACAGCACTTGTCTGTGTTAAATTGTGAGAATGTGGGAGAGACTATGCATGCAAATCTATACACACACACAAACACACACACATTTAAAAGCTCATAAGATTCATAGAGGACAGATGTACTAACGATCCCTGTTGTCACCAATAGCCCTTTATGTACTAAAATCCTACAGATTCACGTGCTTGCACACAAGGAGCACACAGGTATGACAAAACATTGCAGCAACATGTTGGAGAGCCACTCCAACACAAACAAGCTGGTATTAGGAATAGCTGGTGTCTTTCATTAAGCACACAAACATTTTGACAAATTAAGAAAAAAATATAAGTCTTGATATGTATGGAAAAGTAACAAAATATTTACAAAACGCTGATCAGTTAATACAAAAACATTTCAAAGTAGAAAACAATTCATAATCAGAAATGGATTAGCCTCTCAAGGCCACATAGAAATCTGCCTCAGCATCCTATAAATAATACACTAATGCCCTTAGAAAGAATTTTTTTTTCCTTTTTGTTTTCTTAAAAAAAAAAAAAAAAAAAAAACAATTCTATACAAAATAAAAAAATACCCATATAAAAAGGAATAGTAAGCGAGAGAAAAATAACCATCTAATTACACTGATCTAACAGAGGGAATGATACGGGAAGTCTGCCACTGGAGACAAATCCAGGAGGATGCCATGGATAACCCTAGGGGAGTTAAAAAAACAAAACAATCACCAGGTTTCTTTCAGGTCTTCTGGGAGCGGCGGAGGAAGCGTGTCTGGAAGGTGTGTGGCCACTTGTGTGGACACCAGTGTCTTCTGTTTCTTGGAGCTGCAGCAGGGCTTGAACAGTCGAGGGTCAATGATCACCTCCCCGAACCGTCCCTTATAGACAATCCCACAGCACACCTTTTGCCTGCAGGAAAAAAGAAGTTAGTTATTTGTCAGAGGCAGAAAAAGACAGAAACAGGTTAATGAATCGGTTCCCTTGTGTCCCCAAATACAAAGCTGCTCATTGAGAGCAGCGGCTTGCCTTTTCCAGTAGGAGCGGTCGAGGAAAGAGAAGACAGACGGAGTCGAGCGTCTTTGTTTGGACTCGATGTCGGAGCCGTCGTCTGACTGGTTGCTGTAACTGGGAGACTGGGATGGAGACATACTGGAGGTAGTGCTGTGGGCATCTGAGTCTGCTTAGAAAACAAAAGAAAAGAGTTTAATGCTGTGATCAACCTGATTTGGTAAATTAGTAACTATGGTTCAGTAAACTTTAAGAGTAACGCTTACTTTCTGATTATATTAGGTATATCAGTAACGAATGCAATGAGATCTGGCATTATCAGTAAGATTTTGTTAGACATTATTTTTTTAAATATGTCTAAGTAGTGGTGGCATACAACAAAGGTCCCGGGCTGGATTTGAACCCAGGACATTGCGGTTATACTGTATGCACCATAGCCAAGTGAGCCACCAGGACGCCCCAAAACAGTAATTTTCAACTGAGCTCTTTCAGTGTGGGCTAAAAAGGAAACATCACCAAAACCTTGGGCCAACACGGACCCAAATTACAGGTATTTGCATGACCATGATAACAGGTAATCTTAATTTATTCAGGGGAGGTTTCTACATTACTTCTAGATTAAAATAAAAATATTCTTTTCATATCTGACCAGTTCAAAATCCATTTGTAATACAAGACAAACATCTCAACACACTAAACCTATCAATGCAAAATTGTATGCGCATATTTTTGACATCAAAACAGATAAGAAACCTACTTTGTCTCTTGAACTTATGAAGCTTCTTCAGCTTGCTTTTCTTCTTCCCATCACTGTTCTTGGTCTTCTTAGGTTTTGTCAACTTGAAGCCCGGCCCGGCTCTGGCATCGACAACCTGTGTCATGTCACACAAATCAGTCAGTTCAAAGGGGTTACATGCAAATTACATGTCAATTAGACAAAGAAGATTATCACCATTCAAGCAGACAGGACTTACATGGTTCCAGTTCTTTTTGGAGCCATTTGGTAGCTTTTTCCATCTTTTCACCAACAGCACACAGGCATTGCAAATGTCTCCAACACGATCCTCTGACAGCCTTTACAAATAAAATTGAAAACACACACAATGTAATGTGAAATAGATAAGCTTCCCACCACTGCAGACTGAATCTCTCTCCAAACACAGACATAGATACCAATACCGCACACATGCACAATATGTAATCACTGAGTCCGACTCCTCACCCAAAACACAGCCTGAAAGTTTCTTCATATCGACTGCTGTCTGTGAAGCGTGAACTGGAGGACTTGGTCTTACAGATGCAACAGCCGTCGTTACTTCGGTAGATCTTTGACTTATGAAAGCCAAACATATTCTGTATGTAGTTCGCTGTTGTTAAAAAACCTGAAAAGAGTAAAACACAGATCGTTAATTGTCCCAGTCACCCGCAGTGCCGATGGCTGCAGAATGTGCAGATGTGCTCTGGTCATGCTTTCTACTACTGAAAAGGGGGCGGTCCCTACACACACGACCAAGCAAACCATTTGTTTTCCCCCTACATTTTAAACAAATCCCATGCCAAAAAATGTTACAAACCACTGCGTTTAACTAATAGTTTATGAAAGACTGGAAAAAGCACAACTAACTTGGGTTAATGCAAAATACTTAGGTTATATTCGGCACGCGAATTTTGTAATATAAGTAGCGGGAACACCAACACACCCATAGACATACGACATAACATTACACGGACGCTAGAACCTCAATGTTCGGCGAAAAACAGAAATTGCAATTAATCAAGTAGTTCAAAATTTACTGTTAACGTTAATATGAATCAGGGACAGCTACACATTATGCGGCGCCGCCGAGGAAGGCTCGCGAACTTGGTTTACAAATTGAACGGTTGACGTTAATATAACGTTAAGTGAAACCGCAAGTCCACAACGCATTTTATACACTAAAGTTACTTTTCCGAAGATCGGTCTTGTTGTGACAGTGTTTACGAATCAACGATACAGCTGAAGCTACAAAGTTAAACGTAGGTTAGTCAAGTTGTGTTTTTGTTTTCAGCGAACAGTCGAAACAAAAAGCGGGTAGCGCCTTCTGAAGTCAAGAAACAAAAAGCTACCGGGCTATTCGTTAAATTATGTCCAACACACGTGGATGCATTTCACACATTAATTTATTTGATTGAATTCAATTTGTTTTTAACATCGTGTTTAAATAAGAAAAGTTACAATGTAACAATCCTGCCCTTTAAATTCAAACTTTTGCCCGCTAGAGCGCCAAATACGGCTTATTGTTGTTAGCTAGCATGCTAGTTAGCCAACTTAGCTACCACGCCACGCTCTCGTTCACTTCCACGTTATCCCATTGTCGAGTGCAATATCTTGCAGAACTAGCTCGCTACAACGAACACGTCAGATTACAATTACACCACAGAATGACCACAGTTATTTAGTATAAAACAAGTCAATGCAGTTTTGCAAATGTAAATTCTGTAGAAAGGAAATAAAGGTGGACTTACTGAACAAAAACTTTGAATCTTCGCCGTATTCTTTTCACGCACTGCGCATGCCTTACTACTGCATACAGCTGACCATTAGAATATGATTAGCATAAAAAGACGGAATGAAAGAGTCGAGCGTAAAAACACCATATAAGGACTGCAGCCGCTCAGTTTGAACCGCTATTCAACCAATCGCTGCTGTCCATTCGTACTCTTTATGAATACTGCATGATGGGAGGTGTAGTGAATGAGTAGGAGATCTCTATGCCGACACTACTGTAACCGCCCCCTTTTAAACTCAACATCCCATAAAGCATCGGGTCAAAGGCTTTCAGAAAAAACAGCTATTTGACATGGCGCGAATGAGTTTGTTTACATTCTCCAGAGGCGGCTGTGTGTAGTATACTCACTCAGCAGAGAATATAAACTGTTTATTCTACCGCGTACTTCTTAATGAACAACTGGTAAAAAAAAAAATACAACAATGAAATCCAGTTTTATGCATTACTGATGCTTTATTCTTTATATATTTTTTTACACTGTACACTGTTGCTCACTTAGTAAACACTACATTACACAGCTATGTCAATAAATGTACAACAGTATTGGAAAACAAAAATATATATCTCCCAAGATGCTCATGTGGGTCGTACATTGACAAGTACAACACAATCAATCCAGACATGGTTGGCACAGGAAAGACATCATCCTTCACATCTTAATATCAAATCTCTTGTCCTGCACAGTAGGTTTAATGCAAATGGAGGAGGGCCCAGTAATACCTCAAGACACCCCAGTATATAGTTTATAGGGGTTAACTTTTCTCACGTGGATATTGCATAGCAGAAACCATGATGAAAATTCGGTAGGGGAAGAGCACTTCTCTTAGCTCTTCACACGGCCGCATCGGGCGCTCCGAAGATCATCCCAGATCACGAGTCTACAAAGATCATACTAACAAGTTTATGTTAAGAGAGCAGAGCCGATGTAGTGTAAGGAGTCAGCATGGGATGATGGGAAGGGGAAGGACCAGTTGGAGGTATTTACATGAAGGCTGTCGTTACAATCCACTTTGCACAGAAAGATGGGTTGAGCTCTACGGAGGAGTCGAGTCCAGAAACATGAAGCAGTGACTTGGGGGTATTTTTCCTCGTCCAGCTGAATACACTGTCCATCGCTGGCGTTAACAGCCACACAGTCTTATTGTCATGCAAGAGGGATCCTTATCTCTGCTCAAGTTATTCCATGTAAAAGATTTGCATACTAGTACACTTCTCAGGGAATGGCCCAAATGTAACACACTGTTTCATTTATGTAGGTGAATCGTCTTCCACACTACAAAAACGTCTGCCCCCTGTCATACACATACTTATAAAGCATACTTCTACATCATTTGCTTCAAGCTCTGCATTATGACATTGGAATCTGAGTTGACAACAGAGCAAGCAACTTGACGGACTTAACAAAATAATACTGTTTTTCTCTGAAAATATATTAACAGTTTTTGTTCCTTGTTTTCCCTTAAATATAGCCATTGTCAGCAGTTCACGATAACAATGAAAATATTTAGCTTTCAATAAAACAGTATAGCACAAGTGGGTTATCGTCAATAATGTGAAAATCATGGATCATAATAGAAAACATATTTTTAACATCTAATGGCAACATCATTGAGGATAAAAATAACAACATATCTTGAAAGGCTCATTGCACTTAATATATGGCAAATGTAACAGTAGCTTTAATATAAGCCAGAAAATGTCCTTTGTTCAAGTCTCTTCCTGCATAAAAAAGGTTCAGTTGTTCTCTTTATGGTCCCCAGCGATCTTCCTGGTCGGGTTCAACTGGTGGGAAGTTGTGCGGGTTTAGATACCGACACCTTTGACAAGCGAAGCTTCTAGGGTAATGTTGAACTCCTGCAGAGTCTGTAGGACTCTGATCAGAGAATTTACCAACGAGTGGTCCTTAATCAGTGCAGCGTCCTCGTACATCTGAGCAGTGATTGGACAGTCTGCGAGCAGAGCGATCCAGTGGTGCAGCAAATGGTCCCTAAGAGAAGTGGACACAGCTTTAGTCGACTGGTTCGATGTGGAGACAGCACAATGGAATTGAGCACAACAGTTAAAATTACATGTATTATTCAGAGGACTAAGAATGCAGAAGCTGCTGTCAGTTGTTATTGAATGCTGCATTTTGCCAATAAAAAACACAATTTGAAAAAAGCTTGGCAGTAAAAAATGACAGTAAAAAAGCTTATTTCAAAGACAAAGCACATTATATTGTAGTTGCAAATCCCTTCTGTTCTAAAAAGGCTTTTGAGAGCAAAGGGTATTGAGGTGTAACGAGTACTTAACAGAAAAAGATGAAAACACAATCATACACAAACACAGATGACTGCATCACCATGTGCATCACACACACACACACTCACAGACAAACACACTCAAACTATAACGGGGGAGGGGGAGAACTACAGGAAAGCAATAACAGTAATGTGACACTTTATGGATCCTCAGAGGAGAGATTCTTTTCGCTTGCCCACTTCCAGGTCAGAGTGCAGGATCAGATACAGAACATCGACCCTGGAGCTGTTAGGGAGTCAGTGTCTTGCTCAAGGACACTTCAGCAGGGTGGACGCTTGAACCTGAATCTGCTTGAAAGATGGGCTCCCTACCCACCATCCTAGCCTGCTGCCTAAAAACTTTCCCGTAATTTTTTTGAATGACGTTGTGAAACACTGAACTTCCTAGTCAACCACAGCAACTGTTTGGGATGTTCAGTGTGTTTGGGACAGATGCTCTGTCTTATGAGGTTCCTGAGTGCTGCCTACCTTGCACCCAGACAGACAAGCATCTGGAACTTCCCGTCCTTCCCGATGTTTCTGGATGTACTGTTGATGGCACGCATGAAGCGGCAGAAGTGGCGCACTCTGGTTTGCCAGTTCTCATCTAGAGTCACCTGCCGCTGCTCTGCACTCTCAAAGTACACTTGTGACTTTTCTGTTAGAACACAGATCAACCGGGAGACAAATCAATTCATTAACAATTCATTAGTAAGTAATATGAAGGTCTGTTTAAGGGCTGATGGTAATATTTCTAAGTCTTTACCTAAGAAGTCCCAGATGAAGACATTCTTAAAGAGTCGGGGTGACTTGAAACCGTGCTGGAAAACTTGCTCCAGCGCCCAGACCAGGCCGTACTCCCCACACAGCAGAAGGGTCAGACTCCCTCTCTATGGAGAAAAAACAAGGGAAAAATGATGAGGTTAGGTTATGTAATTTACATATGCAAATAAGGTTGTTGTTTTCTCACTAATGAGAATAAAATGGAACACTGCGCTGGCCATGTTTTGGGAATTCATACTCTTGAGGATATTCAGCACGTTTGAAAACAGTTTCTCAGAGCCAATCAACCCACTCAATTACTAAAATAACGTCCTGAAGTCTTGCAGGAAAGTGAATGTAAGGTGTTCTGGCACCCTGTGCAGCATTGTGACTGCGCAGGGTGCAGCTGTCTCGCCTGTCACTTTTCATGTAGTCACGGCCACAAAGCTTGTCAAGAGAAAACTGCAACTTGGGAATAATAAATCACTGTCACAAGAGGCAACTGCATTTAAATTGGCAGTGAATGCTGGACGAACTAAAGTGAATGCAGGATCAATTTATGAGGTTATGGAATGGAGTTTGTGGCTTGATCAACATGTGAGAAAGCATGTGCGAGGGAGAGGAATGAAGACAGGCCATTGTCTGTGTCTATCTGCAAATACATGACAAAAAAACAAAAAAAACCCCACAAATTGCAATTTTTGAGTAAAGAATTTTGTAAAAATGAAGCATTTTTGGCCTCACCAGCCCCCCTTATCCTGCATGTGGGTAAGGTAGAGAGAGCTGGAGAAAGGATGAAGGGGATTTCCCTGTTAAAATGCTTTGTACTCCAACTACATGATAATTGACTCTAAAGTTGAAAGTTAGAGTTACAATACATATAGATAATCTCAAATATGCATCTCCTTTCAATGGGAAATATCACTCCACACGCCTTAATAAGTAATGATTATAATTCGATCAGATTTTTTCCATGCACATTTATTGTAACCTTGAATTTAATTTAAATTCCAGCCATCTAAGGACAGAGTAAGTGAAGAATTCTTTCAGAGGATATCCTGATTATGAAAATCCTACATCTCAGGGTGTAAGACTTTAAATCAGCGCTTTATACCAGTACAGGAAGAAAGTGAAGATGTCTATATAGCCGAGAAGCTTAAAAAGCCACTAGTCACATATGTTGCTGATATTTATTTCCAAAAAATGGCCATTGTTCTCCTTTAATACATTTTAATAATCTGAGTCATAGCACACAACCAGCACTGTCTGAGGGACACAGAGACCACCAGAGGAGAAAGCAGCGTTTCCTCATTTGTGATGAATAATAGAAGTACATGTTGGGGCCTGTCTAGACTGCCGTCTCTCACCTCCTTCTCCGGCTTGTGGAAGTGCTTCACTATTCCATTGATGGCCTCTCCCACTCCCTCCTGGATCTGACCTGTGTTTAACTCTGGATGATGAGGGAAAAAACAGAGACTCAGTAAGCCAATACAAGCAGTCACAGGGAAGCAAAATTTCCAGTGAAGTCTTATTTAAACAGTATGTCGTTGTTCTCATGAAAGTGCCTTTGTATTCATTGATTTTATTTGCACCAATGAAGGTTATTAGGAACACTTTAGACATCAGACAGATCTGCAATGTGGAGATCTTATTGTTGTTCCCCGCTTGTTAGATAACCCTTATGTGGTTGTTTCCAATAAAGCTCTTATTGAAGAGTAAAAAGGAGATTTCAGAGATGTTCAGACAGCAGTAAGCATTCTGTGATACCTAAAGGGGTTATCGCCTTTTCTGAGACAGAAGATATCCCACTCAGTGACAAATGTTTCCAGTGAGCTAGACTGTAACAGAACGTCTACACACCTGCTTTAGATAAATTGTGGTTGTGTAGTTGAAGAGAACCACTTACTTGGTTTGCTGTTTGGCGAGATGGTAACAAACCTCCTCATCATCCCCGGGGACTGCTGCATCGGGGGCGTGCGGCACATCCTGTCATCATTCTCTGTGCTGGGGGTCATCAGCTCTCCGACCAGGATCCTCTCCAGACTGCCATCATCCACCCCCTTCCCCAGCCACCGGCCGCATGGGAACCTGCCACACACACACACACACGCACACGCACATGCACGCACGTCAGGAATAAGGTGTGATTTTTCTGTCTTTGGAGTACCTGCTAGTCCAAAAAACTATTAGGTAAATTTCTCTCAAAATGCGCACTTACTTGTAAGTGTGCCCTGTGATCTCGTTGCGGACCATAACACACTCCACAAGCCACTTTGCGTAGAGTCCCGTGTTATCATGACCCATCTGAACTGTGGTCAGCTTGCCCAGGTTCTGGCACTGAGAGAGAGCGAGAGGAGGGAATTTTAACGCGTTGAATAATCACCCCAAGCCAAAAATAAAAATTCAAAAAAATAAGAAATCAGTTGGTGTCTTTAAATCTGAGGATAACACCAACCTCAAACGTGATCTCCAGGGTGTTCCTGGGGACCTGCAGCACCCCGGTCTCAGCCAGCTCCCCAGAAACACACACCCATGGGTTGGCTGTGAACATGGAGCCACCCAGCTTCTTACTGGAAACGACCAGCACATGGTAGGGGATCACTGGGAGACAGAGAGGAGAGAAACAGATACGGTTTTAGAAGTACAGCCAAATAAAAATGTAAAAATAGTAGTTTACAGTAGTGATGATGGTCAGTAGCGTTGCCAATACAGTTTTTATCACTATGGTACATATGTTTCAGTTTCTGGTATTTTATTTGTGGTATTTTATTTGCTTCTATCTTATGTTTTACCTTGTGTTTTATGTGTTTTATGTCTTGTGGTTCATTTGAACCCTTCCTTTGTCCCTCTCTGTCTGTTTTAAGTGAGCTTGCCGAAACAAATCCTTTAAAGTACTCAAGTACTGATGGCAATAATGTATTGAACATGAACATGAGCGGACTGTATGGCATCAAAGTAGCACTCACTGATGGTGGTGAAGACATTGGTGAAGCAGAAGTAGTCCACAGCGTTAAAGGAGAGCAGGTGGTAGAGGAACTGCTCCTTCTCATCATCACAGCGCAGGAAAGCATAGCGTTTGTACAGTTTTCTAAGAAGAAAAAGTTTCACCATAATTAAAAATAAAATAAACATTATTGTATAGACTTACAAGATTACATACTTCCTATTATTTTGAAAAGTTAAAGGTGCCCAGTGGATAAATATTCTTCAACAGCTACACGACAGGTGATGCAGTAATTACTAGGTAAAGAGATAATAATGAATGCATACTGTTGGCTAAACAACAAAAGAATTGACAAAGTAAGGTCACAGAAGCAGATAGAAATCACCCTGAGTGTGACCCAGTTCACCAAAGCGATATCAATAATGAATAATCCTGTGAATAATTCATGCTGCGGTGGACTATAGTATGACACTTTGCAATTTCAAAAGAGGTAATGTATTATAAATGGGCAGAACGCACATTATCACGTTCATTTCATATGAGACATTCCTCCACAAGGACACGAGTCCCTGCATAAAAAGAAGGTCAAGATAAAAAAAAAAAAGACTCCATGATTTCCTCTTCAAAATGTGCAAGTTAAGACTCATCGTCTCCCTGTTATAACTGTCCATGAGACAGAGGCTCTTAGGCTGTTACAGGGTGTTACAGGGTGTTGTTGTGCTCACTTTGTAAGCTCGTGGTCCGAGAGCAGCTGCTTCAGGTGTCTGGACAGCAGCTTTTTCTCCATGGAGAGGCGAACCCAAGCCCTGGCCTTGCCCACGTCTGTCTTGATCTCACTTATGTTCTGGATGTGCCTACAAATAAAACGACAGAGCAGAGGGGTCAGACGAGGTGAAGCGCTCATGCATAAGAACAAACAGTGCACAAAAGCAAAGACACGCACACCATCTTCTTCATTATCATTATGGGAAAACAACGTTAACTGCAGCTAGGAGTCACTACCACGGCCAAAGAGCTGGATCTCAGTCTGCTTATGTAGCAGTATTTCCACCACGGCCGGGGATTCCACAGCAGACCGACACTCAGACTCCCCAGTGTGCGAGCCAGTCCCATGTCATCGCTCCGAGCCACTATCATGCCTCCCATGTCCAGACACATTCCCTTCCACTCCACCTGTGCCATAAGCATTGTCTGCTCCCTAAGAGCTCCTCCTAATGTCTCTCCACCCTCTACTCCCCTCCATGTTCACTCACACAAATTAACCCAGTTTCCTCCACTCATCTCCATAGCAACAGAGGAAAACATCTACTGGACAGAATATTATTGCAACCTCTTTAAGATTACCTTGAATATTTACACAATCATTAAAGGCTTGACAATGTGCAGGACATTTTCTTTTTCAAATTTCAACATCAAAACTTACAATATAAATAACTACTGTCTGGTAAGATGATGCATCAATTATTAAAACCCTACGATGGTAAGGGAGGTGGCTGCTTCTGTGAGAGAGTTTGTTTATGTGCAGGGAGTCAGACACAGACATGAGTGGGGAGGAGGGGCTCGCTGTCAGCGGCGGGTACAGCTGTGTGTCGGTGCCCTGAGCTAACCCTGCCTCGCGTCTTAGCCGGACCGGCGGGGGGTCTGGTAATTAGGCTGGAAGTAACGTGCTGTTGTTACCCGTCTTCACTCTGCGCCTCCTACATGCCGCACAAGGAATGACATTTCACATGATGACTCCTGATCTCTGGCTGGGCATGGCAGACATGATAACAGTGATCGCATGATAACAGTCTCATGCCGCCATCACACAAACACACACACACACACATGCATGCATGCACACACAAACATACAAACACACACAAACACACATACACCATGTAGGTTTCTGTCTGCTGAAGGAGCTCTCACAGGCCATTCAGTATTTTATCAATATAGATAGTACAATAATAAACAACATTGAACTAGTAATAAGCCTGGCAGTAAGCTGATTTTCAATGCAGACACCAGATTGTGCTGGACAAAAATATTAATCAAATCTGAGAAAAACATTTTCAGCCAAAACTGACATTTCAGCAGAATTCTGACACAAATCATAAATTAATGCTTGTGTTGTGCAACTAACACGCTGTGAAGGCAGTACACTTTTAGTAGAGATTTGTTTATGCACTGAAGGCTATGATGAAGCCATCATTAATCTAGGGCAGGGGTTTTCCAACATTTTAATGTCACAGACCCCTAAAGAGACACACATTAGGCCATTTTGTCTGAGGGAATCAAATGGGAAAGATTTTGTTGCTGTTGATTCAGTATTAAATTGTCTACTCTGTATGTGGGGAGGTAATAGTGGTGAGAGTGAAACCTAGGATTAAAATAGTCATTCTTATACATTCTCTAATTGGGATTATTTTAATTATATTGAAATTAAATTATTACTGGTTTTGCTGGGGGGGGACCCCCTGAAATCCCCTCAGGCACCCTTGGGGGTCACCTAGGGAGAACCACTGATGTAGAATACATAGTAAATTCAAAGTAGGTATTATTCAACAGTCTACCAGAAGGGGGCAGCCTTACTCAAACTTACTTTCCTCTGATGGTGAACTCCAGCTTGAAAGTATGTATTAATATAGTACTATTAATACAAATATGTATATATACAGTGCAGAGAAAAATGTAGAGACATTGTCCTTTATTCTTTTTTCCTTTATTAGGCTCCCCATTAGCCGACGCCTCAATGACTGCTAGTCTTCCTGCGGTCAAAGACTCACCTCATGTCCTGGATCAGAGAGACTTTGAGGGGGGGCATGGCAGATCCACCATCAGATTTGCGTCTCTCAGTGTCGTGGATGAAACCTGAGGTAGGGAAAAAACAAGGTTAGACTATGAGATATTCACATCGTCACCACACCACTCTCCAGGTCTGATTATAACCTTTACCTAACAGCAAAGGTGATTCATTTGTTACATATCACATTTCCATTCATTTTGTTTATTTGGTGATGGAGCAGCTGATTTCAGCATTCACCTGGAGGTCCTAAACCGCCTGGAGTCGCATCCTTCTTCTCTTTGCTTTCCTGGTAGTGGAGCAGGTGGGACCACAAGGCAGATTTGCCCTGAAGAAGCAAACATACACCATTAGTGCCATCAATTGCTGCGAAGGGACAGTGTTGATGAGAGTATGTCAAGAAGCCGTGTGTCTCTGTGGTGTGTGTGTGTGTGTGTTTTTTTTCCAGACCTGTTTAACCTGCAGCCCATGGCTCCAGATCCTCTCCAGCAGGTCACAGAGGCTGGCGATGAGCGTGTTCTCCTCCACGCCAGTGATGCTGACCTCGCCGTGACCGAGCTCCACTGCCTCCCGACCCATCTTCTCCACCAGCATACGCTTGGTCTGCAGGCAAACACACAAATACACACACATAAATACACACACCATCGTTACTTCTGGTGATCTAGGAATTTAAAGGACAATACCAGTGTTTTTGTGGCAATCATCTAGGTTCATTCATCTAAGTCACTCTGAATAAAAGTGTCGACTAAAAAACTGTTAATGAAAGTGTAGAAAACATGATGAGTATTACTCTGTTAAAATAATGTGGCAGTGTAGAGATCATTGCAAACAGAGCAAAACTGAACATCTACAGCACAGATATGCACAAACCTTGTTCCTGCACTCCTTGAGCAATCCTTCAACAAATTTCCAGTTAGTCTGAGCGATGACGGAAGGTGAGAGGTTGGACAGTTTGGGCTGTCTGATGGTTGTGCCCAGGTTCCTGGCCTCCTGGATGTATTTCTGGTACCAGACAGAGAGAAACAGTCAGGAAACCACAAACCAAAAAAGGGAGCTCAGAAACAGCTGTGGCAGAAAAAGTTCAGCACATAGGTGGGCTCACATCACTCATGAAGGTGACTACAACATTCACTACAAACACTGGATAAATGGTTGGCTAACTACAGGTGTTGGTCTCAGTCAGGAATAGAAATAGAAGGGATATTAGTGTAAGTATAATTCTGAGTGTTCAATTACAGTGAAGTGCAATGGAGGCTGTCTGATGATGGTATCTGATGATGGGTTGCTATACATTTATTTTCTGTCCTAAATATAGATTCTATGGGGCTTGCTAGTGTTCAATATATAGATTCAAATGTTCAATGTATATATGTTGAGTGATATTTCTACCGTCTATTGTCTGTCATATGTCTTGTCAATGTGTCTCTGATCCAAGACAAATTACTGTACAATTACAGCAGTCAATATCCAGACTTCAGCCTTAAGATATTGAACTGATACCCCAAATATGATATGTCCTAGAAGGTAACATGGGCTATCAGGTCGAGCACTGCTGGTGGTGGAGGAAGAGGAGGGACGTGAAGACCACATGGGGGGATAGGTCATGTGGTCACAGTGTGAAGGCGAAGGCCTCACTGACTACCAACACATACCACATCCACAGTCACCGACTTTAGACAGGGCTTGAAGGACTGGGAGAGCCAGTAGTAGTCAAGAAACAGCAGGAGCTGCAGCTCCGGAAACAAGCACTCCACATGCTGAGAGTGTGTGTGTATGCGTGTGAGACAGGCCGAGAAAGAGGGTGTGTGTGTGAGAGAGAGAGAAACAAAGAGCGAGGACAAGATAACAACAGAATCAAAATAAGGCGAAGAGAGAATGAGTCATACAAACAGAAAATGAACAAAGACAACAATGCTCTGTCATTCCAGAATGACAAACGAGGCACATGGTTATGAAACAAGAAAAGCGTGGTAAGCTTGAGTGAAGCAGAACATAAAGCCTAAACAAAAAAATCTTCATGTATAACATCTACAATTAGATGAAAATCTATACGACTATAACGAAAATCCACATAGGAAAACCACAATGGAGACCTCTCACCTCTCTCTGGTCATTGTCTAAGTAAAGGTGCTCAGCGTGTTGCTTCTGTCTGTCCTTCCTCCTCCACTGGGCCGGAGCGCTCCTC
The DNA here is from genome assembly GCF_048128805.1 of Centroberyx gerrardi. Classification (NCBI taxonomy): domain Eukaryota; kingdom Metazoa; phylum Chordata; class Actinopteri; order Beryciformes; family Berycidae; genus Centroberyx; species Centroberyx gerrardi. The sequence goes on from NC_135997.1 coordinate 14,940,565, forward strand.
TTTGCCCATCTATAACACAAAACAACACGGCTTTAGCATACCGTCAACAAAATTTGAAAACATAATTAGGAATCACAGTGCAACGTTTGAAGTGAAAGCAATGTGAAAGAGTCACTTGTTGCTGGTGGGCCCAGTGGAGAGCACATCGGACTGCAGTCGGGGGAAGAAGCCTTGTTCGTAGCGGCCCTGACCGATCTTCATGTCCAGCAGGTGGGGGTGCAGGGCCGTGTGGTCGATCTTTGACACTCTCATCTCAATGGCCTTCTCTGTAGAGGAGAGGTGGGGGGGTGAGGAGGAGGGGGGGTGAGGAGGAGGGAGGGGGGGTGAGGAGGAGGGGGGGTGAGGAGGAGGGGGGGTGAGGAGGAGGGAGGGTGGGTGGGATTGGTTAGATCACAGGATGCAGTGCTTTGTGTTCTCTGTGTTCCCTTGTCTGAGAAGAATAATTTGCCCACCTACACATTTTATTTTGGGCAAAGTCATAATTATTTAAAACAAAGTGTTGATTTAAATTTATGTAATCATCTGCTCATGAATTTTGAACCATGCCCTCGTATGACTACCATTCATAATAGTGAGAGATGGATTTTTGCTATATCCTGCATTCTGATTTCACCAAGTTCATAGACTGCTCTCATGTCAAAGAATCATTTGACTATCACAGAAAAAGAAATGATCCTTTAATGAGACCTGCTTTTAATATACATGAAATTAAAAATAATAATAATAATAATTAATATGTAGGGCTATTCTGACCAGAAACCTACAGTAGTCAAAAATTGCCCTGGGTAATTTACCAATATTTTTTTCCCAATCATTCAAGCAAGCTCCTTACAATTCCTGTAGGTAGCTAAACAATTGTGTTGAGAAAACTATGACAAGAGACCTCTTAGTTTCTCATTTAGTCAGTCATTGATGACAGAAGAAAGAGAACAAGTTAGACATGAAGATAACACTTCAGCTCAGCCCAAACCACCAAGAACTTCTTCCAAAGAACCAGCTCACATTCGCCCATGAACGACAGCTTTAGACAGTGTTTTTCAGAGTTGGATCCAAGCCCATAACATGAGTTGCAACATAAGTTCCCAATTATTCTGGAGAAATGGAATCAAATTTGAATAAACACAACAACAATAAGCACAGTGTTACAAAGGAGAAAATTGAAACATGAAAAGAAAATGTAAGCTTAATCGATTAAACTGATCCTTGCTAGCTAGCTGGCAAATATGTTGGATGAAAAAACAAAACTGACCATGTGAGAAATATATAAGAACTATTTATGATGAAAAATGATATAAAAGATGAGGAAAATTCTGCAAAAATGAAGAACCCTAAAATTGATTTCCCTCAGCGATGCAGATAAGACTGGGAAAAACAAGTCCACACTGTCTGAAGCTGTGATTCACAGGAACAAGGACTTAATGCCCAAAATCTCATCTCTGATTAGAACTTATTCTAGCCCATTCACCTGCATGCTGAGTTATCACACCACCACAAGGACCAGTGATAGCATATAACATTGTTAATAGGATTCCGCTCACCAAGCCTAGTATGAACTGACATGCTTGCAATGCATTGTGGATCACACAGAGGAATCTCAATAAAACAAATACTATAAACTATCAAGTCTTCTGTATAAATCACTATTTCATTGTGTTCTGTGTTGGAGCTGATAGCTACTGTGTGGACAAGATGAAAGGAAATGAATCAATCCTCCATGAGTGTATCTGACATAATGCATTGCAAGCACATTCAGAGACCTGCCACCAAGGAATGTTTGAAGTAATGAGAACAAATGATTACTAAGGTGGGCCTTGTAGTTCTCTAGCCCAATGGCATGAGGTCCAGGGGCGACAAAATCTGCTTTTTCATATCGCTTTTTAATCAGGTTGTCTGCAAACAAGACAGCAGTTATCAGTCAGTTAAGTAGTCAGAACAGATCTCGAAGGCGGTCAACATTTGACACCATCTAACTCATTTATGCTCACTATTGTGGAAAAACAGTTTCAGGGTTCCCACACTCACTTGGGCATCAAATTCAAGGGTTTATTAAAGACTTTCAAGGTCCTGTTTGGTGAAATTCAAATTGCCACGTTTTGGGGTAAGACATGGCATTGATCAAAATTAGACATAGAGGCCTCATTTTTTTACTTGTGTCAAGTCAAGAAACACTGGTCTAATCATTCATTTTTAAACTGAACACTGGCTATATATCAACTAATCAAATCAAATATCAAATATCTATCACAGAGTTTTCCTCAGGATGTGAAGTATTCATGCTAGGATGGATAAGTATTTTATTTTAATAAAAAAGAAATCAAGTACTTTCAAGACAATCCATTCATTTTCAAAAACGTTTTAATCCTTATTTTATTTTTCACAAATCCAGATTTTCAAGGCCCATGGGTGTTTCCTTTTTCCTTACCCGACTCTTCAATGTTGGTGCATTTCTGGTACATGGAGGTGCGCAGAGTGGGCGTGCGGACGTTCAGCATGCGGATCTTATCCACGCGGGAATCAAACACCCTCAGCGTGTGCTCCTTGTCCTCGTCGTCATGGCAGAGGATCTTACTATCGATGAAGGAGGCAAACATCTGAGTCTCCAGGAAACGGGACAGGAAGGGCAGGTAGGGCTCCGGCTGGTCAGAGAGGAAGGAGGCCTGCAGGGCAAATAAAAAAATATAATAATAATAATTGAAAGGGTTGGAATGCATCAATCCCATTAGTGTGTGACAATTACTCAGTTATACTTTACAATTTAATAGGGATGGACGATATGCTTTTCGATACACAATATGGGGTTCACGATTTGCTACAACCACAATACGATGTAATAAATAAAAGTTCAATCAGAACAAAGTGACTGTGCAGAATCATGTTTATTTCTGAGGCACAAATCATTCTAGCAATGTCACTGGCTTGCTAGAATGTAAGGAACAATTTAAAAATGTCATTACAAAGTGCAAATAATATAATTTCGATGGAGAGCTTGTGAAAATGTGATGGGCAAGCTGTCTCATCTGTGATTACTACAGCAGAATAAAATGTGGGTAACACCGCCATTCATTTTTCTGCCCCACGATACGTATTGTCACATTTTTGTATTTCAATATATTGAATTTCAATACATCCTCCCATCCCTACAATTTCATGTTATATTTCAAGTATGGCCTTTCGCTATACTGTGCTACACCTGAACCATCCACACCAAGCGGCAGATCTCACCTTGTCAAAGTTCTGCATCTGGTCTCGATTGCTGAACCAGGACTCCTTGTCCTGGCTGGGCTGGATGACAAACACCTCGTAGTCGGCAAACATCTGTGTGAATCGGTTGGCGAAGACCTCGCGCACCTGGATGTTGACCTGGTGCATCTTAAGTTCTTCCTCATCACACTGAGCCCGTATATCTTTATTACTGCTGGCATCCTCTCTCACCTCCAGCTGATTTGCACACACGCACACACACACACACACACACACACACAACACAAAGGAAAAATAACAAAATGAAGAAAAGATAGGCAGAGATAGGGAACAAGGTTATGAGAATACAGGCTTGATGAAGAATGAGCAGTCCAGTGTGTTTTCTGACTGTTATCACAGGCTGCTGATGGAGCAGCGGGGTTATGGGAAAGGAAGTGAAGGACATTTGTTTTGATTTATGGACCAAAGCGAACTGAAACACACATTCCTTATTTAGCATGTCATTGTGTCAGCTTTGCATATGCCCGCATGAGTGGGTCAAAATAACACTGACTACCGCTGTGTGCCTGCATAAATGAGGAAACAGAAAATGGTAAACAAAGTCACAATCCAATGACATGATCATATGACCCACTAACCTCATAACATATCCCATAATTCACTGCCTCGCTCCCTTAATTCCAACTCAGCAGTGACTTTAGATAAGAGTAAGCATCTGTGAGGCCTGACCTCCTAGCTGGAAAGCTATACGCAGACTATCAGGCAATCCCTTCAGGGAAAGCTAATGCCAGCCACCAGTCCATAAGCTGATTAGGCTGCACATACAGAGACAGCCTCTAGTTAGCAGCTAATTCATCCATCCATCAGCCTTTAAAGTGACTGTTCCATCACACGACTGTCTATTACCAACAGCTCTCTCTGAAATGCTCAAGCCAAATGGAAATTAGGCTGTACAGCAGCCAATTACAGCTGTTGATGGCAATGTGGCAGCCAACTGTATCATCAGGCTGGTGCTCACAACACTCCAGCTGTGGGGAAGACATTTACGAGGAATCTCTCCAACAGTGAGCAACATTTCTACTCTAACCTATGCAAAACATTCTATCTAAAACTACTTAATGTTGTCTAAACAAAACCACAAAATAATTACATATGGAAAGAGCAGAGATTGTATTTGACTTGCGGATATTTGAATTTGTTAAACTCATATAGAACTGTTGAATTTAAAAAATGGATTTGTTGAATAAAATAATTTGAAAATTGCTTTTGTAAAGCTAATTTGCCATTGAATGCAGGGGCTTCAAATTGAATGTGATTATATTATTGAATTTTACTTTTTTGCACTTCATGTATCATATATAAAGCTCTTGATTATTTTCATTTGCCAATGTTCTATGATTGTGAATCAAAGAACCTGAAATCACAATATATGATTTCACATGATTAGTTGTGCAGCCCTAATTCTATGTCAGATTTCCTCACTGGGAAATGCTCTCACCTTCTCCAGACTGACCCCTGTCCTCTTGACCAGCGCCTGCAGTCTGGCGATGGTTTCATTCTCCCTCAGCAGGTAGGAGTTGAGGGGCGAGGCCAGGTTGCCGTTGCGCTTGTCGGACACCATGTCGACGGAGCGGAAGCCCCTGTATTTGGCCTGGCTCTCGCTGGCGTGAAGGTTTCCCTCAGGAGACACGCCGAAGGACATGAGCACCTCCGAGATCTCCTGAATGAACTCCAGCTTGTTGGGAAACTGGGGCAGGTCCTCCGGTAGCTCGATGAAGTGGTTGTCAATGTCCACAAAACACAAGTTAGCCTGAAATAAGACAGAGCCGTGGTCACAACATGATAATACTGATGGTAATGCCTGAAAAAGATACAAGCCCTGCTAATATCACTACTAGTCCTGAACTGAAACGGGCACACTATGCTGGGACTAGCAGCAATGGACCCTGAAATACTCCAGAAATACTCCAGAAATACTCCTGAAATACTCCCTACGCACTCAGCATTTGTAACATAAAAAGACCTAAGTTCAAAGGATCTGGAATAATTTCATACTTCAAAGCAGCAAAAAAACATGCAGAGACAAAAAGAATGAGAAGAAGAAAAAAATCCTGTCCTCCATGGCTTGCATCAGCTATACAATAAAGGGCCTACCTATGCAGAACGGCTTTAGTAAAACGGCTTGTTCTGATCATAAATAAAAACACGGTCAAAAGGATGGTTGTATGCCTTCAAAAGGGACAAGATGGAATTCATCCACTGAAATATTGAGCATCTTTTTCAGTCTGTTTCAACATACAGCCTCTTTTGGAGTCTACCTCCTCTTTTGGTTGAATTGCCAAAATGCCCAGCAAAACAAGTAATCACAAGTCTGTAGAGGCATTCATGCAGCCGTGAAATGAGGTAATCTGCATAGTTTTTCAGGGCTAGAATAGGCAAATGAAAGAAATGACGACAGCTCAAACACAATATAGGACGAAACTGTGTTGAGTGTGTGTGTGCGTGCGTACCTCCTGTGGCAGCTCTAGCTTGGTGCGGTCATCCTGTCCGTTGGAGTGCAGGCCCATAAGGTACGGCACGGGGGCGTCCAGGAAGTGGAGGAGGGAGGCGGGCAGAATGGGCACGTAGACATGCTGCCACTGGAACGGGAACATTAAGGCTGTGATGCTCTCGGCCACTGTCATCAGCCTCTGGTAATCTGTTTCACACACAAAGTAAAGGCAGAAGAATAAGAGATGATCGCCAAATGAATACACAGACTGACCAAACAGTGCAGGGTTCAGATGGTTCATTTTCTGAGCTTGTTTTTAGGCTCAGTTATTCCTTAAAGAGCTAAGTAAATCATAATTACAGCTAACATGATTCTAAGTGATCACTTTCATCCCAATGTTTTGTTGTTTTTCTGATTGGAGCAGTGTCTTTCAGGATGACAGGGACTTATTGACAAGGTACAAATGCACAGCATAATCATGACATTGTCCGCATGCAAATGCCTGCTCAAAGACAAAATGAATGATAAATTAAACATTTATGCGATATTCTGGAACACAGTATGGGATGGGTATTTTCCACTGACTTCATTAAGAGAGAGAGCACAGATAATCCCTCACAGACATTCTTTAGTAGTAGTGATTTAGTAGTGGCCTTTCCTTCTAGGAACTTAGTGGACTAACATGCCAAAAAAAGAAAACACCCCACACTGTTACAGTGCCATGTGAAGGCTTTAATCTGGTTGTTTACATTATTCTCTCAGTAACCTGTAGATGTAGGAGTGGATTTGGATCAATGACCAATCTCGTTAGCTGTGATGACGCGCAGTAAGCTCGACCTCTGGCCGACGTTCTTCCGTCATGACTTCATTCAGTGCCACTCATTCATGCGCAGGGTTTCACACTTTAGTCAAGTGTTTGGCATACATGTAAACCAGCGTCCGGTCCTCTTCATCTGCATTCCTGTGCTATCTATCGAGACCTATATTCAGCAGCTGCTCCGTCGCTGCCGTTATGGTGCCAAAATAACCACTCTTCCTTCATTTGGCCTTGTGCTGGTCAACCAGAAGAGACTCTCTCCCTGGCCTGGGCCTCCCCCTCATTCTCCCTCTCACCAGGCTACCTTTCCCAGGATGGGGACAAGAATACTAACATCGCCTGTCTCCTCTTATACTAGGCCACAAGAAGCCATTTCATCACATGAAACAGAGACAAACACGAACACACACTGCCACATTCACACATGGGTGCATGCCCACGAAAACTCCTATGAATCACCATAATCCTTGCCAACAACAGTTGCAAAAAAATGAGAAAGGAGCCGCCCTGTCCTCATCAAAAATAATATTTCATGCCAGGTGACATTAAATGTAGATAGCAGAGCAATTTGGGTTGAATAAAAGAATTGCACCAGATGAAAGTACTGCAGCCTCTTCTTGTCCAGTGATTTATGCATGCAGGATTAATTGAAATCAATTAAAAGTGGGTGTGAAGTTGACAAACGTGCACTTTGATAAACTTTCTGTTGTGTGGAGAGAAGATTGGTAGCATTTTGGACTTGAAGGGATTTTTGTTCCATCCACTAAACAAGCAGTGTGCAAAAGCGTGCAGTATTGCAAGCTAAAAATATACTGGACATACAGAAGTGAAACTGCTACAGATCTTCTTGCCGCTCTCTAAGTTGATTGCTAAGTTGATCAAATGGCTTGTGACAAAGAAATCTGTATTCCTTTGAACAGCTCCAGTTGGTACCTTGGCAGTAATGGAAATTATTTACTGATTTTGATCAGTTAATGTTTTCATTTGTTCTTAAGCAAATGGGAAAGCCAGAGAAGGACATATATTTTGTACATTTTCCATATACGCAGTCCTCGTTTACTAGATTTTGTTCCAGCATAATTGTGACCCTGACTGCTGTCCCGCCTTTTGTCAGTGCAAGTGTCCCGTTCTTGCAATTAGTATGATGAGCTGCATAATTTTGTGAACTGACCTGACAGGCTAAGAGCAAAACTAAAACGAGAGACTCACAGACTAAAATGAAAATGAGAGAATCTCTGGAGGAGAGGTTGTAAAAAAAAGTTGATGGGGAAAGAAGAATGACAGCAGGGTAGGGACTCAAGCGTGTACAAATTTGATGAAGAGTGGAGTCGTGGTGGGCAAGCACTAATCTTATAAATCTAATAGAGAAAGAAAAGTGGGCAGGGTGTGTGTGTGTTAATGCCATGCACTAAAATCCATTGAAAAAGAAAATGTGAGAGAAGTGAGAGTAATTTATTCATTTGAAAAAGTAAGGAGTATGAGTATAGAGTGGAAAGTTAAGCTTGTTGAGGTATCTTATAACCTCAGCCTAACACAATGCGTTTACACAGTTTAAGATCTGTGTTTTTGAATGTGATTTCATTCGGCTCAGTCAGCTAGGCCTGTAGCGGGTACCATATAACTGCAGTGTCATGGGTTCAAATACGGCCTGTCACATGTCACCCCCCTTTCTCCCAGTCTTGCTCTACTGTGTCTATCAAATAAAGACAGAAAATTCCCATAAAAATAATCTTAAAAATGATTTACTTTTATCCATTACAGCTTGTCACAAAGATTCTCTGAACCTTTAAAGCTCTGTCCAATGGATCACATCCACAGACAGCTTAGCTTTAAACAGTGTCTATGTGCCCCTGATGTTTGCATTTATCCACCATGCTAAAGCAGACCAGAACTAGCTCTGACAGTTAGCACAGTTTGGTCACAGACTCTTTAATTAACACATATCAGATTTGGAACAGCAGGAGAACTAATGATCCTTATTGACAATTGAGTCCTCAACTCTACTTTACAAGATAAGGTCATCACAACCTCCAGTATGTTAGAACTTTGTTGACAGGATGATTGGGCTAAATGGCAAACAGTGATGCTTGGATACATGACAAGGTTCCCTTGCTCCCTTTGGGAAGGTAGGGAAAGCAGCAGATACTTATTTCAACAGCATTTCATGTTAACGGCTTTGTGGGAAAAACGTTGGCCAGAGTTATTATAGTGCTATTTTTAGCGCACCACACACAGTCATCTCCTTATTTGCAGAGCATCCCTTTCCCCAGTGTGAGAGTGTGTGTGTTTGTGTGTGTGTAGCATTTCCTAACAATCCCTCATCTCTTCTCAGTGGAAAATCGGTAGGGCTTAACTCTACACAACACTCTTCACACATTCAGCAGTGATGAGCCTTGTGGGGGGAAAAAAGGCATGATGTCACTTCCAACCAATAATAATCATCCTGCATCACTGCCATCCTTCTTGTCTAAGGGTTGCCTAGCAACACCACGGCTTTGCCCCTTAAGAGCTTCTCCCCCCGGCCTCTGGCGTTTTGTAAACAATTTACCTTCCCTTGCCCTGTAATGGATCCAATCGCCACGCCAGCTCCAGCATCCTTAAATAATTTCCTTGCTGCTCTGCACGCTCACATTCTCTCCAAATGCACTCTTCCGGTGTTCAATACAGATTTCAGCATGACATACTGCAGAATGATATGAATGCCAACTTTTCTAAAAAACCATACTGCTCAGCAAAGTATGGTTTGTATTAATCTGATCTGTATTGAGCTATTACTATTCATGGATGAATATTAATGGGGATCCTGCTTTGTGAATTGTATTACTGCCAAAGGATGTGGATAATGGTTCGGTTGCTGTGGGTTTTTATCAAAAGCTCCTGTGGAATTAAGTATTTTACTGCCAGACTCCCGGTGTGGGTTTTGATTTTAGAATGAAGCACAGGGAAAACAAAGAGGGACTGATCACAGCAAACAAAAATGGCCCTTCACAGCACACTGCTGTAAGCCAGCCTGTTCACCCCAGCAGTTCAAATGGGCACACAAGAAGCACACACATAAGACCCTCTCTCTCACACAGGCATACCCGCATTTACATGTGGGTCCTGGCAGTGGGAGCTGCCTGTGACGGGGGAGCGGACGAACATTTACACAAGCTAGAACTCGCAGCCCATTTCTTTAATGGAAGCACTCAACAGGTTACATAATCTGCTGGATAATAGTTGCACTAAGCATACCAAACACGTGTCGGTGGCCACAGCCTCGGGCCTTGTTCTCTGTCCCTACACAACAGCTGTCCTTAAGATTCACAACTTCTTTAGTTGGCCGCAAAGCCATATTACAGAACAAAACTCTAGCGATGACATTAGGAGTAATATTTCCTCTCCAGTGTATTCATCTGTCATGTCTAGCATCCTGGTGAAGGACACCTTGCCAAGAGGTAATATTAGTCAGATTTATCTTGAAAAGCACAAAGAGCTCAGCAGCCCAACAGCTGTTTGCCATTGAACACAACATTGAATCATATTATGTATTATGGCCAGAGATAAACACCCTTTTCTTGAGCTACAGTGAATAAAGTAAAGAGCTCCAACAATTCAAGTATCACCCAGAAAATCAAAAGGCTTTATAAACATCTTCTCACCATAAATTTACTGGAGACACTATAATTACTAAAGAATTCAAGCTGCTTACTTTTCCTCGAGGATGAACAAGGCTACACTTCTGAAAACCTCTCGGCAACATTGACCATCAGTGGTTTTTCCCATCATGTTGATGCAACAACCATTAATCTTAGGTTCTCTAATACAATGATGGGCTACGGTTACACTTGTCATTTCTACATGAGTTTTGACATCATTGCTAATGTGGTGGACAAGAACCGCTCAAACAGGTCATCACAGCTAACGAGATTGGTCATTGATCCAAATCCACTCTTACATCTACAGGTTACTGAGAGAATAATGTAAACAACCAGATTAAAGCCTTCACATGGCACTCTAATAGACACAGAGCTTTATTCGAGCATAAGCAAGGGAGAAGCAACTCTCTCATCAGAGGAGTAAGTCTCTAATCAGAAAGGAGTGTGCAGAACTTTATACTCTACATATGGTGTGACTATGGGGTAATCATCTTCCTTAAGATAAGCACATAACAATCTGAAGGTTAGACACCTGACAGACTGAGAAAACAATAGCGTTTTTCATAAGTATCTTTTAGCAGCAAAAGTATCTTATGATCAGCGCTGACCTCAAGGCTCAGCTCTGAGTTAGCCACACAATTGTAGCATAATTCTAGTAGCAGTTTTCCACTGAGTTATGCTGAATCTTATACAGGGCATTTTCTATTGTTTGATATATGCTTTAGAGTTCTGCTTCCACACTAAAGATCTGATTTTATGAGATCACTTCGCTGTATGTCCACACCTGAAATTCCCTGAAAGTGGCTGTTATGCATAATGCATTAGGTTATCCCGCTCTCCCACTCCAACTCTTCATAATATATGTGTGTGCGTTGCGGATGGATTGTGTTCACACTACATAGAATTATGATCCAAATGCAAGCCTGACCACTTCTCTACTTGGTTTTGAAAACCTAATAATGTGAGCAAAATGTGACTTTTATGTGTTGGGACCTGTCACGTAATGCATTCCTGGCTTGACTGGATGATAAAAGTTGCATTAAAAACAACAAGTGTAACCGTACCCGTGGCACTTCAGCCATGGAGGGCTAGCTACTTACGCTGTGAGTAGAGCAGGATCTGGATCTCCAGCAGGGCACAGGTGAACAGCTGAAGAACGTTCTCCACCCCCAGCAGATCAAACATCTCACTGATGGCAAAGTCAAAGAGCGGCAGCTCAGCTGTACTCGGCCTCTGGCACACCACCGGCCCGTAGACGCCTGAGAACTTGAGGGAACGGCCCGAGGGTGGCAGGGGAACCTCGTAGAGGATGTTGTAGATGTAGCTCTCCAGGGGGAGGGGCGGCGGCTGGGGGGAGGTGACGGCCTGGTGAAGTTGCTGCAGCACCTTCCTGCACGCCTGGGCAAAGGCCATGGGTGCAATCAGGCAGATACACTTCGACACGTACAGCGTGTCACGACTGATGTCATACGAGTTGAAGCGCTGCAGGCGGGAGATAGCGGGAGCGGCATGGAGCGTGGGATGGGGCTGGGGGTGCTGGCGGGGCAAGGAGTGTCGCTGGTCCTCGGGCCCTTGCGGCGAGGTGGGGGTGTGCAAGATGTCATACTGCTCTGCATTGTGCATGTGGTAGAGGGTCTGCATAGCACTGCAGATCTGCTTGCTGGTCACCTCCTCGAAGAAGGTGAGGGCGAAGCCGTAGGTCCGGGAGCCGTCCTCTCTGGTGATGATGAAGGAGTGGAACTGAGGCTCCCGAGAATCAACCTGCGTCCGGAAGGACAGACCCTTTGGCATACACAGCTGAGGGAGAACGGAGGGAAAGAAAGAGAGACAAAGGAGAGGGGTATGAGACTTCAGCAGAACCTTGTTTATCCTTGAAAATGATAACTGATAACCATGTAGAGATCTTACCATGCCAACTGCATCCTGGTCAAATGGGCTCCACTCGACATTCTCTGGATAGTGCGCTAGAACTTTGGATTTAAAGGTTCTCCGCAGTGGACTCTGCTCAAAATTCTCACCTGAAAGAGAAACAGATAGAGCGAGACAAAAAGGAGGAAAAGGGTCAGCACAGGAAACCAAATACAAACAGAGGAGCACAGGGACACTGAAGTCTTATCAGAAGCAGGCTTGAGGTGCCAGGCACACCTCCAGAGGAAAGAGCAAGTCAGCATTTTCATCTTGAGAGGAAGACTGTATTGCATCATATAAAGCTGTCATCTGCATCCTGTTCTAGACAATTATGAATCACAACCACAATAAAATAGTCAAACAGATGGCAGCTAATATTCCAAAGTTTTAAGTGGATGGTTATATCAAAGCAAAAAGAGCAACCTAATGTTAAACAAGCCTAAGAAAAGATCAGCTTTAAGGATCTTAACGTGAATGCTTCCTGCGACAGCTTTAATGGCAATACAAAGCAACTCACAAAATAATCAATCGAAAAAAAGCACAAATTGAGTTGATTGGAACCCAGCGTGAAGCAGAAGTGATGCACACACCAAGGCAGTACTGAAAAGTCATTCAGAGTGAAGGGGGAGAGTAAACATTGACCAAGCAACACCAGTGCAGGCAGCACTGGGTGTGTGTGAGTGTGTGTGTGTATGAGAAACAGAAGCAGTGATTGTCAAACATTGGCTTATTGTTCAGTTGCTGCTGAGGGATGTGAGGGAGAGGGAGGAAAGGGGGCAAGAGAAAACAGGAGGAGAGAAATCAGGAGGGCGCAAAAACAGAAAGGGCAGTCCCCACACCTGTGCAGAATAGAACTGTGAAAACTCAGAATTTGAAACAACAAAAGAGGGCTGCTGTGAAAGAACGGTGTGTTGGGTTAAAGGTTAAAGGATAAAAGCTGAGCTCAGGTTAAGGGGGGGGACGAGTGTGTAGGGGGGGGTGGGGGGGGGGGTTACCTTCATTTGCACTCGCCAACTTTCCTCTGGCCCCATCTCTGAATTTAGTAGCCTCTATATACTGGCATAAAGCTACACAACAAATGAAACAAAAGTATTAATAAAAGCTTGGTTCTGGGTGGGTAGCGCATCACTTCTCAATATGTGCGATGCATACACAGCCTGACATTCTGCTCCCAAAGATCTGTTCTGGGAGAAAGTTGCATACAGACAGAGAAGATATAACTGTGTCTCTGTCAGGTGGGTATGCTAATTCAAGCCAGCTGGTGGGGTTATGATAGAAGAATACTGTGTTGCTGTGTAATTCCCCCTCTCTTCTGGAGATCAAGTTAATCCATATTTCTCTGGTATGGATTCTCACCACATACACACCAGAAAAGAACCAGTATTGTCAAAAATGCATAAAATCAGTTGGATGACCAGAAGAAGTTCAGTGTTGGTGATGGAAGATGGCTTCATTTAGGCTATGAGCATAAAGCTTTAGCAATCCCTTTCTTGCAATATTTCTTTCTCATCAGAAAATCTTCCCTAGAGGTAAGTATAGCACAAGTAATTTACAAAGGGATAATGTGACAGTTCAACAGACATTTAACATTGTTCCTTTTTAATCTTACGCTAAGAAAGCGGATCGAACATTAATTCAAGATGTGGCAAATTGGTGAAATATGTGTGTCCTTTCAGTAGACAGTCATGGGTTTGGCTGGAGAGAATGGCTGCTTTTATACTAAAGACAGACTGGCCCTGGGGTTGACTGAGTTAGATTATCTAACATTTTACATAAAAAACCTTTCTGCTAGACTGTGCCTTTTGCTTTCCTCCCCATCCATGCCATTATCTTATGCACCAGTGAAACAGACACACATTCATGCAGCATGATAAAGCCAAATGTGAACTGTGTGACATACTGCATAACATCTACTCTTTTCTACCAGATCTGAAACTGTCTGATCTGAAACTAGGCCTTTCTCTAATGGACTTTTGAGGGACCATGTTGTTTGGGCTGTGGATTATCTTTCTATTTAAACTGCACTTACAGTAATATGACTCAGTGATGACACACAGAGAGAGAAGTCAGGATGACTCTTGCAAGTCTCTTCCCTGATGACTGAATTAATTATCTGTGTTGTGCTTGTTTGAACGTCATTTATTCTTAATCTTGGAAAGCATTTACAGTGGAGTCTAGTCAAGCTTTTGAGGGTGATGAGTGAAAGTTCTCTAGTCAGTCAGGTCAGAGTTGACATTATTTGACCACAAATATGACAATGATACAAAATCCCCTTCATTTCACAGGCTTATCCTTCTCCAACCCAACAGTCAGTCAGTAGGTGTTGAGTTTAACAACATGCAAGTCTGCTTGTGTACATTAGTCTCAGAGGACAGTGAAGCAAACCACAACAGGGGCATAAAATCTTTAAGGATTAAATGCCTTAATCTGCTCGTTACTTTCATATCCAAACTGCCCACAGGGCAGAAACTAGGCCAGGACAATGGGCAAGAGAGAGAGAGTCATGATTAGTCAGCAGTATGGTGACATTTACACAAACCAAACCCACAATATACTGTAAGTGACAATACTACATGACAGGAAAAGGTTTGGATTCATGAAAATGTACTCTTCTCTGTATTTGTACAGCCCTAATCCAACATACATGCCCAGACCGCTCCATAAGGGGAAACCCCCATAAGAAGACAAATCCGAACTTGGGGGGTCCTATGTCTGGCTTCTCGAAGAAAATGTCTACATTTCTGAGTGAAAGTAGCATCTCTGTAATCTCTGTAAGTCTTTCAAATGTCCTGGTTTTGTGAATGCAGCATTACATTTTTGAAACACCAGAAGAGCCTTCTGACTGCTCCCACACCGTGGCACACAAACACACTTCTTTTGTGATTTAGTGAGTTATCACTGATGAAGAATGCAGACAGTGTTTTTTTTTTGCGTCGCTTGAGTGTTTTTGTGTGGCTAGCATGGCAACTCAATCAGTACTATTTTCATAAAATTCCTACTTAGAGCTAGCCTCCTAAATGGGAAATACAGTCACTGATTGCGTACCTGCCTTTATATTGGTGTCAGGGAAAGCAACTACTTGGACGTTTTCTCCAGACCTACAAAGAGGCAACATTTTTTAATTAAATAGGCATGGTTAGCAAGCAAAAACAAGGAATTTGCGAATGTTAACATTGGCGCTTTATAGGTCTGGGACCAACAGGCAAAGACATTATTAGGCTCCTTGATATTTTTGATATTAGTTTTAGTGGCATATTTACCATTTTATATTTCTCCATGTGTTATTTTTGAGTGGATGTGTGGCCTGTGTGCACTGAAATGTGTTTACTTCTATGCTGGTCTGCACAAAGCAAATTTACTTTTACTTTTGTTGACAATGAAAAACTTACATTCTATTCTATTAATATTTACTTCTGAGGAAAATCAAATTTCAGGTATGTGTGAAGCAGTGGCCTCCGCTGATGAGTAGATTTGTCTCCTTTTTGCTGTATTTGCTGTGACCACAGCATGGTAAGTGATAAGCGGCATGATGAAACAGTAAGAGGGTATTTATCTGTAGTGGTGGTGAGTTGGGTAGATGACAACGGGGTTATGATTGTACAGTAAATCAGTAAAGGAGAGGAAATACTGTATGTGTTATGCATGTACAGCATTATGCAAAAAGGGAAAAATTATTTAATCTGGAATTGATAGCAATGACATGCCAAATGTCTTAGGTGCTGATAAGTACAATTCAGGCTACAGACAAAATAAAACTTACGACAAACAAGTATTTTATATAATTATAAACATCAACCATAGAACCAGATTAGCCCTGCCAACACTATAGGCTCACCTTGTCTTGTTGTCCTTAGGAAGCACTGTGAAGCATTACGACTGTGGTAGGCTGAATTTGAGTTCAGACAGTACAGAATATCAACCAGAGAGGGTTGAAATGGGACATAACTTGTATGAATAGACCAATATTCTTGTGTCTGTAGCCTCAGTTATTTCCCTTTTAAAGTCATCAGAATTGAATATTTCATGGCTACAGTTATGGTGATGTACAATTTGCATAAATTACACCCACAGCCTGCACACAGCAGGCCTCTGTGCTGCCACAGGAAAGCATTTTGAAAATAATGAGCTAATTATGACAGAAAATTTACGTATAAAAGATGCTCTTCAGACATGTAAAATAAAGGAAGTTCTTTACCAAATTAAGAAAATATCACCATGTTTCTAAAGCCTAAATCAGTATGACTTCACTATATTATGTGTGAAAATGTAGCCTAAAGTTCTCTCTATGGGGTCAATTTGATGGGGATCAGGAAAAGCAATCACACTCACTTAACAAGTCAGCTCAACAATACTGTCCACGATTATTTCTCTGCCCGAACACAGACCACTATGTGTACGGCAGCGTATTGATGTCACAGTGGCAGAAAAATATAGGCTCAGTATCTCGTTATAACGAGAAAAGTTTCTCGTTATAACGAGATCTTTTTCTCGTTATAACAAGATATTTTTAAGTTATAATGACATCTTTTCTCGTTATTACGACATACCAACTTATTTCATTATAACAAGAAACGTTTCTCGTTATAATGACATACCAACATATCTCGTTATAACGAGAAACTTTTGTCGTTATAACGAGATATCAACTTTTGTCGTTATAACGAGATATTGATTGTGTCTGAGTCAGGATGAGTTGAGTTGACTGTATTAGCCAGCTGGCTGCAGTGCTGAGCATTGTGAAATGTTTGTGCAGTTTATTGTTGATGCAGTGTGGAGCTTGTACCATCCAGCATCCCATTATATGTTGTAGACTTAACACCATACTGATTTCTTGTATGACTGTGAGTGTAAGAGATTACTGTGTGTGTGTGTGTGTGTGTGTGTGTGTGTGCGTGCGTGTACGTGTGCGTGCTCGCTCATATGTGTTTATGGTATGGATCCATGTAACAAGAAGCCCCTCTGTCTGATTGTTGCTGAGTTGTTGAGTTAAATCATGTAAACGAGCCATTCTCAATTTTTCCGATGTCCATAGGCTGTTTTCTCATTAGGCTATAGATCTTTTTCTCATTATAATATTTGAAAGTTTCTTGGTATCTCGTTAGAACGAGAAACGTTTCTCGTTCTAACGAGATATGTTGGTATCTCATTATAACGAGAAACATTTCTCGTTATAATGAGATAAGTTGGTATGTCGTAATAATGAGAAAAGATGTCATTATAACGTGAAAATATCTTGTTATAACAAGATACTGAGACTATTTTTCTTCCCCACTGTGGCATCAATACGCTGCCGTACTATGTGTACACACAGATGTCTGACTTCTTCTTTTCCATGGCTGACTGGACAAAACGTCATTACATGAGGAGAAATGGGTTAGTCAGATAAAGGAGCATTAACAGTGTATACTGGCAGCTTTTCTTCTTCATACACCATTGACTGTAATAGGCCTATTTCATGGCTTGGTCTATTACAGTTAGCCAGGTTATGCACTAGAACAGGGAGAGGCAACCAAGTATAGAGTATGGAGGTTTTCATTCCAACTAAACACTACAGCAGATGATTTCACATCTTGTAAGCACATTTTCAACCAGAGAGAAGGAACTATCAATGAAATCACCTGGTGTAGTGTTTGGTTGGAATGAAAACCTGAAAACTCTCAGTCTTTTAATCATGGCACATGGTTGCCCATCCCTGCACTAGAGATGAAACATTTTCTTGATTTGTCTGTTGATTGTGATGCCATGAGAGCGTGGACGGGTGGCAACGGGAGCAGTGCGTCACCGAGCTCCAGCTCCTCTCTGTCTCCCTCATCCTGTGTGCCAGGGACCACCTACAGCTCTGCCCCCTCCTGTGCTCAGCCCATACTCCATCACACCCACCATGGCCCACTAGGCTCAGAAATAATGGGATGGCTTAACAGGGGAGAGGAAAGAGGGATGTACCTCTCCCATCAGAACGCTCAACTCGTCTGAAGCATCGATTGCCCACAGCAAAAAGTGTTAAGGACATTGCTAACATATCAAAATAGCTCAGCAGCAAAAACATGAACACTTATTCACCCAGAGATGCCGGCGCTGACAAAACACGAAAGCTCACTCTTAGCTTAAACTCACAGCCTTCAGAGCTTATACTCCCAATAGAGACAATGTGTGTTTTTCTCTATCGGATAAACCTTCACATTGAATTTTTCTTCACTTGTCTCAGTGTGGGGAAAACGTTTCTACAATGGCACTTAAGTTAACTGAAAAATGGCATACTATACTAACTATATTACTACGAATATTGCTAGCATTCCTCATTCAAATCAGTGGATAATGCACACAACTTAGCTTGTTAGCTTGCTGCTGCCAGAAGTACAATCAAGCATACTTCTGTGATCCTGTGCTGCAAGTTCCAGCCTATATCATGTCAATATCTTTAGCAAAATCATGAAGTAGTGGACAAAAAGGCATGGAATCTCACACCGGTCTGATGTTGCAGGAGGGCCTGATGACCTCAGTTCACAAAACATCTGTTACCAGCCACAGGATTGGACTGCAGAAAAGAGAAACCTATAGCACGGAGCAGATATTGTCTTGCAGACAGGAATGTGCAGGTTTAATTGCTCTGCCTCGATGGGAAAGTATGCAAGCTTCACCATTCACGAGGGGCTGAGCAAATCTATCTCTGTTGATTGACAGCCACTAGTAAAGTCTCTTATGCAAACAGAGAAGACCAGAACTGAGCAATTACTCTCCTCACCTCTGACCCAAGTCCAGCAGAGGGAGAGAACTGTGTCCCCGCAGGAGATGTAACTTTATCATCACAGGTAGGGAAATGAAAATCAGAAGGTGGGAGATCCCTCCTACCTACTGACAAAATTCCACTCTGCACACAGTACATATCAAATATTAATCAGCTGCTACCATTTAACACTGAGCATGGTACAAGTAAGCAGCAAAACCATGAGGGGTTTCAGAGAAACAAAATACAAATACACTGCAGGAAGCATTAAGTGTTAGCGAGTATGATATGAGGTATGATATTACAATATAAGCCAACAATGCATTTTATAGATTAGAGAGTGAAAACTGCCTTTCAGCTTACCATACTGAGTGGTTAGCTAGTTGAATGAAGATTGCTGGGTAAAGGTTTAGCCTACTTAGTTATATATATAATCAAATTCTATGAGCCACAGAAGAGGACAGAGAGAAAATGAACCCAATTGCGTTTACATTGCCCTCTTTCTCAAAAGAAGATTTCAATCATTTCCTGTTCCACTACAGCTCTGATTAGTATCTAGTCTAGTTTCCTCACATATTCATCTCCTTCTTTAGAACTCAACCTATTATGAATGTGTTTTGTGATGTGATGCCTAGTTCAAAATCACGACAAAAAAAAGACCATTAATGATCATGATCAAGCTGATCATTGGCTGATTCTGATTGTGGTCTGTTATCAAACACCAGGTAATGAGTTTTAGCCCATTATTTATTTACAATACAGTGATGTTTGAAAATTACAAGGTACTTTTCCATCCAGTTTTCAATAAATGCTATAAATCAATAAACCATTTCTCTGAGCAAGTCCCACAAATGAAAAGGGAGCGCTTCATGTTCACAGTACATAAATGAAATGAAACCAAAGTAAATTGGCTCTGTCGGATGTCTGAGGTCAGCTTGTTTTAGGGGGCTTGAGTTCATGTGGAGTGTTCACAGTTATGCAATAACGGTGACTAATTGGTCTCAGTTCACTTAAATGTGTGGAAACTCCACATGGTTATATTTTTCATTTTGAAATTTGCTGGGGTTTATTTCTCCATGAGACCTTACAGACAATAAGAGACATGGATCAGTTGTGACACAACGTCTGTAAGGGAACCAAATCATTCCCTAAAATCTAAATAACAGAAGGGACTCTGCTAAAGGTTTTTGTGACTAAAGGGGTAACTTTTCTGTCTGCACAATTCGCTCAAGAAGAGCTCCTCTGTTGCGTCGCAGCATTACTTCACTTTCCCTGTCAAACACAGTGAGGCACAAATCATGTGACCCAACATGAACTCACTTCCACTGTGACTGTGAAGTGGAAATGGATCTGCCCCATTTGCTTTTCAATAGAAGCGGTGGGATGCTCTCTCCCTCCTGGCAGACTGCCTTCCTCAGCACAGCACAGCAGAGATGGACAGGCAGACTGAAAGGTAATAAGGGACTCTGACTGCATCGTCAGTTTCATAAAAATACTAGTTGCTTTTTTGCCGTGCAGCAGCCTGAACCCTCTTTAAAAGACTGCCGTCCTGATTCCAGTCAGCAGAAGGATGTGAGCCCCAGGGAGCTGAGAGTAGAAAGCTCTATTACTCAGAGACAAACTCCTGTTAGGAGGTCTGGGATGGAACGCTAGCCTCGCCTCGTTTTTCTATGAGAACTTTTTAATATCAGTTAGCCCAGCCAATGTAGTCAATGTGAAGTTTATGTTTGGGTATTGAGAAAAGAATTAAAGTTGAGCTATTGGATACTGGGTATGGAAGTTTTGATGAAGAGGCGCCATCTGACCCACTGTAGCAGAAATTTTTGGCAATGTGAATGACAACCTAGAACAACTACAGCAAGCTGTCACTTCCTCCCCCGATAGAGCCAGTGTTATCTGTCAAACAAAGTATTATCTGTCAAACAATTCTGAGTTTTGTTTTTGTTTTTTTCAAATAATGAAACTGGAGCATTCCTTTCAAAGATAAATTGTGTTTAAAACCTTGAATCCTCAAGGCCTCAGTGATTGACAGCTGCTCATTTCACAAATGATACCACACTGATACAAAACTTTATCTTGACTCAGATTAATGTCAAGTAGCCTATTGTATAAATCATAATCAATTGTATAAATCAATTGTATAAATCATATTAATCCTTTATGAAAGCCATTATAAAAAGGTAAAAATCTGAGTCAGCTACTGGTGAATTATATTTTAATTTCTAATTTGGCCTGTGTAGGTGAACATGATTAGGCCTAGTAATACAGCCACAGCCGGTATATTCACAACCTGTCTCTTTGGAACATGGATGTATTAATGGCAAAACTACCTCTATTCCAAAAAACAACGCACAACATTAACATATGATGCAAGACACTGACATAGTGCAAGCTATAAGAAGCCTACATTTGTCTGAGGCTCAGCTTTCAAATCACAAGATCAGGAAGTCCTGCGGCACCTGTATTGCTCAATGGTTCACTCACGCAAATCAACTTCCTTAAATTCAGCAATGATTTTAAATTCACAGCATGGGAGAAATGGCACTTTCATGTCTTCTAAAAGTTATTTGCCTGGCCCAAACTTTAGGCTATACTATTAAAGTAAAAATATTGTTAAAATATGACTGCCTTATTCAAATCCACAGCATCACCAACTTGCTCTTTATTTGGTCTTAATTGGTCATATTACACAACGTCTTTGACTGGCCACCACCTTTCAAAAGATCCTAACTCTGCTACAATAAATAGAGGAAATTATGTTAGTGAATTGGCCGCTACCTCTAATTTGTATGGCTTAGTGTACAAGCCATGACTATGTGTGCAAAAGAAAACATCACATCAGGGCCAGGATTTTCTTGACTGACTTAAGATAACTTTGAGTATCATGATCAAGATACACTGCACCTTCAAAGGACTGTGAAATTTCCAAAGCATCTTCAAAGCGCATCCAATTTTTCACTATGTTTTAAAGGTTTAAAACACTGACAGGAGGTCCTTAACAGGCCCATAAATTATCCACCATGAGTGAAAATATGAGTCCAAGCTCACAATATGCGTTTATAGCCAGCTTTCACAGTGAACCATTCATCCTCATTTGTTTGCTGAGAAGGATTAGGGGAGAGAGGGTGCCTGGGAAATTCAAAAGGATGTTTAGCATTTGAATAAGTGTAGCCTGTGTGCGTGTGTACTTATGTCCCTCAGCTCCCTGCTTTCCAGTGTCGCCTGTGAGGCTGCCAGTGACAGCAGCATGGCAAGGGAGGGAGGTCATACATATGCTAATCAGGTCTTTACCCTGCTTCCAAATACTGTGCTTAAAGAAGGTTTTGGTCATTCAGTTTCTGATGATTGTGTCTGACTACATGAATCAGCATTGTACCATATTAAAAAAACATCAATCTAAAACAATTATGGCACTGGAGAAAAACTGGAGAGAGAATAGCAATGATGTTCAAAGTGAGCAAGGCTCCGCTGTTGTTTCTGTTCTACGTGATGAAGACCTACAGTAGCTTCTGCATCCTGTTCACTAATTCATGATGTTTTTGTTTACGATACCAACTTGATTATTCTCTTTATTTACAGCTGAAGCAAACATTGGTTTAGGAAAACCTCAAAATGGTTCCAACTAAATAAACTATTCCTGTATATAAAGAAATAGCCTGAAAAAAGCAGGAAATTAGTTTCATCAACCAGCTTGCTGAATAATATTGAAACTTTGAGCTAGAAAAATCCATTTCACCTTGTAAAGTTTCTTGGTATCATCAGTAAAATCAACATCATCATTGGGCGTGTCTTTCTTTTACCATAGTTATAGTCTGATTTACCCAAATTGCAATTACTACAATATTGCCTGGGCATCCACATTTGTATAAGTAGGCCTATACCATAAGTATACCTTATACCACTATGTCTAGCTCACATGATCGTATGTAACCTATAAAAACAAAATTTCCAAACAATTTCCGTTCCTCAACTCAAACTGAAACATCAGTCAATACCGGCAAGCCCCTAACCTCCTTCTACAGTAAACAGCAAAAGATTGTAGTAAATAGCACAGGATAAGTCACGCATGACCACAGAACCTATGCAGGGTTTCCACCAGTTAGATTTTCAGCCAAGACACAAACGTCAACTAAGGAGGTCTATGACATGGCCAGTGGCAGATTTATTGCACCTAGATAACAGAAAGGCAAAATATTCCAGTTGGCACTCCATTAATGCTATGTTAAAATTTTAAAGCCAATTTGAGAACATTACAGTATAGCTAATTAGAGCTCTCCGTCTGACAATGACACAATGCCACATTAGTAATGCAAGTTGCTTTTTAGTTATTTTAACAATCAATATCTTAGACAGATGCGGAGGCAAATTAGTCCAGATGGCCCAGTTGGCTTGTAATACACTTAATAAACTGTAAACCCTACAAAACCCTGCAAAGCTCAAGGCTCAATGAGAGTATCCCCAAGCCAGCTGCATGCATTCACACCACCGAGCTATATCGTCACGACCGTAGAGCACACACTACAGTTTCAAGTATGCTGAGCACATGACGGAAGTAGTCTTCTCAGTTTGGTCAGCTAGAGCAGCCTGCGCTCTATTGTCTGAGTGTGTGTGAACACCTAAATACCTAAAAGGAAGTTTAAGAGGAGATAACTCATCTAACCATTCTCTCAGCTACAACAGCAGCTTCACAGGGCCTCGCTGCCTCGTAAGTCACATTAAACCACTGGGGGAGGAGACAGAAAAGCCCGAGACCGGGGCAACGGGAGCTTAGACACAGTTATTCGCAACAGGCTTAAGGCTAGGTCACATTAGACGATTTGTACATTGATTGTAAGCCCGACTGAACCAATCCGACCGTCTGGGGGAGTCTGGATTGGGACGTGCCTGCATCAATCCAAGTATGCAGAAACAAATTAAGTGAAAGAAGTCTCATACAAAATTCTCAATCATCAATGTTATCCTTGTCATCATGTCGCTTCAAAAAATATTTGTAATGTAAATTTGTATCTGTAAACTGTATCTTCTGTACCATGAAGCAAAAACTGATAGAACTCCTATTTTGTAACTGTATTACAGTGAACTGCTCTGGAGGGGAAAACATTTTTGAATGACAAAATCGACTATTGTGTGATCCCTCATCCTCATGTGTGTGACGACCCATCTTTGCCCCCATCGCCTTGTGTGCACAGCTTCCCGATGGGACGGCAAGCATTTACTCAAGACCAATCATTTAGTGTGAATTGCCCTCCCTGGGCAAGATTTGAACAGTCTTGTAGACTGACAGCAGCTTTACAGGACGAGTCCCATGAAGACCAGGCAGGATTCTGCTGAAGGAATTTTCTATACACTCATACATGGCCCGAAACATTTTAGGAGATTTAGGTTTCAACCACTCAAACAAGTAACTAGTGGGTGATGTACAAGTGGACAACAGCAGTACTAGTTGGAAGGGCTTGGACTTGCTGGAACAAAGCACTAAATTTCCATGGTTCATCAAAAAAAAATTGGAATAAACAATGTTATGAACATTATGTTTGCTTTTGTAGTCTTCTTATTTACACTGATTACCTCTCTTTGGAGTAGTGAGAGTTGTAGTGTAAACTATAAACCATCATTTATTAGGCACGGGATATTGTTTATCCGATGTCTTGGATGACGAACGAGATAACATTTGAATGTGAATGCAGTAGCAAGTACGGCACTTGACTTACAAAAACAAATATGTTGGCTGACCTGTTTGGTCTCTTCAGGAGGATTTGTTGAGGGAAAGACCAGACCTTCAGGTGCAGTCCCAACAACACAATCAAATCTATGTTCTTAAAAACCTAAAAGCTATTATTCATGACTCACACCCGTCCCTGCTGTTATCTTAGGTCTTTCACCCCTGAAGGTCACAGAGACTCAAGAGTATTAATAATTACATCACCTTTACCAAGTGGAATGACCCTTGGGAAAACCTATAATGATCAGACAACCACAGTAACTCCAGTATCCCCCTTTTTCTTGCACTGACCATTCAGACCTAAATTCAACACCTAATTTAATCTGTCACTTGCAGGAAGAGAGAACAAAATCAAATACATCTTATTTGAAAACAATCTGCAAGCATTAGGTCCATTACTACATTTTAGTCTTTTAAATGTGGAAATACACTATTAAATATATGTGCTGAATGGGTGTTATGCTGCAGTGTCTAAACACACAAAATGTAGGTCCTAATAATAGACTTATGGTTTGACTGTCATTTGATTGGCGTAATTAATATACATGCAAATAAGGAGGATTTGTGTGAAAAGAAAAAAATACAGATGGATGGTGAATCTTTTGTGAGTGGAAAGAATATTTTTCACAAAATATTTTTTTTGTTACGAACTCTATCATCATGTTTCTGGGTGTCATAATAAGGAAAAAAATAACCAGGCTGGGCAAGCTTAGGGCATCAATTTTTTACATGAAGTAAGACAAATCATGAATTGCCAAACTTACAATGAGTTGCCATATCTTCAACAAGGGCAAATTTGTGTCCCGATGTAAATGTAGTTGAGAACAAATGGATGTCAGATCTAAGATTAAGCGCCTGAAATGGCCGTTGTATTTACATCAGATTAATTACAAGTTAATTGCTTCATCACAACATTTCTATATATCTAAATCACAATGTCTATTCAAAATCAAAAATATTATGTACAACAAAAATATATTTCTACCAAGAAGGAATATGGAATGACAGAAAAACACAAGTGCTGCTACTTTCATCCCTGCTCTCCCCGAAAAAAATACCGACTGACAGCTTGGAGCCGTTATGACAACGAACATTACACTTCTTCTGTTGTACAATTAACGTTTTATTAACCATTATCCATGGAAGATATGGGGTGTCAGTATTATGGCCCTAGTTGTACCATCAACCTACACCAAGGCCTGAATTAACACTAAGAAAAGTGTTGCACATGTAGAATATTTTATACTGTGCCACACCAAAATGACTAATTTTGGTATCAAGAGTGCAAAATGTGGAGCGAATTTATGGACTGTTTAATTTAAAATCCATGTCAGTGGGTTTTAAGAAACATAACAAGCCAGTAATCTCCTCGACTCTCGACGAGCAGTAGAAACAAATCGGCTGGAAAAAGATGGACTAACGTTGGGCCTGTGTGCGCTGTGTATGGGATTTAGTACTTCACATGTATATGAACAAATGCAAGACACACACATTTAATGTAAACACTGAACAATAACGTTGACCCCTAGTTAATACCCCTTCCTTACATGCTATAGCATCAGCTCGACATTAACCGATACTGCTAATGTGCTTACCGGACAGTTCGTCGGGTTCCAGCCCGCTTTCGGTGTCGAGTCCGCAGATCACGAAATAATCTGCGAACCGGCAGGAACCGGAGCTGAAGCCGGTGGTCATTTTGAGACTGGTCCGGTGGCACCCTTATCCCTGCGCTCCCGACGGGGAGCATATTAGAGGATCTCGAAGAAGTGATTTCGCTCAGCCATCACGGATGCTACGATACTGCGAAGCTTGAAAATCCTATCCTCCGATACTAAGCAAGCCAGAATGAAAAAATATATACATCCGGTCAGAATTTTCAAAATAAAAGCCTTATCTACGAACGTTGCAACGTGTTCGGTTTTTCGGGTATGTTGCAACGTTTTTTTGACATTTATTTTTCACTTCTTGTTTATTCTAATTATTCCACTGTGTAAAATCATGTGATTTTGATGTTGTGTAAACCCTGATAATACGCCACATACTTGTTTTTTTCCCCCTTGACGTGACCAATTTTCTGCTTTATTTAGAAGGAGGATCGCTTAACTTCCGGGTTTACTCTAGCTATCTCTGTTTGACTTGACGCATCTATGAAAATCAGAGTATTGCAGTCGAAATGCATTGTGGTCCTTCAGCAGCACTACAGCTGTTTTCATCTGCCTTAAATCTCCACACAGCTCTGGACAACACTGAGCATGTGCAAGCGCCTTACAGAGATTACGTTATGCCTTTAACTCTTCAGCACCCAACATACAGTTCATGTTTACTGTGAATTATTGTGAATATTAGTGGGATAGCTGCCTATTACCTGCCTATTCTATTCTATTCTATTCTATTCTATGCAGCCCTTTGTATTACCCCATTATTATTATTATAGAAAATGTGAGTGTCATTCAGGTTGGCAGAGGTTGATATCCCTCATATCCCTCAACATAAATGTACAGTATAATTTGGGGTATGAGTGCAGTACAAAAATTTGAACTTCAATTTTTTATTTTATTTTTTCCAAAAGCTTTCTTCTACTTTTTGAGCAGATCATGCAATACTATTTTGTCAACATTCTTAGCAATAGTATTTATAGCACTGACTAGAACGTACAACATGTGAAATGTACACAGAGAATTTACACCTTTGCTTTCTGACGGGTTCTCGTCTCTATGTTCATATATATTAGAATCACAACTATTATGAAAGTTTGCTGAGCACAGAAATTTAATAATTGTATTTCACTCACACACTAATGTTCACATGGGCTCTAGATCAACAAATAATGCTGGGCAGATGATTGTGAATCAACTAATGTTTGTGAGCTCCTCATAAAAATGAACCCTAACTATTTTAAACTTACCTCCAAGGTCTGAATTTTCCAGTACAAGCAGTTTTATTTACACAAAATATGTTTGTTGGTGTCTAAGGGCAACATCACTTGGTTATATGGTCAGTATGTCGAAAAACATCAATATGGGCTAATCATTTAACTGGGTTTATAGTGGGATAATCACATTTAATTGCTGAAATGATTGCTTTAGATTAGTAATCTTTTAAAACAGGGGCAGGTAGCAGCTAAAACAAAACATCTGATAACCCTATAGACTATCTTGTAACCATACACTAAGAAATTGTCACAAACATCTTAGTGTGGTCAGTTAATTCCATGTTCAGATTTTAGTTTGAGGATATATTTCAAGTTTATTTGGAATTTTATTTATTTATTATTTTATTTGTAAATGCATTGTGTAAGGCATCGATATTACAATGTACAGTATGTTAAATGTATCTGTGTCATGGTTGTGTTATGTTATCTAGCAGTCGTTTTACAGCATCACCACCAGGCGGCACTGCACCCTCGCTTTTAGTTTGTGAACCTGGACAAGTATTCATAAACTTCAAAGTTCCTGGTCAAATAAACATAATGATAAGATATCTAACTCACCTCGGAAACTGTCTGGGTTATGGTGAAGAATGTTCTTTTTACATGTTTCCATCCACAGCTATAGTAATAGTAACCTAATGTAATATTTATAATGATAGTAATTTACTACATGTTCTCTGGTTCCCTGAAGTCCCAAACGACCACCAGTCTCTTGTTTTTGTCTTAATCAGGTAATCAGAAAACTGAACCTGATCTGATTGCCTACATGTTTTTACAGTATGTCACGACTGTCCTCTTGTCATGGAATCAGTCTCCTCTGAGGGCCACATCCCAAAATTCAGAAATCACATCCGCTTTCCTCCATGATCTCATCCTACCCTGCATGACTAGGAAACCAGTGTTTGTGCTACCATGTTGCCTGTTGTCCTGACTGTAAGGGAGACAAGAGAAAACTGCTTAAAACCACTGCTGAATACAACTTGGTGTTTTCCCAACTCATCTTTTCCTTCACTGCCTCCTCCATTCCTCCATGACTTGGAAACTAATGTTTATGAGTCAGGAATGTGGAGGGGATATCAATACTGTGAAAGTCACAGGAAATTGTGATTCACTGCACTTTAAATAAGCACAGAGATGCATGAACTGATAATTAAAAATATGATGGAAGATGAAACGTTGGTTTTCCCCACTTCATCCATGAGCTCAAAAAGTTATTAGTGGGTCCCAAGTTTGAAAGAATCAGATAAGTATTTTGTATTTGTCAGACTTATAAAATGAACATTTTGGAGAATATAGAACTAAGTCTGTTATGTTATAATGTTTTAATGGAGTTTCCATCTAGAGGGAGGCTATAATACTGTCATGACAAAAGGCTATGAAAGGCTAGTCAACCATATTATGTTAAGATAATTTTAATGATTCAATAAATATAAAAAATAAACATAAATTTGATTAGATAGGACAGAAAATTACAATAGACAGTATTTGTAAACACGTCATACTGCAATACATCACTATTTTGTACAACTTAATACTGTGTTTTGAAACATCAAGAGACAGTGACATGAGAATTATCCCACAGCAGTTAGCAACATCTTTGATGAGGGTGATGGGACAAAAAAAACAAACACTGTGGCAATAACGTGTCAATCTAATTTGAGCAAAACTATGTTGAGTTTAAAATTTGAATACAACTTTTGCTTTAGAATAATTTAGGAAACTGGAAAACCAATAAAAATCTACCCTGTTTCATGTCTTGGCAGATTTAGAGTATTGTAGACTTTCTTGGAAGAAGTTGAACCTATTAATAACTAATTTAGCTCCTATTTAAATATTGACTAAAGACTAAAACTAATGCTTGTAGGATCGGTCTATACCATTTACCTCCTAAATAGCAACTGAAAATGCTTTTTTCCCAAGACAATGATGTACTGTAGGTGTAAAAATGGAGCTTTGTAACAACCTAGTCACAACTAGAAAAACAACCCAACACCCATGGGCTTTAGCTGATAGAGTGCTAATTACTTTGCTACTATAAAATGTATGAGAGTTGAAAACCCTCAGTACTGCTCATTTCAAATTTTACATAAATTGATGTTTATGTAATCATATCAAATCAAGTTCTAGAGGTCAATACAAATTTTACAGTAGTACACAGTGAATCTGTTCAGCATTAAGACATTAAATTGACCTAACAAATAAGAGTAAGAACAGAAAATCAGAAAATGCACCTAACAGACTGCATCAAAATATGTGCAAATGTAAGTGATTAGAGAAAGCTGTGAAGAAACAACAAGCAATACGATTTGTTACCTATGTATACATTCACTGCATCAACCTCTCTGGTTCCTTCCAGAAAGTTTTTTAAGCAGCAGCAATAAGATACCTTGGTACACAAGAGAAAAAAAAAAACTTCGTACATAAAAAAAAAAAAATAATAATCCAGTAAGCTTTTATAACACTCAACACAAAATTAATAAAAAACAAAGCAATTCCAACAATCCAAACCAATAAGATAAAAGTCAGGCATCATAATATATGTCTCCTGGTTAGATTCATACAATAGTTCTCTTCATAAATTACTTAGAAGAATGAAAGTAGTAAAAGCAAGGTAAGGCTTGTATACCTCACAGTTAGTTGGCAGTCTTATCAAGGGCACTGGTACGTCATCCATGGCATGGACAACACCTACACTTCTTTACTGGCATAGCATACAGTAGCATGGGGCAACGATGGATGCACATCATTTGAGCACATATCCAGAGGTGCAGTCACATCACCAAATGTAGCACTTGACAGCCAAGGTTACCAGAAGGTTAGCCTTGGATCTGTCAAATTCACCAAACAGGATGGTTCTGTACCCAACCACATGAATCACTTGTTTTGACATCATCTATATTCACTCGTTAACGAGGGATACCATTTTGAATTCAGCAATTCTTGAGTCTAGCCCATCGCGGTTCGATCATCAGAGAGATAAATTATATTTAAATCCTCAGACTAGCTCTTTCTTTACCAGTTACAGTGACAAAGAATTGCTTTACTCATGTGATTAAATGCAAACATAGGCTGATGTTGTCCTGCCCATAAGTTGGCAAATCCAATCAGAGTGTTTGATATCTACACAATCTAACTGCCTCTTCAGAGAAAACCCCTGCCCAGTCCCATGAAACACTAAATTCAAAGGGTAATGTAGTTGACAAGTAAATACAAGTGAAAACAAAAAGGACTGTTGCATGGTGGTAGATCCAGGCACCTGTCCAGGAGTGCTCAAGTAAAATATGTGAGGAAAAACATGCTGGGCTGTCGAAAGAAACTCGTCCATTTTTATGTCAAAAAAAGTTGCACTCATTTAGCTCATGTTACTTTTTTTTTCTCTCCACTATAACTGCATTTTTTATCCACTGCATAACTTTACCAAGGCAAGAACCAAGTATCAAAATGTACTTTTTCCACTTTCAACAGATAGTATGACAGTTATTGCTTTTGTGGTACATTTCATTCAGGTTCGATTTAAATATAAGCATGTTAAAATAAATATCAAAAAGAAAGAGTAACTTAAAGGTGCTAAATATAGGATTTACTCATTGATATGTTACTGCCATAGCAATTGCAAACATATTCCAACAACAAAATACAACCATTTATGTTATATCAGATCCAACAAGGTACTGATGACAACTGATGAGGGTTCAAATCAGGTTTTCGCTGTAGCGGACTATGAAGTGATGTTTCTAAGCTAGTTGACAGAAATACACAGTTCCCAATGGAAAGGCCATATGAAGCCACTGGCACTTGAATTTCAGAAAAGCAAATTCAAGTATAAGAAAAATGTGTTACTTAAAAATCCTACAAGTAGCACCTTTACTTGTGTGACAAGAATCATACTATACAATGATAAGCAGTGCCTGATTTAAAAAAAAAATGCAATTTCTCCTATTTACAGGATGTGCCACAATTAACAATAAACTGTATAAAAACCAAAAACGAGTGCAAGCAGCGGCCAGTTTATACTTGGTTACATAAAGTCATGAGGAAACCACCACTGCATGCATTTTGTGGTCAAGGAGCGCTCGCTGTGCCGGTGGCCAAGGATTTCACCCCCAGCAGCACGAGCAGCTGTGTATGAGACTGAGGCAGAGCAACTTGAGTGACAGCTGCATGTGCTGTTCCTGAGCCAAGGGAAGGGGACGTGGGATCAGCCAGCAGATGAGGTGCTGAGGTGTTTCATGTTCTACTCTAGTTTCTGCTGCAGCTTTTTCTGGAAGCAGACAGGCAGGATCGAGAGCACAGCGAGTACCCCGAGCACGGCCAGGGAGTTCCAGGACACCGCCTCGCCAGCTGTGGTCAGTTTGTATAGTGTTGTACCGGCGTTGATCGCCACAAAGGACGGCGGGGCCACTCCTGTAAACCAGCCAAGCAGAACACAGGTGAATCAATAACATAAATGAATAACACAAAAAAAGAGAAGAAAATATTAAAAAAAAAAATAAAAAAAAATAAAAAAAAGCATCAGAGAGAACTAGTAGCAGATCTGGGCCTTACCAAAAAAGGTACCAAGGAAGAAGACCCCCAAAGGCACATTGATGACAGGTGAGGTGATGTTGATGAACCAGTTGGGAAGAAAAGGGGTTATCCTCAGGAAGATGATGTAATTGATTAAATGATCTCTATGTTTTTCAACCTGCCGGCAAAAATAATGAGCAGTAAGTAGTCTATATGAATAGTACGGGGAGCAAAAATCATGAAAATCAAACATCTCCAACATTAGAGGGGAGAGGACTTTATGGCTAAAGGTTCTAAGACTACAGAAAATAGTTCTTACCAGAATACCTTCAATTTATATTTTCTATTAAGGTTTTTACCTGCTGAGACCATTTCTGGGCTCTCTCTGTGAGGTATCTGTAGACCACAGGCCTCCCCACCAGGTAAGACAGCATATAGCAGAAGGAGGCACCCAGACCAGAGCACTAACAACAGATACAACACATCATGACTGACTGAAGCATAAAGGTCAGGAAAATGCAACCACAGTCTAAAGTGGAGAAACCTAATGACTGCTCCATTTCAAATAGGAGGAATAGTTTTAGAAAATGTGTATTGATGAACAGTGGCCATATAGTATATATCTGTTTTTTAAACATCTCCTATTTTGGGCATATTTTGGCTTTGACCCAAACAATGAGGGAGTTCACGGTAGATTTTCATTTAAAAAAACAGATGAATAATTTTGTCTTTTCATAATAATGAAATGGAGCAGTTTTGGGTATCACATAAAAGCAATAAGAACCATTACTGGTCTCAACTGTACACTGTATAATAAAATACAGAACACACCTCAACATTAGACAGAACTGCTTATAAATGTGAGCATAATAATGACATTTTATAGAGTTTTCCTGCTGTCCTTACTCACCAAGCAGACTAAGAAAAGTGCCAGAGGGAAAGGGTAGAGATATCCAGACAGGATGCTGAGGAAGATAGATCCAGGGATTGCAAATGTCTGAAGGCTGACATAGAAGTGTCAAGGTAAACAGCTTTGCTGAAACATACCAAATTATCACACAGGCATACACATATTCTTAAGAAAAGCATCAAATGTGTATTCCACCGTTTGTTCAGGGGTTAAACTTCTAGTCTGTGATCCTGATCTTATTGTAGAACCTTTGCTTCTTTACTGTCCAAATAAAGCGAGGAAGAGAAAGCAAAGGGAAGAAAATCTATTCAGTATAACCTTTCCCTGACATGTTTAGCATTTATCCAAGTAGTTCTACGACCGCTTTGATATCCTGTTGTCAACCATGAGGCAAAGGTCAGCTAAACTCCTAATTGGTTAGCTCTTGGCTGGAACTTGATCAGCTAGTTTAGGCATTGGCTGTGTACACATACCAGCCAGTGCTTACATAAACCTTCTTTACATAAGGCAGGGGAAGGCTAGGATAAAACTGAATCAGTACAGTTACTAGTGTATATTTTGTGTGACAGAATGACATACAGTTCACCAATCAAATAGGTAACATGTTTAACTACACCCACAATTTCTCCATTCATTAGGTTTATTTATGAAAGTGATCCCCTTGACTACAACACAGCAATCACTGGAGTTTCTGGTGTTCAACTTGTGAGCTTTTACTACTGCATACTTACAATTTTCTTCTACTATTTTGGTTACCTTACTGGGCACCAGAGGTAAATGGACTGAAAATGAAATAGGGAGTGGGAAAGCATTAAAAAAGAGCTGAGGGAAGAGGAATGAAGATGATTCAGAGAAAAAAGGGAAACAGGGCATTTCACAGGATTACCACCATTGTGTTCATTGTCATTTTTGGACATCATTTTATGCCGCAAAGAATTTGAAGGGCATTTATCTGGTATTTTTGCCTGAATTACTACTCGTATTATTAGTCATTACTTGTAATTCATTGAGGTTTGTGAGCCTCAGCGACCCTGGGAGCCATGTTGTCAGGAGCCTTGTGCTCCTTGTCGGGACACCCAAGGCGAACTGGTCTCAGTCTCAGTCGACATATAGCGATTCAAGAAGGACCTATGAGTGGTGCAACAAGATCTAAGAGAACCTCGCCCTCATGGCCGAGCACAAGGCTGCTATCTTGTAGGCTCACCTGAGGTGGTGTGAGAGGTTAGAGGTACCAATCAGACATAGTTGGGCTCATCTCCATGCAGTTCTGGCTTTGGAACAAAACTCCTTGATAGGAAGTAGTCTCTCTCCTACTCAAGAGTTAGAGGCACCAGGGAGAGAGGCAGTGTGTGGTGATACTTACGAGTCGCCGGCTGGCTGCACAGTTGGAGTTTCTCCCAGTGGATCAGAGGGTCGCCTCAATGCGACTGTGTAGTGTGGAGAGAAAACGCTGACAGTTGTGTGTGTGTGTGTGTGTGTATGCGCCTAACAGCAGTTCGGAGTACCCAGCCTGCTTGGAGATGGTGAGTGGGGTGCTGGAGAAGGTTGCAAGAAGCTATGGCCAGAAGGTGGTCAGTGGCTGCAATCCAAGAACCTGCTGGTGGACACCAGCAGTGAGGGAGGCTGTTGAAGAAGTAGGCCTTCTGGGCCTGCTTGCATGATGGACTCCTTACTCCAGCAGGTCAGAGAGGCTGCAGCTGAAGAGACAAAAGCCCGGTTGTGGGAGGAATTTGACTTTCAGGTGGCCTCAAAGAGGTTCTGGAAAACCACTCAGCGACTCAGGAGGGGAAGGCAGGACATCGCCCAGGCTGTTCTCAGCAGGGGTGGGGAAACGTTCACCTGGCCTCATAACTAATTCATTGTATATTGGGCTACAAACCATCACTGCAAGCCAAAGTGTCTTTGGTGACCTGAATTTCAGTCAGGCAGTGGCACAAAAATTCCCAATACGAAAAAAACCCTGTCAAAGAAAAAATAAAGATATAAAACTGTGGGCGAAGTTGAGACTTACTCCTCTAAATGGTGCATACATTTGCTCAAAGGATACAAAACATATGTTGTGAAGTAGGCCATCAACACTTGGGTGTAGTAGGTGTCCTTGTATTTGGACAGCACAGTGCCCAAAGCTTTGGCATCATCCATGTCTTTAGGGATCTTGATTTTCTCCATTTCGTCACTGAAAAAATAAGAAATCATAATCTTTGGTAATCCATATTGGATGCAAACATTTTCAGTTTGTTTTCATCACCATAAATAGTGGAAAGGCAGCCAATAATGTGCAAATGTTATCTAGTTGATGGTTACCTTGGCCAAAAACATCTAAATGAGATAATCATGGTTTTGCTGTTAGTTCTAAAACATAGTAAAATCATTTAACTTGTTTTGCATTGCAAAAACATTGTATTATTTTATTAAACAATTTGTTAATTTAAACGGTACCCCATACTGAATGCTGTTTATCATGGTTGGTCTATCAATAACAGCTTTTCTGGCCTTGCTACTGCTGAGTGTGACCAAGAAATGTGTTCTTCTAATGGGAGAGGGGATAAAATGAAACAGCAGCATTGTGTTCATGTTGGTAATCATGACGGTCAAAATAACTGCAGTGTCATTACTGCATTTGTAAACCAGTGGCAATTCACCACCAATAAACTCATACGCAATAAGTGCATGTCCCAATCTCATTGCACATGCTGTACCACAATTCTATTTAGTTGTGACACTTTATTGGCAAGTGCAGCTGTTGAAACACCTACTGAAGCTGCTTCAGTTGGAGGATACAAAGATGTTTGCTTTCTAAAATGTAAATGTCATGATTGTTTGGATTACTCTAGGCACCTGTAAACCAAAAAACATGCTTTTAAGGTGTGGGTCGACTGGAGCATTAAAGGGACAAAAGCATAATCTGTATGTTTTGATTGAAGATTGTTTTCCAGCTTTTGCTAGAGCAGGGTGTTACTGTAACAAAAGCCTAACCCTATGAATCCAGAAATCAACTTACTCGTTAAGCTCTGGGAAGTTCCTGTAGACCAAGTACATGACTGAGGCAGAGCAGGTAAAGATAGACAGCAGGATGAGGAGAGACATGCGTGCTGAGCCCCCTCCAGTATGTTGTGCCTCTGTGGGGAAAAGATAATGAGTAATTTGTCTATCTACCTTACAGAGAGTTTAACTAAGGAACAGAAATAACTGTAGCGGCTGCTAGCCAGAAAGAGTCTTGTGTAATTTCCTTCTGAGTTTTGCATCACTTGTTCAAGCCCCTACAGGGAATTGAGTCTCCCCCCTGAGACAGACTCATGCTGTAGCTGAGCCAGTCCATTCAATCACATAAACACTATTTGGAGAGGGATGATTTGTTAAAACATCTTATTACAAGTTGTCTGTTAAAGGGTTAGATGTCATGTGAAAGGGAAAATGCACTTTTTGGGGGGCAGTTCAGTTTTGATTTGTGAATGTGAACAAGAAGTAGAATCAAACCAGCTAATACACTCTAATGATGTGATTAAGAAACAAACCTTGGAGCTTCTCCATGGATATTGAATTACAGATGACAAATTCAGACTACTATGATTGATTTACAGATCAACAAAGGAATCAGGGCTGTAGTTCCCCAGGACTGTAGTTGCTATGTGTTTTCTTAGACTGATTTTACATTTATGCGTTAGGCTGGTTAAACAATTTCAAATAGTAAGAGGACTATTAAGAACCAAAATATAATAAATATACATCCCGGTGCTGATGAAACCAGGAAATATTTATTTCAAAGATTCCCACGAAAACCAGGACATCTAACGCTTGAACTCGAATCAGTCCAGCCAAACCAGGACAAAGCTGGTCTCCCCATCCTTACACAGAATACATGTTTTTATTATCTTAGCCAGGTCAGTCAGTATTTGTGAGGTTAAATAAATGTCTTAGAAAGTTGGAAACCAGACAAAGCCATCAGCAGAACTTGTCTATTTCTGTTCTGCTCAGCAGGATGTAGCTTACATAAGAGCAATGTTATTGTGACAATTCATATTTACATCCAAATAATAAGACTCTAGACTTCCAAGTCCACTCAACAGTTCTGCAACTGCTATGTAAACCATCATGAATTCAGTAACACGCTGTAAGTTAATTGCCAGCTTAATAGAATGAGCTGAATACTAACAATACTGGTGTTGACTTTGCGAACATATTAAAGCCTTGTTTAATTACAGAAACACAAAGGAGCATCGCTTCATGGTATAGTACAGTTCAGAAACAACATATTTGCCTGATATAGCTGTAAATCACCCTGCTCTGTTAAGGACAGAGACAGCGTCGGTCGGTCATTTTGTTAATGGAGCAACTCATCAGTGTTTGTGATAAATCATTCACAGATTTGAGCCTTTGCTCTCTTGTTTTAACACTCAGAGATATTTATTCATATTCACAAACCGATATTAGAATACTCCTGGTGTCATCTGAATAACTTAATTTTGCTTGAGGGTGCATTTTCACTAACACGGCTGCTGGACAATAGAAGTAATCTAATGTTAATCTGCCAGTAACCCCTGTGTCTATCATTAGCCATCTAGGCTAGCTAGCAGAGTCGTCAGCTAACGTTAATTTTAGGTAGCTGGCGTTAACGTTCTATAAAATCTCCTTGGTTACAAAGCTAGCTTCTGTTACACACTGACCTCAAAGCAGAAATGACGTTAACGTGTTGTTATTAGTTATCTGAGCTGCCTCGAGTGTCCCCTTTGCTCCCCATTCAGGTTAGCCACAGCCTTACCTTTGAGGACTTGCGGGTCGTCAAGACTTGCCTTCGGCTCTTCCTGTGCTGAGGACAGACCGTCGGCCTCTCTTCTTTCTCTCCGTTTCTTGGCCATTTTTTGTGCTAACGTTAGTCTTTTAGTTGGAGTACCGATGTTTAATAGTCTCCGTTCGGGTGGCACCGGCTGTAATGTTCTGGTTGACAGTGACAGCAGAGAGACTGACACGTTACACAGGCTGACCTTTTACCTTCATGTCCAGCAGCACCGTTTTCACAACAGCGCCCCCAGCAGCAAAATGCACAGAACTCGATGAACCATGAGTCTTTGTCATAAGGCTTGAGATTAGTTTTACTTGTGCAGAGGCTGTGAAAGGTTTGATTACATTGTTAATGTTTCGAAACACTGCAGTAAAGTAGACCTATGGCCTATTTTTAATTCTTCCCCAGTTATACATCAAACTCTTTGAAAACAGGCTATGTGAATATAGGCTATAGGCCTACAAAATTGAGATGGTTAAATATCTGGATTGTATTTTTACGTGAATAGACAATATGAAGAAACCATTGCTTATATCATCAATCCTTGCAGATCACTAAATACAAGCCCAATATGTCTCCCATAACCAGTCATGGCATCAAACAAGTTTTTTCTACTTTCACTATATCAGGCTACAGCCATGGTCCAGAAATTATTGTTATTCGGCTTATTTTTATTGCAATTGATGCTAATTCTGGGGATACTTTAGTGGGTTGGTTATAAAATATATTATAAAAATATTATAAAATATAGTTTCAAAGTGTATTGTTTTATTATAGATCAGTGCATCACGATTTTTTTGTTTGTTTATGTAGATATGTTTATTTTTAAACTTGAATAATTTGTCCATATTTTGCTAATTGTGATCATATGATGAAGACCTCCACACAGAACCAAAGTGAGAGTCTTCTTTCAATTAATCGTGCGTGTGTTGCCAACTTCAACCCATAAAAATATCAATAACATTTGCAGAGGTGATTTTATATGAAAAAACGACGCCAATGAAATACGACGTAGGCCTACTGCAGCAGTTATTTGCATACGCTGCAGCATCATGCAAAACATTAACTCTCCTGACAGACACACAACTCACAGGCCACATGTGCGCCTTGGTGGGAACAGCTACAGTATGAGCTTGGACCATGCATTGCATTTTGACAGTGGCTGTGCATGATTTCCACATCCTAAATAGATTTATACAATCCAAATATTTCTTTCACTCTTTGGAAATCTTATCACAGCAAGGTTAATTTGGCAAATTTACGCAGGCTATATGCAGCTTTCTGAAAACAGAAAAGTAACAATAGCATTCCCAACCCCCAACAGGGTCAACAGGGTCACACATCCACAGCATGGAGGTCCTTCATTTGACAGAGTAAAAGGGAGACTGACTTTGGGCTTATATTAAGTTATCTAAATGTTAACATCCAAACCAACTTTATACTACAGTTATACTATGCACCCTACTATGCACACAAATACAGAAAATGTACCTTTATCTTCAGCATACACAGGCTGTTACTTTTTTCCATTTTCACAGTTCATCCACTATTAGTGAATGTTAGCCAGGGTGCAGGAATGTCTTACATTTAAAAGCTTTAACTGAGTGGTAGTCCCCTTTGTCCTTTCGCATGTGGATGAAGATTAGAGTAGAACCTGCTAACAAGGGACAATAATAATGTTATCACAGCAGGACTCTTATCATCTCTTTTTATTAGGCTATTCAATCATTCTGGACAACAGGTTAGAGAACATTTTCCCCAGTCAGCTCCAGGGATTTGAGCCGCTAGCGTCCATTTTATTTGAAGCAAATCTAAGTTTTATTTGAGTAAACCCTTTGGTAAACCCTCTTGGCCTCTTCCAGCCTCCAGTCTCTCATTCAACAGCTAGCCTACTGTCGAAGTGCCCTTGAGCAAGGCATTATTACAGTAGAGACAGACTGCTGCAGTGGGCAGCTGCAGGTGGGAACGTGTGTGTATGTGGCTGGAAAAGAGCATCAGTGGGATAATTAAAGGTAAAACTTGGTTACTTTGAAATCTAAATAAAATCTTCACAAGCTAGACAAGTTTGATTTTTTTTCATGCAAGCATGAACTCCTGTACAAATGCTTTTGTTGAGGTAATTTAAAGTTCAGCTGTCATAATAATACTCTTCAGTGGTTTTACCATTGAGGAGTACAGATTGGGTGGGGAAATGATCATGTCGCCCTCCGGTGGTCGTAATAAAATCTCAGTTGAGTTCGCTACAGTGAGTTTGACATTTAAATATCCTCAGGGATCTATTTTCTCTATTTAAAAGCTTTAGCCAACTACGTTAATAATTGGAGGGCTGCTTAAGACGAAATTTGTCTTTCGGAAGATTTTTTTCTTCCTGTAATGAAGGCAACCAGCAGGGGGTGACTTTCCCCTCCCCATCTGGTTGGAAAACTACAAGTCCTATAGTGCTGCAGTCGCAAACGGATGTTCGTGTTGCACAAATTTGGCGCTGATCTATCCGGGTACTTCATTCACTTCTTCCTTTCGCGCCGGTAACTGGAGAGCCGTGCGTCCATGTGCGCAGTGACTGGGAATTGATAGACCACTGAAATATTAAATCCGAGCCATAACAGAGTTTTCGCAATGGATCCCGAGTCTTTGGTCGAGGCCCTGCGGGGCACCATGGACCCCAACTTGCGTGAGGCTGCGGAGAGACAGCTGAACGAGGTAAAGTTGGACTTGTGGTCATGATGGTAGTTGTGGCGCGGTCTCGAATCGGGCCTCGTTTGCTCACAACATCAAGATGGTGTGATCACGCAGACTGGATCTGCGATCGTTAACTTTGACAGATCAAGTGTTAAATTCTCTCTACTCGACTCGTACTCTCTACCTTACACCGAGACGGACACCATAGCTGTACATACATTAACGCGAATCCAATAGCAACTATTTATTTTGATGACAAACTCGTTTGCCAGTAACCAACGCCAACGTTAGCTTTATGTTGTGCCAGCTGCCTCGCTAATGCTAACGCTAACCAGCTAACGCTACTTGCGCTGCTAAACAGCTAATTGTTAGCGCGTTACAAACAGTTGCAGTGCTGGTTCCCTTTGCTAAAACATGGCTCATTTGAGAACTGACATAATATCAGATTGTTATCATTAGCGCCTTACGTAGTGAGTGAAGCTGGGAGATACTGTTGAATGTGGGGTATGTGCTAGTTAGCAAAGTAATTTAGCTAGCGAGGATAACAGTAGGGTACATGATGGCTAGCTAAGTGGCTAACGTTAGCTACTTGTTGGAAAAGCTGCCATAGCCCTGCTACATAGCTGCTGCTCACGTGTCACTGTGACAAGCCCAGCAGTGATGACATTCATTTTTCACGACTGAATAAGGCTGTGTTGGCTAACCTTGGGTGTTGTGTGCTAGCACAACAGTTAATTTCTCATCGGTGTACATGGCGACATATCTCAGGAAATTGTTAAATTTTACGTTGCATTAGCTGAGCTAGCCAGGTAGTTGATGTGGGCTATCTAAGTTAGCATCAATGTCATGATAGTGCCAGCAGTCGGACTCTATTCTGCCTTTCATGCTAGGTTATGCTGTCTCTATTACATTAAATCATCCAGTTAGCTACCTAATTTGCTTAATTTTTGAGTGGTAGCTAGCTAACCACTTTAATAGGGTGTTTACGAATTTTGAGGTTCGCTTGCCAGCTGATACAGACGCAGAACTCAAGTACTGTTGAGAATGAATTGTATAGACTAAAACTTAATGTTGTGGAGTCAGCTTCAGTCTCTGCCACCATCATATCTATGCACTCATGTTTCACTTCAGTGTTACAGGTAATGAGAAAAAAGTGAGATAAAAAAATATTGTATTCTAGTTACCAAGTAGATATGTGTGAGTCTTTGATGGCAATCTGTCATTGAAATGTATTTAGTGGAAACTAACAGTTTGAATGTCCCTCAGGTAGTAAAGATGTCATCAGGTAGTATGTTAGTCAGTCTCTTACGTAAAACATTTTTTCCTTTCATCAGACAAATTTAAATAATTTCCTCAAAGCTGTGAAGCTCATTAGATCTGGCTTCAGGACCTGTAATGGTTGTAGAGATCAAATGTGGCAGGGCAGAGGCCAATATGAAATTGAAGCCCAAAGTGTCTTTGTGTGAGATAAATGGTAATGAACAATCAAATCGTATTACAAGCCATTTTATAATCCAAAGGGAATATGAAGCACCTATCTGTTTTGAGGTGTTTTATTATTTTCTTTACATGGTGGGACACTTGTATGGCAGACAGTTGGGAATGTGTTAACACATGGCTGGTTTGAGTTATTTAAGTTGGGTACAACCTATGTTGGAGTGCATAGTTTGAATCTCAATGTGTTACAAAGGTGCTGGGGTGGTTTTATTCCAATATCACAAATGTCCCGTAACAGATTTGAGAGAGCTTGTCTAATGGCATGTCAGAATAATGGAGCCATAGGCATAAAACTTGAAATCTGCAACATACCTGTTGGTTTGTTGGACCTGACAGAGGAGGAGAAACAGGAGTGGACCAAACTGGTGCCAGCCCATTCAGTCAACATTAGTTTTCAATAACCTTCTATAAACTTGGGTAAAATCGATGCTGACTGGCACAGCTGAAACC
The DNA here is from genome assembly GCF_048128805.1 of Centroberyx gerrardi. Taxonomy (NCBI): domain Eukaryota; kingdom Metazoa; phylum Chordata; class Actinopteri; order Beryciformes; family Berycidae; genus Centroberyx; species Centroberyx gerrardi. The sequence continues at coordinate 14,982,817 of NC_135997.1, forward strand.
CCCCCAAAAAAAGCCAATCAAACTTGAGGGCTAACATCCAGAATTCTTAGTTTTACAGGTAGTAGTAGTTGTGTGGCATATCTTGTCACCTGTGAAATATGCTTTGAAAGGTTCCTTGCTCTGCTTAAAGTCTTATTAAAGTGTTTTGTTTTTTTAATGGAAAAATGGCCAGATGAAAACTAAATTAATAAGGCTTGGTATAAATCTGTAAATGCATCACATATGACCTCAAAAATCAATGTTTTAATATTGGAGCAGAATGGTGGCTGGAAGCACACGTTAAGAATATATAGATATGTAGCTGCTGTGATTGAACCCTGCATACTGGTCTGATGTTTCCAGTGTCTCCATATTGAGTCTAATGCTCCCACACCCAACTGTCTGTTTTGTGTTTGTTTAATTTCAGAAGGTGTGGTGACTCTGTGCTAGTCCTGTGTGGAAATGTTGGGAACACTCAGACAGTAATGAAGATACTACCTCTTTTCCGCAATTTTGAATAAAACACTTTATCACACAAATTCAGGTTTATTCTCACAAGAAAGGGGTTTGCTCCCATATGGATATTTTGAACCGATTTTGTGGCTGATCTCTTGTAATCAGAACTGATGGCGATCTATGCAGGACTGTGGATTAAAAGTTTCTATACTGTGGTGTTAGAAGAACGCGACTGAAGTGTAGGTGTGAAAAACTGAATGGTTTTTAGTAGGCGAGGGTAATTTAGCTGTTGAAAACTGAGTGCAAGCAATTTGTGAAAGAAAATAATGAATAAACTTGGAGTCAATTCTCTTGGCGGTAGAGCACCGCACCTGCTAACTAGCTTTCAGCGTAGTCAGCCCTCATTCTGAAGCACACAGTAACCACTACCCAGAATGCCACGGGTTGTAAACTTGACCTTAGTTACTTAGCAACCACTTCAACACATTCTAGACTTCTGTCATGTGTAGAGAAATTTGACTCATGTTTTTTTTTTTGGAGCCACAAGCTCTTAAGAGCTGCCAATTTTGCGGCCACCAATCTAATGGTGCAAAATGAAAATGAAATTGGCCAATCTGGATCACGACCAATTAAAGGGTGACGGTACCCCCAGTTTCACTCCCTCTCTGCCTACCCCATTAGTTTGAAAAATGCATTGAAATAGCCGTGGAGAGCAGTGGGGGAGCGACTATCGAATCAGTCTGATTATGTAGAGTCTAAAGTAAGACACTACGAAACATCCAATGACCTTCACCTATTTTTGATTTTTTTGGTTTTAACCTGGAAAAAAGGGAATTGTCTATTAGCGCCTACAATATCGTCGGTTCAAGATGTGGAGGTAGTGCCTAGTATTGTTGTCTTCTATCTCAAACAACACCTAGATATCAGTTAATATATCAAAACATGTGTTAGTGTTTCTGACCCCTTTAATGGGACCATTGCTAATGAGTCATTCGGTTTGATAAGCATAATCAGCATTTTTCCTAGGGTTGGGTATCATTAGGATTTTATCGATACTCCTATTGATACTCCATGTAATGGAATGTAGCTCTAAGGTAGTAATCCTGTGTAATGCTTCCACTGTTCGTTCCATTGTTAGTTAGTGCTGCCTTTTGATGCATTTGTGAGTGTAAATAAGTATTTCTTATCGGTTTGAGGGCCATGGCCATCTCCCTACAATGGAAAAATATTAACCAGAATTGGGTTTCATACACGGCTTGTTTTCTCTGGTTGTCAGGTCAGTACAGGACAGAAGATGTTTTATTCCAAACTGAGAGAGCCACTATTTTTGAAAATGTGACTCCAGCTCTTACAAAATGATCGCTGCCATCAGTGTTATCATCATTATTACTACTGTTTGTTCATTAGCTAACTTAAGATATTTGCTTACACAAAAGTAACGTGATGGTGTAATCAGTTGTATTTTTAAGCAATGGCTGCAGCTTCGAGTGTTTATGGATAGAAATGAATAGTTATTAAAAACTGCCACTGAGCAAGAAAGCTCCTTGCTATATCATTTGTTTCCTTCAGTTCCCACTATTGGACTCATTTATGTTGATAAGCCATGTTATCCTGACTGGACGAGTACAAGTTGATATTTTGAGGACTTGCATCAGCAGCAGAATCTTCAATCAAAACCACTGCACTGTTCCAAATTAACACCATTGCTGGTATTGCCCCCTTGCATGCAACATCTTTTCACATAAATTGCATCTAGCTGCGTTTCTGTCCGCTTTAATACAGCTGGCCCACACTTGTGAACGTTTTAACGTCTTCGCCACAACGTCGATCACTGTCCACGCCAGGAGCCTGCTCAATAGCGTCATCACACTATAATGCTACAAAGGAAATGCCTGAGAAGTTATCTGTGAATTAATTAAAATGATTAATGTTGTGATGTTAATTTATTTGAATAGGCCAGTTATTTGTTTATGCTAATTTGCCCAGCGCTTTGAGAGGCACACGTGACTGCTTAACATTCATCTGTTTTTCAACTCTAATTTACAGGGTCACACCCAGGTAAACTTTGTGTCCACCCTACTGCGAATCACCATGTCCGACCAGCTGGATTTGCCTGTCAGGCAAGCAGGTGAGTCCCGATACACTTGATGACACGTAGAAATAGTTTTTCAATTGGTACAAGATGATAGGTTGGATCTGTGCTGAATGAACATTAAACGAACCCTGCAAATGCTGTCAAATGTCAATGTACACGACTGTGCTATTTAATTGGATTTCATAATAAGAATTTGTGAGTTTAATTGTTTCTACAGGTGCATGATGAATGCAATAATGTACTAATTCAGCCACTGGTAACCTAGTCTGCCCACAGCTCGCATTATTTTTAGATGTCTCATGACACCCAGACTATCAGACCCTGCCATTTCTTTGCAAAGAGACTGTGATATCTGTATTCACCTATGCCTTTAAAAAAAATGTCTACCAGACTGAACAACTGTTCTCTTTAGAGATGTGCATTCCACAGATGTTTGAGACGCTGCATGTGAGAGTCAGGTCATCCGTTGTCACTGTGCCAGATTGGTTATGTGCAATTTTCCATCCATTACGTCTTGAGGACACATAAGTGTTGAATTCGGTCAAGTGAGCATTTCTGTAAACGGTGACCCAACACATTTTTCATGTGCAGTGCTATGACGGGGATATCTGGGTTATCATTAACAATCATATTTGAATGATAGAATAGCTTATTGTTATGCTAGTAGTGGTTCCAGTGTTGCTGTTCTGGGCTCAAGAGACTCATGTCGGCAGCCTTTCCCATTAAGATATCAAAATCTACGTTGTTTTAACTAATATTCTTATGACACTTACAAGGCAAGTAGCTCATGTTGCTACTGTTTAGCCTTGTGTGCCTTTTGCAAAATGGTCAGACTGGCTTTGGTTCAAGGCTTGTGTCCCTAGGACAACTGAAACACCCCACTGCCTCCTGCCACCCCCTGGCTTCCCCCTTCATCCTGCATCTGGCTCAAATTTTGTCAGATTGCATTAGATTAGTGATTGGCTAGATATTCTCCATGATAAACGGGTCACTTATGTAATGGTTTTGAGAACTGGAAGATGAATAACTGATGATGCATCTTTTACCTGCACTTCTGTTTTTGTGAGGCTAAAGTGCCTTGCTGAAGTGCAGTGGACATGTTAGGATGGTTAAATATATCTTAGTCAAACCTTGCTCTATGAGAAAGGTGGTCACTCATGAAAAATCAATGTTTGAAATAAAACTTGACTATAGGTGTTGCTAGCAGTGCACCGATAGTGTCTGTAGTATCAGAATCGGTGCTGATCCAGCTCCCGATCCAGCTACTCGTACTCGGATCAGCAAATGAAGCTGTCCCGATACTTTAATGAGCTGTGCTTTGTCGCAGTAAATTACTTTTCCAGCGGGAGTAAAAATGTCTGCAGTGTGGCGATTCTTTGATCTCAGTGAAGCAAAGTGCCAGCTGTGTCAAACTAAAGTGTCTGGCAGTGTTGAGAGTGGAGGAGAGGTGAAGCGGCTGCCTCAAGCCAGCCAGAGACGGTCAGAATAATACCAGAAGTGAGGCGATTCTGCCTTCCAAATAAAAGTGGGGAATTTGTCACATAAAGGGTGACGGTAACCCCAGTTTCAGCCCCTCTTCCGCCTACCCCACTAGTTTGAAAAATGCTATGAAATGGGTGTGGAGAGCAGCGGTGGAGGGGGGCAGGGGGAGGAGCTATCAAATCAGTCCGATTACTTGGAGTCTAACTAGAGAAAGACGCTACAAAAAAACCTCCTTCACCTACTTTGGATTTTTTACCCCGGAAATAAGGGAATTATTGATTTAGCACCTAAACCATCGGCAGTTCAACACATGCACTTTTATGTGGAGGTAATGCCTAGTATTGTCTTCTATCTCAGACAACACCTAGATATCTCAAACACATACACGCTTTAATGTTTCTGACCCCTTTTAAATATATTCACTTGGTACTTTGTACACAGGGTTATCTACCACTCTGTGGTAGATTCAGCCACTCATTTTTTTTTTTTTAAACAGTCACTTTTTTATTTTAGATCGATGTTAAAGGCTAAATATGATACACGGTTTGGCTAGAAAACCAGCTGGTCACGCATCTTGCCTTGCTCATCATGTCGCCACTTCTCACTGAAATATCACTTCTTTTTTTTTTCTTTGGCTCCGATGTTTCTTCCTTCGCTTGCTGCAGCGCACCACCTCTAATCTGTGTCTACTGGCCTCTGACCTCCCACAAAATGTTACCACATTCTGCTTCCAGCTTGACAGTCTTGTATAGCTTCAGGGTAGACGAGCTGAACTGATGTAGTGGGCAGTAAGGCTGCCCTATGTAATGTTTTCCTTTTGTGAAGAGATTTCGTATCAAAATGATTTGTTTTGAATCTACGTTGCTAAAAAGTATGGTGCCTGGGAGTGGTCATGGGAAGAAACAAGAGAAACTTGCACACGTGACGCCAATTACCATTGTCACATAAGTAGAGTTATAATGAACTCTGTAATAGAATTTGTACATTATTGTGAGTAAGAATGAGATACAGTATGCATTAGAGGAAATCTATACTTAATAAAGGCCCAAGTGCACTGGACACGACTCGCACGTGGTTTGACACTTCTATGCTCTGCAGACAGGAGATGTGAAGCGTCGACACCAAGGCACTGGCATTTGCACTTTGCCACTGTGACATAAATCCTATATAATATATAATCTCTATAAAACATTCAAACTAGCCAACTTGATGAGATGCCAAAGGGTACTAATTAATTAAATCCAAAAATGCTCTGTAACACATGACCGCAAATTAGAAATTTATCGAAAAATATGCATCACAGTCATGCTTATTTAGATAATTATTAAGTTGAAAATATAGCCTCTGGGGGGAAAAAACCCATTATTTTACCTTTTTTGCTTTTACACTGTGGCTGTTGAAAACACCTGAACCAGCTGTGCTGGTCCTCTTTTGATGCTCCCAAAATCAAACCAACTTCAGAGCATTACACTTGATGCTCCACAGGACGCCTTGAGTGCGTGTTTGGCAACTGAAAACAGTTGGTGCGTTTTGAAAATTCCAATCGCTCTGATTTAACAATTTAAATGTGAAAATGGGATACAGCGACATGGGTCAAAAACTACATTAGTCATGAGGCAAATTATTGAGTATGCCAAAAGGTATGTTGTAATGGGAGGGAACCCGAAAATGGCATTGTACATAAGGTGGAAGACATTTTGTTTTTTTTATTCTGGCTGGTTTCATACTAGTAGGCAAACCAAACTGTCATTTGTGAAAAAGAACATTCTGCTCATTTTCTATTTTAATATTGTCATGTTCTCTTATTTGATTAGGGATTGTTGCATAATTTTCAGTGCATATTTTGATCAAATGTAGCACTTCTTGTAATTTTTTTATAATGGCCAATACTAGGCGGCATGAATGTTAATTGAGTGGTACTCTTATCGGTAGATCTACTTAAGTACTCAGTACTTGTATTGGTTCTGTAAAATTGGTACTGGTGCACCCCTGGGTGTTGCCAAGCTATGTACTTCTGATTACCCAGCATATTGGATAGGTACAACCGTTCTCTGCTTACAGGGTTGTAGGCTTTTTGTATACAGGAAAAAGGATAAAATTGATTCTATACTTGGACCCATTAGTGATATAATTGTCTTGGCCTACAATACACTATTTTAAATGAACATTAAGCTGTTTAATAATCATCCATGGATGCCCCCCCCTCTCCTGAGTTCCAGCATGATCCCTACATTTGGTCCTGAGCTGCAGTAGCGGGAGCAGTGGCAGTGTGGCCAGCTGAATAGCTGGCATACCTTGGGGTAACGGAGGCTTAGAGACTAACTTGTCATCTCTCCCACAAGTACACAGGATGTTCTTGCTGTGTTGCTACTGGATGGTCCCATGTGGTTCAGTAATGAAGCTCGTAAACTGAAAGTTGACGCACTCAAAGGGATTGTGTGAGGCCACAGTCTGACAGTAGATAATGGTTAAACTAAAGGAATAGCAAAGTGTAATGCCCTTAGTTTTTCAGGAGCACTACTGCTCCCACACTTTAAAATTAATATCTTATTATTCTATTCCTTTAAAATGCTTTCATGCCTTTCGAATTGGTCATATTTTGGTTTAATTCGTCAACCATGCAGCCATTTCATTCAACTGGAAATTTTGCAGGAAGTAATTCCTTTTCCTGTCTTTTGAATCTGATATGTCTGACAGATTTTAGTTAATGGGCTTGGCAATGCGGGGCAGTAGTATAGTTTGGTGGTCATCGGGGCAGGGCAGGGTGGGGGGTTTATGCTCTGTCAGCATTGATAGGCTGGATTATGACTGCCTCGCTAGCGGCATAGACACATGTGTCAGCAGTCTGACGTCTGCCTCTGAGCCCTCGCACTCCTCCCTCGTTCCCTCAGATGCCTCTCCCTGCGAGCCACAGACCTCAGAGAGGGGCCCCCCATTGTGGATATGAACCCAGTTGACACCCTTGTGCTACATTCAGACCTACTGAACTACAGGCAGAAGGACCCATTTCTATTGCTTAGATTTAAGATGGTTGTCGTTTCACACTCCTTTACTTCCAAATCAAAAACTTTTGGGCCTCCAGTTTCAACTTGACAAAACTAGGTTCATGCTCCATACGGAAATAAACGCAACACGGACAAATGATGTAATTGCAGTCAAAACAACTGGGTGCATTGGCCACATTTGGGAGTTGAGCACAAAGTTGAACACCAGACACAATTTGACGTGGATGGTGGATGGTGCCACAGTGACGTGAATGCGCCTCTGTATAGCATTGGCTGAATTAAGAGGAACCGGAACCACTGGCAGATTCTGGTGTTTGTTTGGTGTTTTTCTTTTTTTCTTGCTGGTATGTGGAGAGCTGAATTTCCCTACAGTGCCAGTAAAGTAACAGAGTTTCCCAGTGCATGATTGTCATGAGAAGTGCGCAAAGCATGAATGCCAAGGTATGCGGACGACATGGCTGCCTTCACATGGAGTTTACGTGCATCTAGCCACACAGAAAGCGCGAACCAGGAACCTGCTCAACTGCAATATGTGCTGATAATTTGAAAAAGCAGGTCACGCAACATGCACTTTATTCCCATAATGACCAGCTGCGGTAGTTGCCATTATCAGCAAACTGAATTTGTGTCTGTCAGACACTTAGCAGAAACTCCCTGAACACATCCAAGGTGCTCACATACTGATTATGATTAGAATATCAACTACTACCGCTGTCTACCAGTACTTTCTCCATTTCAGTTTCATTTGTTTGTTGTCAGCATCAGTGAAGAAAGATCCTGCACACTGCTGACTCTGACTGGACCAAAATGAAAGTGAATAAATATAAGTGCTGTATTGCAAGGGCAGTGTGCCGGATCTTTTTTCATATCGATGCTGTCACTTAATTCTGACGCAACTGCACTAAGGTTTGTTTTCCGTCATTCTGTTTATTGTCGTAAACTGTCAACTGACTATTTGCTGTGAAATCCTGCCTCTTCTTGCTTGTGATTAGTCGGCTCACAAAAAAGCAGTCTACATCATTTGCGCTCCTCTACAAATTTATACTTTTTCTCAGCTTTAGAAAGCACCGACTTGTCATCGTTTGTGGAAAAGAACATTCTGCTCTTTTTCTATTTTATCATTTTCTTTTTGCCTAAAAAGACGCGGCTGCTTTCCATCTGCCTTATGACCGCACCCCATTTACTTTAGAGTTTAAAAATGTGCTGGCAGTTTGAATAAAGCAGAATAGTTGGAACGCACCCTTTAGGAGCACTAAAGAACGGGGAGATGTCCTGGAACTGGGGCCCTTAAAGTGGCCACTCATCCTCCCACCATGGCAGCTGCGGCCCCTGCCTCTCTCCGGCTCTTGGTATTTCCTTTCAGCATATCCAAGTGAAGGCCCACCAACTGCTGCAGGGTTCTCCTGCAGTTAGGGCTGATGGTTTCATTCATAAACCTTCTGACTGAACGCTCTTAACTACAACTACTGTGGAGTTTCAAACTCGGGCAGCTCTACAAGTTAAATGGCTCCTGATGCTTTGTCATCTGACCGGTCTAAAGTCCTCTAACCTAAGGAGATTGAATGGGGGGGGGAAAGGCTGGAACAAACTTGAGAACCTTTTGTCCCATTTCAGTTTCAAAGACTTGGTGTGACTGTTCTTTCAAGAGGCATGACTGCTAGGCCTATAGCAATCATTAAAATTGATTTTTCTGTCAGGCATATGTGTCTTTCAGTGGCGTCTTCTTATTGGCTGTCTCCTGTTTTTTCCTCTGTCTAGGTGTGATTTACCTTAAGAACATGATAACCCAGCACTGGAGTGAGGGAGACGGTTCAGGCACGGAGACGCCCGTCAATAACATCCCCGACGAGGACAGGCAGTTCATCCGAGACAATATAGTGGAGGCCATCATCCACTCTCCCGAGCGCATCAGGTAACCACACGCCCCACTAGCTGAGGGGAGGAGAGGCCAGGAGATTAGTCTTCCTCTCCTCCTCCGTCACTCTTTGCTTCACTTAACCTCTCAATCTCTTTCCCCCATCCACTGAAATCTAAAACTGCCCTTTGAACTCCTCAGGGTCCAGCTGACAACATGCATCCACCACATGATCAAGCATGACTATCCTGGCAAGTGGACGACCATTGTGGACAAGATTGGCTTCTATCTGCAGTCAGACAACAGTGCAGGATGGCTGGGCATCTTGCTCTGCCTCTACCAGCTGGTCAAGAACTATGAGTAAGTCAGAGTCCTTGATTTTGAAGCAGAAGGTTTGGTTTTCAGAGTTGCACAAAGAGTGTTAAACTCCTTAAGTGTGTGATACTAGGACTAAACATTGTGTAACTGCGTCTGTGGCTGATGTAATCTGCGTGTGAAACAGGTATAAGAAACCAGATGAGCGCCAACCCCTCGTGGCTGCCATGCACATCTTCATGCCCATGCTGAAAGACCGCTTCATCCAGCTGCTCCCTGATCCCTCCAGTGACTCTGTCCTGGTACAGAAACAGATCTTCAAAATCCTCTACGCCCTGTTCCAGGTAATGACAAGGCACCTCTCACCTTTCTTTGTCTGGGGCTGCTGGAGAGAGGGAACAGGAGTCGTGTGTAGGGATGCACCGATGCCACTTTTTCAATGCCGATTACGAGTATGAAAGTTGAAGTATTGGCCGATACTGAGTTCCGATCCATTACTTTTACTGAACAGTGCAGGCTTACTTCCTTAGTTTGGGGTCAATGGACAAAATTATTGAAATAAAATCCTTGTTTTTCCCACTGTTTGAGAAATACAGGCTTCTATGTGCCACAAATGCATAAAATCAAGACAGTTTGCTTTTATTTCTTACATGTTACTCATGGCTTTCGGTATCAGATTTTAGTCTTGGGTAAAATCTCCGATACCGATATTCCATTTTAGCCTGGTATCAGCACCGATACTGATAACAGTATCGGTGCATCCCTAGTCGTGTGTGTGTGTACTTCTCTTTTTTCTGTCTTTAGGTTTGCTTAGACATTTTTGGGGTCTTTCTTTTGGTTTGGCTTTTATGTTGGACCATCTTTTGGACAGTATTGCAAACCTCCAGTAAGGAAGTTGGAAGAAATCAAAAAACAAAAAAAGAAAACCAAAGTAAGTATGGATTGGGGCACAAATCTGGATTGCAGCACAACAGGGCTAGACCAATACATGATTTATGTGTCCTATACTGATAATAGGAAAATAATGTTTACAATTTATTTATTTTTGAGGTATCATAAGTTATAATCCTTTTTTTATTTATTTATTTTTTTTTACGGCTAATGCCTGACCATTATTCCAAAACATACATATTTGGCATTTTGTTTTTTAGATTTTTCTTTATTCTCAAAGGTCTGTACAGTACATATGCATTTTAAATGCATTTTAAAAATAACCCTGATTCTGAAATCCAATTTTTTGTGCTTGTATCTAAAACTATTTTTTGCCAGTGACATCAACACGTCTACATATCGTCTGGTTAGATTAGAGTGACATTTGGTGTTCGATAACACAGTCTCTTGTTTGTCTCCACAGTACAACCTCCCCCTGGAGCTCATCAACAGACAGAACCTGACAGAGTGGATGGAGATCCTGAAGACTGTAGTGGATAGAGATGTGCCTCCGGTGAGGACACAAAATGCATACACATACTAATATTGTAAATTATCGTTTCCAAAATTGTTCAGATTTCTAGATCTGCACAGTTGAGTTTTCCACAAGCTGATTGCTCCTCTCCTCTTGTCATTGGTCGCTACAGGAGACCATGCAGGTGGATGAAGACGAGCGGCCTGAGCTGCCCTGGTGGAAGTGTAAGAAGTGGGCCCTTCACATCTTGGCCCGGCTGTTTGAGAGGTAAAGATCCAATCAGTGCTCTCCTCACCTTTTTCAAATCGGTCAACCATGCTCTACAAGAACATTTACTATATGAAACACCAACTCTTACTTATCAGGTACGGCAGCCCTGGCAACACAACCAAAGAGTATGCAGAGTTTGCCGAACTTTTCCTCAAGGGATATGCAGTCGCTGCACAACAGGTAAGAACTACAGAAGGCTTGATGTAAAGCAGCAGCTCTCCAGTCAGACTGACCAGATTGCTTAAGCTGTGTCATCTTTGGCGTGAGCCTCACAGATTAAAGGACTTTCTTTGTGCATCTGTCTACTAGGTGCTGCTGAAAGTCTTATATCAGTACAAGGAAAAGCAATACGTGGCCCCCAGAGTACTCCAGCAGACGCTCAACTATATCAACCAGGGCATTGCACATGCTATCACCTGGAAAAACCTCAAACCACACATCCAGGTATGAATGCAAAATTTTTGTGTATCCACTACACCATGCATAATATAGGACAGGACTAACATGTTAAGAGTTAGTTGTACAGTAATAGCATTATATGATATATTCCTTATATGCCATTGTTTTGATGGATGGACTGATCATTAGTTACTGATAGCAGCATTAGGCTGATACCAAGCTAAAGCATTGTTATCGATATTGGTGAAGTCAACAGGTACACGGAAACTGAGTACTGAAGCCGTGCTACTTAGTGAAAAGCAATTGTTAAATTATACTAACAAACCAAGGGGATGATGCCTTTTTTGATTTTAAACCATATGAAAGTTTTTTTTAAACTAACTATTCAGATTACTTATTTTATTAGTCAAAGTGGCCAGTACCTAGTTTTAGAAAGTACTCAAAATTCACTATTCAAGTCATGTCTTCCATTGACTTGGCATTGAGTCGCAGTGCACTGATTCTGACTTTGTTTATTTCAGGGCATCATTCAGGATGTGGTTTTCCCCCTCATGTGTTATACGGACAGCGATGAGGAACTATGGCAGGAGGATCCATATGAGTACATCCGCATGAAGTTTGGTAAGCAGAGAGTCACTGGCTGTGATCCAAAAGGAATGCCATTTGGACAGCAAATGATGATTAACCGCGATAAAACTATGACTGAGCATTGATTTTTGAAGCTTGTGTTCAAATGGGTTCCTGTCTGATCGCTCCTCTCCCATTTTAGATGTGTTTGAGGACTTCATCTCCCCCACCACAGCAGCCCAGACGCTCCTCTTCACCTCCTGCAACAAGAGGAAAGAGGTGGGTTTAAAACCCTTTGCTGTTAACGCCTTGGAAGCTTTTTGATTTGACATTAATGGAAGTTTGATAGTTCGAAAAAGGCCTTCATTGCCCACTGTGATTTAACAGTCTGTGGGCCTGACTTCGACTACACTGCCTTCCTGCCAATGTGAGAGAGTGCTGCAAAAAGAGATTAAATAGTGATATTTCTTTCATTGCTTCATGCATTAGTGATGTCACTTAAAAAGAATGTTCATAGTCTCACGGGTGGAATGATTATTTTGGTGAGAAGTGTTTGCCGTTGCTGTAAATGTTATGCTTCGCTATGTCTTGCAGTTTAGGCAGCGGTTCTCAGTCCATGCCTACTGCCATAGAGCCATTGGAAACAAATGTTAGGTGCCTGGGTGCAGGGGTGAAGCGGTGCATGATTGGAGTGTGTGAACTTACACTGACTTAAAAAACTCCACCTGTTAGCACCAAAGGGCTGTGTTATCTCAGTGTTGCTGTAACTAAGAACAAAATATTTAATTTGTGCGTTGACCTGGTCACTACAGTTAGAACATCACTGAGCTACTTCCTTGTGTCTGTGGAAATACAGCGCCCCAGCCTTAGTTGGTTGGTGCTTGTTTGATTTCTACCATACTGTGTAGTGTAGTGCATTTCCCTTATGCAGGGCTCTTGGGGCTCTGCGCAGCGTAAACAGTGCACACCGTAATTCCCCTAAGCAGTGCGCATTGCAGAAAGCGTTAAACACAAACGCACAAATGAAGGAACACACTCGTCCCAAGCACCTAGTAATACTGTCTCTGCTCCAGCCCCCATGCTTGATGCAAATGAGGCCAAAAACTTGCCTTTACATGCAGTATAATCCAATATGTTTTTCATGTTGTGTTTAGGTACTGCAAAAGACTATGGGCTTCTGCTACCAGATCCTTACTGATCCCGCCTCCGACCCCAGGAAAAAGGACGGTGCCCTCCACATGATAGGCTCTTTGGCTGAAATACTGCTCAAGGTGAGGCACTCTCAACCAATACGGCTGCTTGCACTACTTCTTTGACAATCCCTCTCTTCTACACACTTCAGATTTTTCACTTTTTGCCAGGAAAACCAATTTTAACATTTACTTTTACATTGGAAAATGGTGCATGATTTGATTTTCATGTGAAATAAGAAGGCTCAATAAAGGTCATCCTCCCAAATGGGCAGGAAAGGAAAGAAACGCACAAACACAATTGCTGTTCTAAATATTCTAGTCCTGTAATTATCAGTGGCTACGTTTACATGCATGAACAATTCTGTTGTTAACCTTGTTACTCAAGTACTGAATAACCCAGATAAACTTGATAATGGAAAACCTGCTTAAGATGCCCGGCTTACTCAAATATTAAAGAGGTCACTGTGGCATGTAAACCTCTTCCTCCTTTCAGTTTTGACCTTCCGTGCAAAGTTGCACTGGCATAGGGTTATGGGTGCATTTTGATGTCAACAAAACACAGCAGTGAGCCGGGAACTGGAATATTCTGTTAATTGGTTTATTCATTGCAGCAGGGATACACATTTGCCATGTAAACAGTTTAACCTGAATTAAACCTTACTGGAGTTTGAACTATAACTGGGTTACTCTGTGCATCTACATGTAGCCAGTGAGTGACATAGTCATAGTTTAGGATCCGTTTTCCCATTCCTAAATCTTGAGGGATAAAACTGACTAATAGAAAAGTAGCGCTGGGAAAAAATGGCTGTTGCGATGATTACGCAGCACAGCCTAAGAACAATAGACAGACAACCATGAAGATGACTGAATTATGTGGTCTGTGTAAGAAGTAAAGCTTAAATGAATACAAATTGTGTTCATAAGATGATTATACTAGTTTCTCTGATGCTACTTTCTGTGATTCTACCCAAGCTGTCTGTCCTACATCATCATGATTGTCTCATTTGTTCAGCAAGGTCATGCTAGCTGTCTAACTTCTCTACTTCTAACTTCCTCTGTGCTTCTGTGGTTAGCTGTTGAAGATAAACATGAAAATGTTTTCATAGGCTTTTAGTAATGGGGAAAACTACTGTGCTGTTCAGGTACTGCTAGTCTGGCTATCTTTGAGTTGAAATAAAACGCCCACTCATTTCTTTTTATCTAATTAATATTTTATAGTGGTTAACCAAATATTCAGCCTGGACATAAATGCAGTAAAGTACTGATAGTGTAGTACTGGCATTCATATTTTTTTTATTTTTTATTTTTTTTACAACCTTCAAGGCATTCTTGGCAAAACCTCATTTACCTTTTTTTTTTTTTTTTTTGCCAAGTATGCCTTGAAGAAGGTCGTATGAGACCGAAAGCTTGCCAATTAATGAAATTCTGCATGAATCCAAGTGTGCGAATGTTCAATCTCTTTATCCATTACATGTAAAAAAATAAAAATAAATAAATAATAAAAACTGGCCTGTTAAGCCTGTAAGTGCTGTGTCATGTGGTAACAGATGCCTTGTGTAGCTGACTGTTTTCTTCCTTCCTCTACACAGAAAAAGATTTATAAGGACCAGATGGAGTTCATGCTGCAGAATCACGTCTTCCCCCTGTTCCGCAGTGAACTGGGCTACATGAGAGCCAGAGTAAGTGATAATGTCCTAACAGTCGGACTTATATTATTATTTTTAACTTATGTCACTGTAATGGCACTTAACCTTTATTTAGGCACTTTAATTTGTCCTGCCGCAGTTTCTCAACCCCTCTCTTTTCACATAGGCCTGCTGGGTACTGCACTACTTCTGCGAGGTGAAATTCAAGAGTGACCAGAACCTGCAGACGGCCCTTGAGCTGACCCGCCTCTGTCTCATCAATGACAACGAGATGCCCGTTAAGGTGGAGGCTGCCATCGCCCTGCAGGTCCTCATCAGCAACCAGGAGAAAGGTTAGCAAGTTAAGCCATTCAACAGATTAAAATTTGCATTAGCTTCTTCTATGCATTTGATTATTTTGTTTTTGTTTGAAACTGAAGTGACTGGATCAAAGTGTTTATCAAGAAGAATATAAATTAGCATTGAAATTGATAGCTGTGAATATTTATTTCACCCATAAGAAAGCAAGCAAAACTGGAGTTCACCCACAACAGAGGGAAACTGGCCCAATCCCTTACTAGAAAGCCATGTGAATAATATAGAACAAAATTGCAATGAGGGAAATGACCTAAGCGATTTTCCTTTTAAAACACTGAAGGTTGTCTTATTTGTAAATCAGTAGGTTCCACTGTCTTGCTAACATCACATCTGCATTGTATTCCTTAGCCAAAGAGTACATCACCCCCTTCATCCGGCCAGTGATGCAGGCACTCCTGCACATTGTCAGGGAGACTGAGAATGATGACCTCACCAATGTCATACAGAAGATGATCTGTGAATACAGCGAGGAGGTCACTCCAATTGCAGTGGAGATGACACAGCACTTGGTAAGTGCTCTCAGTATAGTGCCTGACTGATTGAAAGGGCGGCTATGATCAATTTGAGTTGGTTTGATCGGTTGCTGTCACATAGTTAAACAATGTGGAGATGGGAAATGAGTCACACCTCCTGCCTGAAGATGATGTGTATAGATACTCAGAATCCATGTACAAACAAACACTTAACAGTTGGCCCTCTGTGTATTCCCCATGGTAGGCTATGACGTTCAACCAGGTGATCCAGACAGGGCCTGATGAGGAGGGAGGAGATGACAAGGCTGTAACGGCTATGGGCATCCTCAACACCATTGACACGTTGCTGAGCGTGGTGGAGGACCATAAAGAGGTTAGCAGCGCAGCCATTCAGCCTGCTGCCCACACACACACTCTCCAGCTCCTGGCTGATCACTCATCTCGGTGCCACTTCCTCTGCAGAAGCAGCTCTGGCCTGCCATAGTGTTCCTGCCAACACACTTCAGCCACCCACCAACTCCTGGGAACACGCTCTGTTCTCACCATGTTCAAAATGCCTCAGAGGCTGAGGCAGACGCTAGAAATAGTGCTGTGGCACTCTGCCAGCATGTCTGCCGAAACATAGGACTGCTGATGCCTGAAGCCATGCAGCCAGCAAATTTGACCAAGCATTGCTTCACAGGGGCAACCCTTGATTGCACAACACTTACATTCAGTAGTTTTAGTTTGAGCTGTGGCTGATGTACTTCTCTTTTTTTGCTGAAATGAATTGAAATTGTTTATTTGCCAAGTGCAATGGGTATGCAAAGAATTTGACCTGGTTAATTGCTGCAGATGCATTACCAGACAGGTGTACAATACATGATTGACACAAGGCACATTACAAAACGTAAGACAACCACCACCTCTCAAATGAGGAGGTGCTTGTCTTCATTCCTTAGGGTTTGTTTGAACTGGAATTTGCTCATATTCAATAGCCTTGACAACACACCATGAGACGAAACTGCACAGTCACACCAACAGTCAGTATGTTGGTGTGTGTGAGACCCATGTTCCAGTATTGCAGTCTTGATCATGAGAGCTTCATGAGAGCTTTACGTTCTCACTCATAGTAATTATATTGATTTAACCCTGCTTGCCTGTAACTCTTGTACTGTTTCAGATCACCCAGCAGCTGGAGGGCATCTGTCTGCAGGTGATCGGCACCGTCCTGCAGCAACATGTTCTAGGTAAGCCAGTCTGGTTCTTCCTGTCCTACCGCGTTCCACCTGGGTGTTGCTCTAGTTCCACTTGACTGTGTGGAGGAGGACTGTTGATAATAAAAGATTATATTTACCTCCAGTGACACTCCTCTTTCCTGATCCTTCAGAGTTTTATGAGGAGATCCTGTCCCTGGCCCACAGCCTGACCTGCCAGCAGGTGTCCCCACAGATGTGGCAGCTCCTTCCACTGGTGTTCGAAGTCTTCCAGCAGGATGGATTTGACTACTTTACAGGTACATACTTGGCTAAGGACAACTACCCACGTCGTAATGCATTAGTAATTCTACAAATCTCGTATTAGAATGCCAAGTAGGTTTCTTAATGATTGTCACTATATAGCCTCCACGGTTTTGCTGGAAAGCCGGCTGCATAAATGATAAATGGGTTTCTGTTTCAGATATGATGCCTCTCCTTCACAACTACGTCACAGTTGATACAGACACCCTCCTATCTGACACCAAATACCTTGAGATTATCTATAGCATGTGCAAGAAGGTAAAGCAGTGCAGTTTAATGACATGAAATGAGACTCTGTATACATGTTGTTAAATTATTTGTAATGGTCAGTTTACACTAGGAGGTTTACCTTAGCCTTTCACTTCACACAGGTCCTGACAGGGGATCCAGGTGAGGACCCAGAGTGTCATGCAGCTAAGCTACTGGAGGTGATCATTCTGCAATGCAAAGGCCGTGGCATTGATCAGGTCAGTATCTGCCAAAGACGGCTCTTTCAGTGTTGTTGATAATCACATGTACTTGTGGAACTGGTGTAAGCACAGAGATATAACTACAGAAACTTAGTGTTTCCTTAGATATTTTGTTTGTGTAAATGTGGGTGTAATTTTGGTTCAAAGACCCAAGTTCGCTCCTGGAACCATTCCAGGATGAGTTCCAGGAGGTTTTGCAGTTCAAGAATGGTGCTTATTTGGATATTTGTGATAATGATATAGACTATTTTGCTGTATTTTTTAATGAATAAATATATATATATATTTTTTTTAAATGAACCTGCTTTCATTGCAGGTTGTTCCCTTGTTTGTGGCTGCTGCGCTGGAGCGTTTGACACGGGAGGTGAAGACCAGTGAGCTGAGGACTATGTGCCTGCAGGTGGCCATCGCTGCACTTTACTACAGCCCCCCTCTGCTCCTCAACACCTTGGAGAATCTGCGCTTTCCCAACAACACCGAGCCAATCACTAACCACTTCATATCCCAGTGGCTCAAAGATGTTGATTGCTTCCTCGGGTAAGACCAGTTTCAAGGGTGTTTCAAAATCACAAGTCACTAGTATAATTAGTCTTGATTATTTTAATTATACATAAAACACCTTTTTAAAAGCTGAAAATAAATGTATTTGGTTTTTATTTAATGGGACATATCAGTCCTATTATGTACTTTCAGGATGATTTCAGATGTGTGGTATGTTGTACTTTCTGCTAACAAAGCCCCTCCTCCTTGTTTTGTTTTTTTAAACAGCCTCCATGACAGGAAGATGTGCATTCTTGGACTTTGTGCTCTGATTGACCTCGAGCAAAGGCCCCAGGCCGTCAACCAGGTGGCCGGCCAGCTTCTCCCTGCAGCCATCCTGCTCTTCAACGGCCTCAAGAGGGCCTACGCCTGTCGAGCAGAGCATGAGAATGAGGAAGAGGATGATGATGAAAATGGAGAGGAAGAGGATGACAATGGTAGGACATGAGCGTTTTGATTTAATCAATGTGAGATTGGTCAAATCTTAATTTGCAAGGAGAGTTATAGGGTGTATCGAGTGATGTTAAAATGAGGTCTACCCATAATTCTGTCCTCAGCCGAGCTGGGCAGCGACGAGGACGACATCGACGAGGAGGGCCAGGAGTACTTGGAGATGCTGGCGAAGCAGGCAGGAGAGGACGGAGATGATGAAGACTGGGAGGAGGACGACGCTGAGGAGACGGCACTAGAGGGCTACACTACAGCTGTAGATGACGAAGACAACTTAGTGGACGAGTATCAGATCTTCAAAGCCATACTACAGAGTAAGGCGAAAGTCCTTCTAAATCAAAAGCTTGCCCCAGTAAATGAATGTGTAAAATCCACCAAAAAGCTTTGAATTCTTCATAATACACTTTGAGATCAGAACTGAATGATTTGTTTGTCAGTCAAATTATGTAAAATAAATATGACCATGCTGCACAGTCACTGTAACTGTAAGTAGAGAACTGATATCGCTTTGCTCTGATCCAGATATCCAGAGCCGTGACCCAGCATGGTACCAGGCACTCACACAAGCCCTTGACGAGGAGCAGGGCAAACATCTTCATGACATTGGCACACTTGCAGACCAGAGACGGGCAGCACATGGTAAGCCCCAGTCGTGTAGTGAGCAGTGCTGAATCTTGAGGGAATAAATGTTTCACCAGTGTTTGTGGTTCTGTCTTATTTTAAGTACCATTGCTTGTTGTCTGATTGCAGAATCCAAGATGATCGAGAAGCATGGTGGATACAAGTTCACAGTGCCAGTGGTGCCAACTAATTTCAACTTTGGAGGCAGTGCTCCAGGAATGAATTGAGTCATCTGTTCTACTTTTTATTACTCTGTGACTGATTGTAGTGAAGTGAAAAAAAAGCTTGTGTTGTTCCCTTAAGTAGTGGTTCCAGAACTGGTTCTTCTCAGTCATTCTTCAATCTGTCAAATTGGAAATAGCACCAGAAGATGTGGGAAAGCAACCAAATGCAACCAATGGCTGGGGAAAACAAACCAAGAACTTGAGCACGATGCAAGAGAAGAAGCTCTGAACAACGTTGTCTTCTGGAGTCCAATGTGGAGGGGATACCATGATGGCAACTCTTTTTTTCCCACTTTAACAAAATTGGGGGCTTAACAATTTGAAATTGATAATGGGACTAAACATTTCATTATCACCGTTTAGGCCAAATGGCCGTAATAAGATTATACCTCTGGCAGTAGTGATATCTACGTTATTTTCTGCATAAACAAATTCTCATGTTTGTTATGTACATACACGCCAAGGTTATTGATTTTTCAAGTAGCCTTGAAAAACAACCAGAGGCATTTGTAAGGTGTCAACAGCTGTATTCATATGTAGCATATTGGATACTTCATAGCACTATGTGATGCCTGATCTCTGTAAATTAATGACTAGCACTTTCATATTGTTCAGGTCTCCTAGCCTTCTGTATCAGACTGCAAATTTTTTAAATCGATGAAGACTATTTAAACGAAAACAGCTGTAACTTTGTTACTTTGCAAGCGACTTCTCCTGTAATGGCTGGTTGTCACATGTATTTGGTTACGGTGTGGATCAATAGGCAACATAACTCTGCCGACTTGGAAACATTCTTGACTTCTGAAAAAAGAGAATGCTCTTGGTGTTCAGTTTGGGTACAGGACATGTGTTTGTGAGCACTGAAAGTACAATTGGATACTTCATTGAAGCATGTACAATTGGACTTATCGTGAAGGTCTCAAGCTTTTGGTTGGTGTATGGATGAACCATCTATATATACAACAACATATTAAAAAAAGCTAAGGGAATTCATGCCCTTGAGTGTTTCCTTGTACAGGCACGTTGCTTGTCTTGGTTTATGAATTTTATCATTGTTCCGTTAATGGCTGTACGGCTCACTTTGTCTGAGGACTGTCCACCGGAGTACGGTGCTCTCCTATGATTGCAAAATCACAGTCATGGTGTTCACTGTAATGTATATGTGTAAACATCAATTTAAAGTGTTCAATTGTCACCACAAAACCATTTTGTTAGGCAAACAGTTGATGTAAGTAATCAAATGGTACGTGTTGGCAATTAAACGTCAGCCCCAGCCATATTTTTACATTTTAGTGAAAGTGTTAGGCCTAGTCTTCAGGGTATATTTAAAAAAAGCCCTCCCAATTTGGCACCAAACATTTTTCATCTATCAGAATTACACCCTAATGACCAGTTGCTTGTCCAGCTGACTGCAAGAGGACATACTGCTGGACTGTAACCCAGCAGCCTCCTAAAGCCACAGGATCGGGTATTAGCCATCTTCACATGCAAGCATTGCTCTACATGTTACTGAAACTATGTAAAGACTGATACAATTGTAGTCTTCTGCAGAATATGACTCTTTCGGGACAGCCACATGATGTCCAGATATGCCAGGAGATTTCATAAGATGGCAGGTGTTAAAAATGGGAGTATGGTTCGATTGTCAAATGTGTGAAAAAGGCTTGGTAGATGGATCTATACAAGAGGGACTTGAGCTGCCTAATGTCCCGGCATAATCACTATGATATATTAAACATAACCAGATATGCTAATGAGGTCAATACGTTAATTAATGGGTTAATTGGCAAATATTTCTATGTCAACATACATGTCTTCACATAACACATGGGTGGTATATACATATGAACTCAGTATCTTAGAACATTAAGGAATTACAGTAAAAGGCAAATCAGTTTTTCCTCATTAATATGCAAATGTATGCAGTAGGGTGCTCCAAAATCACAACAGCTCATCATAGAAGAGAGAACGTGTAAACTTACGCCATCTGCTGGCTGCGTTCAAAGAAAACAGAATCACCCCATTTCCCTAAAGGGGGTATTTTTAATAGATTATAATTTACTAACAGCTTGAATTTTCATGTATGAGACATTTTTGCGACACCTTTGCAAAGACATAATACTGTTCAGATCAGATACATAAGCAAAAGAACAACAGCTTTGGTACGGCGCTGACAGATTGAAATGGACTGTGTCCGTGACGTCATCGGCGCGACAGGCTTTGTAGTCCGTTTGGAAAACTGGACTACAAAAAAATAAAATTCACAGGAGGTAGAGGTTTTAATCGCTCTTTATGTTGTGTAATTTGAAATGTGCAATGCGCAGTGTCCACTCAGTTCATTTTGATGGCCAGTTTTGAACGCAAACAGTAGGGGGTGACATGATAATATAATACTATAATACTTCAGTGTCGGTGACACGAGTTTCCATCTCCATAGGGGGAACCTGTGGTGTAAGTATGAAGTTTCTATCATGTATTGTTCTTGAGTGAACGTGTTCAGACGAATGTGTTTACACCACACAGACGCCCACACCACCATGATGAGCGTACCATGGCGGGGAGATATTAAAAAACAAAAATCTAAGCTGATTGGTAGACATGTAAGAAAAGCAGATGCGTTTGTTTGACAGTCAGAAGTTATTTTGAATTATTTTGTTTTGGATTTTTATTTATTTATTTATTTGTTATTGCATTAAGGTAGGTGTAGTCTACACATTTGGAACTACTCTCTAACCAATATGATATGACTTTACTCTGCAAGGTGTGACTCAAAGATTATCCATTATTTATATTGTCATGGAGATAGTCTCAGAAAACTTCTCTGAGACTGTAGGGATGAAGTACATTCATTCAGCCTCACTGTTTCACACTGACATCAGACTTAGAAAGTAGTTGCTTTGTGTGGGATTATATTGTGGAGCCTCTGAAATTGTTTAACCTGAATTACAACAATTCTGAATGGATAATACTACCCAATTTGTGTATATCTCAGACAAAGATATTCCTATAAAATCGCACATTGATTTATTATTATCATCATTATTATTATAGAGAATGCCATATTCCTAATGGAAAATCACTTTTTTTTATAGTGACCATTGTACTTTATGATGTTTTTTAATCTCCTATGGTATCACTATATTCCTATAATATCCCTTTTGGGTATTATATATAATTTATAGTTTTGCTATATATATTTTCTGAAAAGTAACGCCAATCCGATACACCAGAATTCAAGATCATCTTTGAATTAGGTTACAAACACACACACACACACACACATACACACACACACACACACACACACACACACAGAGAGAGAGAGAGAGAGAGAGAGAGAAACACTCGAGGCACTAATTTACATGGGTTTCTTGAACATGAACCGTAATGTGGCGCTATCATGCACTTTTCTGTGCTGCGCCACCAAGGTCACGTGTGTGTGTGTGTGTGTGTGTGTGTGTGTGTGCGCGCGCGCGCGTGTGCGTGTGTGCGTCAGATTGGGACAGTTGAACAGTTGAGTAGAGTCCAGACAGTAAGCAGACCCCCCTGGTGCTGTGGGAGAAAATGTGGCTGCGGGACGAGGTGTTGAAATCAATATGGCACGCGTTCACGGCGCTGGACGTGGATCAAAGTGGAAAAGTTTCCAAATCTCAGTTAAAGGTACGATTCGGTGTTTCTTTCGATGAGAGTTTATGTACTTTGCTTACAGGCTTATAGATGCATCGAATAACGGTTCAGACACTCAAACTGTAACTTTAGTGCACTTGAAGAGCGTTTTGTTATGTTTCTATTTGTTTTGTTTGTTGCTGATGCGACAATTGAATCCCCCTGCGGGATAAATGAAGCATCTAGCTCATCTGAGCGGGTCCGTCAGAAGAGTTGTTTTTCTGAGAGTGGTAGCACGTCCAAACTACACTCTGATATGATAAAGAGCTATTAAGCTGCATTTTAGAGATACTGTATATTGCGACCAATATGTGTGTTGCACTTGTCAAGTGGGTCAGATTCTTTCAGATTTATCCACCATTTATCCACTGAATATTATTGGACATGGTTAAATGTGCATTGTACTTTTCTTGTGTATAGCAAATACCAATGCCAGTGAATCTAAGGTAGAAAGAAACTATACTTTCTGGTGCAGTAGGCTATGTTTATGCCATAATAGCTCTCCATGAAGTCTGAGATCGACCTGCTGCATATAGTTTGCTCCTGGAGAAAGGGGCACAGGGAGGATGTGTGTGTAGCAGTGTGGTGTTTTGCTGTATGATAGTGTGGGCCTGGGTCGGAGTTGTTTTCCTGCTGGGACTGATGTCTATGTGCCCAGCCTGACAAAGACACAGTCTGACTCCTGCAGGGCCTTTCCTCACACACACACACACACACACACACACACACACACACGCAGTTGCCCTCACAACACGGCACAGTAGCCAGGAAACTGTAGCTCACCACTGCTCAGTGTTGTGCTGCCTCAGCATTGTCAGCTCCAATTTGTAGCACTTTATTTTTGTTTTCAACACAGTCTTTACCAATGTGAACTCAATCTCAGTGAGGACCTTTAGACTCTAGATGTCCCTGTCATTCATTGGTTCGTCGTCTTTACCTGCTTATTCCTCTTCAGGGTCACGGGGGGGCTGGAGCCTATCCCAGCATGCATTGGGTGGAAGGCAGGGAAACACCCGGGACAGGTTGCCAGTCCATCATAGGGCTAACACAGATAGACACACACTCACATTCATACATTCATGGTCAATTTTAGAGTCTCCAATCCACCTGACTTGCATGTCTTTGGACTGTGGGAGGAAACATGCAAACCCTAGAAAGCAGAAATCTGGGAATCGAACCCGGGTCCTTCTTGCTGTGAGGCGACAGTGCTCACCTAGGTTTTCAAATGCAAAAGATTTTATTACCTGTTATATGTGAGCGTAATTCACCCATTATTAGGCCTATACAGCTG
Source organism: Centroberyx gerrardi (assembly GCF_048128805.1). Taxonomy (NCBI): domain Eukaryota; kingdom Metazoa; phylum Chordata; class Actinopteri; order Beryciformes; family Berycidae; genus Centroberyx; species Centroberyx gerrardi. The sequence goes on from NC_135997.1 coordinate 15,007,075, forward strand.
AACTAGTAACAGTATGAAACAGTTTCAGGACAATGAGCGAAAATGAACAGAAGTAACGCTTGGCCAGTAATGCTTGAAAAGAACACTGCCATGTTTTTGCATGCATGGTAGCGTGATCTTGAACCTCACCTTTAACTTATGCTTATGAGTTCATGCTGAATGGCGCAGTGTACTGAATGTACTGAATGTACTGAATGTTGGGTTTGATGTAGATTGATATCTCTCAGTACCCACTTGGTGCCATGCCCCTTTTTTATGTGATAGCATCTCATCATTACTTCACTCAGGTACTTTCTCACAACCTGTGTACGGTGATGAAGATCCCTCATGACCCCGTGGCCTTGGAACAGCACTTCAAGGATGACGATGAAGGGCCGGTGTCCAACCAGGGCTACATGCCGTACCTCAACAGGTTCATTCTCGACAAGGTGGGCACCGGGAAACAGATTTCGTGTCACTAATATTAAACTCCTCAAATTCTATTAAACTCCTCGTCATTTTTGCCATAATGTCTCAATGTAAAGCTGAATGTTTTAATCCAGAAAATGGGGTCATTTTTGTGTTTTCGTGGGACACAGTAGGGCTGGGCGATAATTCAATATCATCGTTTATCGTCTTTCAGTGGAATCATAAGATATCATGATTATGATATCGTGACACAATTCTGCTGTCTAAATTGATGATAACAAGCAAAGTTTATTTAAAGACTCTAAACAAATGAGGTATGAAACATTTAAAAAAATATAATTTGAAAATTTCAATATTGTTTGACATCACACCTAACATTATCATTCGGTTCAATGGGATGAACATTCATTTGATTATTTAACATGTGATCTTGCATACATGAGCCCTATTGTAGTATATATCGATATCTAAAAACAAATCCTTATGATTATCGTGATATTGTTTTCGCCCAGCCGTAGGACAGAGCTACCACTGTCGGTGTATGGTGGTGGGAATGGGAATTGGGGAATCTTGTGTTTCTATTCTCGTCTAGATGCTGTAGTTTTAACAAGCTTACATAGAAAAGTATGTTCTTCAAAATGACAAGTGTGCAAGACAAAATCGCCTCCATCACTCACAAATTCAGCCCAACCTAACTGCTGTTTCCTCAGTCAAAGAATGTGTGACACGGAATATGATGACTAATCATGATCAGTGGTCTGTGCGCTAGAGGAAATGCTTTTGCTTACTGCTTTCTTGTAACCAAAGAAACAGAATTTTATTTCTATGGTTATTGAGAGCATAACATGTGCTTATTCAAATTTGTAGCTATCAATGGAAGCGTCTTTGCATTCATGTGTGATGAAACAGGTGCAATATCTGAATCAACTCCTTCACTTAAAGGCATTCCTGTCTCTAATAGGATATTTGACCTGCACCCTAGTTGGCGTGTTGTAACACTCACATCTGTTGAAGTGTACCATGAGGCTTGCCATCAGCTTTGTTGGCAATGAAACTAACACTGATGTCAATTAGTAAACTGCTTGAGTTTCACTATTTGTACTTGGAGGCTATTTCCTTGCCTTTCTCTCTTCGACTCTGACTTGAATTGAAATGAGGCATTTAAGAACATTAAGTTTGTACTTCACATCCTGTGGACAAAAGTGTGTGAAAGGAGACAAACGCCAGTCTCCTATTTAGCATTTGTAAACACACTGACCTTACGGGCGCTGAGGGATCTGACTTTGGCTGAATTCTGTGTTTTTAATCACAGATACGGGATGATTTCGACGTACTGGAGTTCAACAAGATATGCTGGACGCTATGTTACAGGAAAAATATCAGCACCGCTCATCTTCTCATCTCAACCGACGATGCCTTCAAAGTCTGGAGCATTTTCAACTTTCTGTCAGAGGACAGGTACCCGCTCATCATCATTACTGAAGAGGTGAGAAAGATCCTCACAGCCCTATGACTTAAAACTCACTCTACATGGAAGTGGACATTCATATCTGTCCCATTCTCTGTTTGAGACAAGAATCTAATATAGAAAAGGGGAATGATTAAGACACACCTTGACCAAACAGACCTTTCTAGCTATTTTCTAGATTTTCTACGCTGGTTTGAGCTGTTATGGTGTCTGTCCTCCTCCCTTAGATTGAATACTTCTTGCGAAAGCTGATGGAGACCATGGGGAGCGGTTGGAACGAGGAGAAGTTTGCGGATTACAAGCTCCAGCTGAACATGAAGAAGAACTGCCTGACTGCCTGGGAGCTGATTGAGCTGGTGGGCATGGGTCACTTCAGCAAGGGCATGAACCGGCAGACCCTGTCCATGGGCATCACGGAGGTCTTCCAGGAGCTCATACTGGATGTGCTCAAGCAGGTGAGACGGCGCTCACTGATTGGCTTATCTGCTGTCTGTACACACATCAACTGGCATCGATTGAACTGACATTATGTCCCGCCACCTTGGTGCATGGTGTGGACTTTCACACATCTTTATGAACAAAATAACTCAAGAACATGATAGAAACTTCATACTTACACCACAGGTTCCCCCTATTGGCTTCTCAAGTGTTTTCATTTCTTTTCGCCTATGGTGACAATGAATGGGATTTTTGGATCCCATTTGCCAATCATTCTGTTCTTAAAATGGGTGAATAATGTAAGTAATGACATACGACAAAGTTATTACATGTTGTAATGCGTTACTGGATTTTCTAAACATATTTTGCTAACCACCATGGGGCAGATGTTGCATTACTTCACAAAGCAAATGAAATATGGCTAGCAATTTTTTTTTTTCATTGCAGCTTCAAAACCCATCAGAATCTACCTGAACAAATAAAGAAACACATAGTCAAGTCAGGTCATACTTTATTTGTATAGCACATTTCATTCACAGGATGGAAACCCTTATTTGGGCTGAAAAATTATGGCACGCTTGAGAAGACAATAGAAGAGATGATCTGATTCGATTTTGGAGCACCTTGCTGCTACATTTGCATATTAACGAGGAAAACCTGATTTTCTTGAAACTACCGTAACTCCTTAATGTTTTAAGATGTGTAGTTCATATTAATACCACCCATGTATTATGTGAAGACAAGTATGTTGACATAGAGATATTTGCTAATTAATGCATTAATCAGCTTAATTAATGACCTCATTATCATAACTGGCTATGTTTAATATATCATGGTGATTATGGCGGGACATTAGGCAGCTCAAGTGCCTCTTGTTTTACTTTCACTCTGTATCCTGAAGGGCTACATGATGAAAAAGGGCCACAAAAGGAAAAACTGGACAGAGCGCTGGTTTGTGCTCCGACCAAACTCGATGTCTTACTATGTGTGTGAGGACCTCACAGACAAGAAGGGAGAAATTGTTCTGGACCGCAACTGCTGTGTGGAGGTAAAACTCTATCAGTATAGTTTGGGTGATGTAATGTAATGTCAGAATCTATTGTTGTCTAAATGTTGAAATAAGGAAGATGCAATGTATTTTTAAAAAAGTATAGTTGCATAATTTTTGTCATTATTGACCAATCATTTGTCACAAGCTCCCTCATGTTTCCAAATGATGAAAGCTGAAATTTCCTGAATGATTTCATTTAGCTCAGAAACTATCAGTACAACCTAAACTGCAGCGACTGTTGGAATTTTTTATAAACCCACATATTTTTACAATATGGTTGAGAGTACCACTACATGTTAATCTCTCCTGCAGTCTCTCCCAGATAAGGAAGGGAAGAAATGCCTGTTCATCATCAAGTGCCCTGACAAAAGCTATGAGATCAGTGCCTCGGATAAAAAGAAGAAACAGGAATGGATCCAAGGTAGTGACCAGTCTTTTTAACCACCGCTCTGTAACTAACTCACGGGTTTGTCACAGTTTTTACCGACTCACCAGTGAATCTCCTGTATAATCAGGATGTTGTGTAGATCAATCAGCCAAAGTTACTGTATACCAGAGCAGTGACTTCGCTCTGCCTCCATCCCCTGGCAGCTATCCAGACGTGCATCCAGCTGCTGAGGCTGGGGCTGCCATCTCCTCACCGCGAGGCCCGGCTGAGGCGCAGGGAGCTGCGGCAGAGGCAGCAGGTGGAGCAGGAGGAGCTGGAGGAGAGGATGAAGCAGCTGCAGACGGCCAACGAGAGCAAACAGAGACAGCTGGAGGCCATGAAGAAGGTACTCTTCTCCGCTAAACTCCGCTACACCTAGAAACTGACATTTAGAAGGAGGCTTTCAGACAGTTTTTGCTCCAGTATCCATTTGCAAAACTGAAATGTTGTATATACTGTAGGAATCCATTCACAACTCACGCTGCCTTCAGTGAACATTTCTGTCTCAAACATGTGGTATTGAGCAATGATGATTCTATTATAGGGGGCCGTTTTCTCCTATTAGTCCCTGCCTGATTTTCTACCACTTTTTCTCTGTTCACCTAGATTAGTTCCATGATATCACTGTTTACTAAAAACAACAAGCCCAGAGTTAACATTTTGACTCGCGCAAATGATGCAGTGCTCCCTTTGGGCCAATCAGTGACATTAAATAAAACTCTCATTTTGTGGGAGACACCTTTTTTTCTGTAAACATTTCTTGTAAATATACTATATAATGAAGCTCATATAGGTCTTTATGAGAAATGTGATGATGGTGAATAGCATTGTCATTGTGCGTAAGAATTCAAGATGGTACCTCAAAAAAGGCAGGAAATATGTTAAATGTGCTATATTGTAAGCACAAATATTGTGATATACTGTACGTATATGTTAGGCCAGTCAATGTAATTTTAAATGCAGGATCTCAGTGACGAGTCATTTCATTAAAGTTGGCCTAATAGTTTAAATATGATGACATATGACTAACAACCACATCACAGACGACCCCCATCATATACAAAGCTACATGTACAGCAGCATTGAATCTTACAGGAATGGAATGATAGCAGATTTCTTTTCATTTTGCTATAGACATTTTATAGGATTTAAATATAATACAAATACGGATTGTATTGTATGAATAATGATGGATTGTCTGAAGTGAGGACTTAGCCTGGACCCTATAATAGATGTGGCTCATGTTGTGTCTCTGAACACACATGCTAGATAAGGCATGTATGTGTGACCATTCAACACAACAGGCTTAGTGTATGCTGCAGTGCCTCTACTGACTATTTTCAAGTTTACTAGACACAATGAAAGGTCAGAGCTTACCCACACTGCCTCTTTTCCTGCCTATGGAAAAATCCCCTCCATCTCTTTCCTGCCCTCCTAGTTCTTTCTTCTTCTTCTAATAGAAGTTGCGTTTGAATATTAAATATTTTATAGATGTGGGTTTAAAGATTTTACTCTGTGTGTATGTGGACAGTGACACATTGTTTGATATTTTAGCTCCAGACTCGTTTGACTGTTAATGTCAAATACACAATAACTACGAAGTTATAGTGCAGACTGACACCTTTCATTTGCAGATATTTGCAGCCATAATGGATGAACTGCTGATTAACTAAATATGTTTCTGTTCATGGTCCCCCCATTTCAGGGTTCTTACATGTTTTGGACAGATTAGGATTATATTTGAAAATAAATCTTACTGTGCAGTGACTTCTAGAGGTCTGCAGTCCATAACCGTCACCAGAGCGTTGATATGTTAATGTCAGATTTCAATGTATTTCTATGACAGCCAGCTCTAAATGTCTTTGAGGCAGTATGCAGTACTTGGTCTTCTAAATGAATATGACTGATCAAGGGTCTGAGTTATCAATCAGCCTTGAATCATCATCCTTACAAATAGACATGAATAACCTAAATGGCTGTTTCTCCCTACTATTCTCCCTATTTTATTGTTATTTTAGATCACAAGTAATAACAACAGATATCCAAACCATCAGACAATGTGCTGCTGTCCAAAGTGTTATGGAGCTCATCTGCATTGCTTACTGCTTACATTGCTGTAATAGTATTACAATGTTTATATAGTGTTACTCCATTACCAGTCAGAAACATCACATTTTTTGGGGGGTTATGGGTTTTTGTTGTCTTTTATTTTCAGTTTATCTGGTCTGACCCTTGTGTAACTAGTGCTAAACTGGTACAAAATGACATTCTGTACTGAGTGCCTAATTGATAATAAAATAATGCTTTTATTAGTAAGTTTAAACGTTTCATTTTGGTGTAATTAACTGTGGGAAAAGTAGCATGATACAGCAGTACATAAGAAAAGGGAAGCAAAAGCTGCCATGCAAACGATGTGTTGTAGGGAACACCTGCGTCAAATAGAAGGCAAAGGGTTTGAACACGAGTGCTGCAGAGCTGCTGTGGTGATTTACATTAGCGTCTTGAAGAACTCTCACTTCTGCTTTTACCCTGCCAGATGGATTTCTTCATATTTTTATATACTAGGCAAGTCCTGTCTACGTGGAGAATGAAGTTTTCTTATTGTGGAATCTAATCTACCATTGTGAATATTTGCATCTGTTGCCTGATGCGTGTTTGTGTTGTTGAACTAGAGCATTTAAAAGCAAAAAATGTGTTCTTAATTGTTATTTATTTTAAAAATTTCTCAATCTATTGACCTGGAAGTACATGCTGTAGTAAATTGCTGTTCTATACTCCTGATAAACCTAACTGAAGGACATGTTTTAACACAAATTCTTCCTTAAAAAAGCCAGAGAAAAAGTTTCTTTATACAGTCTCGTCAGTCTTTAAGGGATTTCCCCTTGTAGCCTAAGGTAGCCTCCGGTCAACAAAGAAGTAACAGCTCTTGGCTCTTTCCTTCTTTGTGCCTCACAGGAAGTGGAAGAGACAGCGGCCAAAGCCGCAATGGAGGAGCGTAGGAGGAAGCAGACTCAGACAGACCTGCAAGATCGCTACAGATTGGACCTAGAGAGAGAGAAAATGGTAACCGCGCTGCCCGAGTCTGCCTTTCACATTCTGCATCGACAGCTCCTCTTCTGATCCTGCTGATGTGGGATAATAAATGATACATTACACATGTGGGGGACACACACTCGTGTTAGATGTTCAGAAACAAAACAAATAGCCCGGTAAACGCAGGATAACTTTCTGCATACATCTTCTGATTAAGTTTCTATCATCCATCTCACCCCTTGAATACATAATGTGTGGCACCACCCTTCCAGGAAACATACACTCGAAATAATTTTAATGTCACGGCTCATGGAGTCCCATGATGATGAGTCATCTTTTTGTCTGAGATGCACTAACAGTCGTAATATTCACTGTCTCACTATAATTGCAGTGAAAGCAAGTCTTTCCACTTCAGATTCATCTCAGATAAGATAAAGATAAGATCAACTTAATTCACCGCTGAGGGGAAATTGCGTCATTGCGGCTACAAAGAATAGGATGTAGATAAAGCCGAAGTAAATGCCACATATTAAACATTAAAGACACAGTGTCCTCATCATGCTAAACAGAGCTTCTATTGGCTAGAAAGAATTCCTGCTGTGTTGACTATTGACAGATTTACAGATATTTCTTGTATACAGATTTACAAACTTACAGTTCAGTTCAAGCGCCTATATGCAGGGTATAAAAATGTGCATCATTGGCTGTCCACATTATCATTGTCAAGTGTGTGTGTGTGTGTGTGTGTCCACTCCCTCAGGTGCGTCAGCAGATGGAGGAGCAGGTGGCCCAAAAGTCCAGTGAACTGGAGCAGTACCTGCAGCGCGTCCGGGAGCTGGAGGACATGTACCACCGTCTGGAGGAGGCCTTAGACGATGAGAGGCAGGCCAAGCAGGACGAGGAGGCCATGCGCAAGCTGCAGGCCAGGTCAGACATACACACACACACACACACACAGATAGAGTACACAGTATGTGGATGAATATGCCCAGATAAGCCTATGCATGGGCGTCACGGCAGCTCAGTGGTTAGGATTGTCGCCCTACAGCTCTATTTACAGCTTATGGTTTAGTCCAGCACCCCAGGGCCCTGACTCCATATGAACAGGAATAAGCGGGTAAAGAAAATGAATGAATGAAGGAAATTTTAAGCGTTCCCATCATGCAGTATGTTCTTATATGTGAGTCATTTAGGCATATGCACATCTTCATAGGTGCTGGGTTGAAAAGAAGTCTGCATAAATGAAGTGTAGAACGCGCTCACTACGCTCTATTAATGAACGCTTTATTAATGAAAAGACAACATTTCAGAGACCCCATGAAGACCCTTAATGGTTTGAAATGTTGTCCTTTAATTAATAAAAGTGATTTTGGAGCATAGCGTGTGGGTGCTACTCTTCATTTTTGTTCTCAACTGCACCATAGGTTTTTATGTACATATGTGTGTCTGTGTCTGTGTCCGCCCCTTACAGGCTGCTGGAGGAGGAGGCAGCGAAGCGGGCCGAGCTGGAGCACATCCACCTGCAGCAGCAGAGGGCGATCTCTCAGACTCAGGCCGAGAAGAAGGAGCTGGAGGCCGAGCAGCTGGCCAAGGAGAAAGCCCTGCAGGCGGCCATGCTTCAGCTGGAGGGCCTGGAGAGGGAGAGGCAGGGGGCGCTGGAGCAGTACGAGGTCAGGGAACACAAACATGTCGAGGGAACAAAATAGCCAAGATCATATCCAGTGGTCACACTTTATTTGGATGGTCCGATGCTGGTACTCAACTTACTATCAAGTGACTATAATGTGTCACTCAACAGTCGACTGAGTTTCATGTGATACTTACACTAGTGTGGAAAGCTGTCTATAGATATTCAATGTCTAGGTACCATAGCTTACGTGCACCTCTTCAAAAATGTAACTGTGTGTAGGGCGACGCAAGAACTGTGATTGACCCACTTCGTATTTTCTCCTACCTGTATCCGATTGATGTCCGCTGATAATGAAGACAGCGGAGAACATCGAAGAGAGACGAGCTGAGGAGGGCTGCAAATATATTCACTTGTAGGACACGTCATCTCCAAACTATAAAGACTACCAGATGTCACTGAATTCGTGCACAATCACCCACGCAGAACCATAAATTCTCGCACCGCCGTAGACACCTAGGCCGTTTCTACGGCAGCAATTCGACGCAGAAGTATAATTTACCCTTTAGGGTTGGGGTTAATGTTAGAAGTGGGATCAGGTTAGGGTAGGGTCAAGATTAGGCTAAGGTCAATGTTAGGGTTACATAGTCTGTGCAGATGCACCAAATAGGCAAGTGACACTTTATTGAACATCTAGTTTTTGTCACCTGATAGTTTTAACATTGGACTATCCAAATAAAGTGTTATCTATCTAAAAGTTGTTTACTGGATTTTACCAATCTGAAACCCTGACATGAGAGGTTAATGTTGTCTGGCAATCTACCCCTTAAATGGAGCCTCTCTCTCAGTGTCTGAAGAGTAATAACAGCCATTATACATGGAAGCCACTTCTGCTTCATGTAGTCTTTACTTCATATAGTGACATTATTATTTGCAGCTGCGTCTAATTGTGGCTTCCTGTTTTCATTTAGCTGAAGACGATGTTCACTCATCATATATTAGTTAACAACTACTCTGACCTATGTAAAACTACATATGCATTATGTTTGACATTTTCTGTATTTTGCTGATGCTTTCATCCAGAGGACTTTCAATTAGTGCAACAGTAGAATTAGCTGAAAATCATGTCCCACCGGTATTACAGTCAGCCAGTAATGAGGAGTACAAGAGTCAAAACAATAATGCAGTCAGAATAAAATATTAATGTATTCTCAGTAATGGAGAAGTGCTAAGTAAGCCAAGTAGAGACAGTAAGCAGAACCCGTCTCGACTGTCTCAACTGGTTTGACGCCATCATCACCACCGACAGCTCATACTGTCCTTATGTGAATGACTCAAAGCCCTTACACTCATTTATCTGTCTGTCTGCACTCCGCTGACATCTGTTGGGTGTTTATACAGTATGACACTAACTAACTCTCTCTCTCTCTCTCTCTCTCTCTCTCTCTCTCTCTCTCTCTCTCTCTCTCTGTCTCTTATAGGTGGTGACAAAGAAACTTGAGCGGGCATCTAACAAGACTAAGACTTGGAAAGACAAGGTGGCCAAACACGAGGGACTGGTGCGTCTCATCCAGCCAGGTAAGGATTGTCGATGAGTGTGTGTGTGTATGTGTGTGTGTGTGTCCAGAAAGATTTAAACAATAAGCTACGATAGGCTGCGCTTTACAGTGATTTCGGAACTGCTAAGCATGACGTGAGGGGTGTATTGCTTTTATACAACGGCGGTAACGCACCATTGTATTGGCCAACCCTGTACTTCATACTGCCTCAGAGTAATTTAGAGCTAAAGCACATGCAAAGTCTGCACTTCAAGCCCAGAATCATTGTCGTTTCACATCTGCAGTCCTAAGAATATGGAGCCAAAACATCAAATAATGTGCTGCTTTCCAAATACTTAGGGAGCCTCTTATAAATGATGTATGTGTGTGTGTGTGTAAGTAAGGTAAAAGGTTTCCCTCCCTTCTCTCGTCACTGGGTCTGCTGTAGGCCATAAGGGACCTCAGAGGATCACTAACTGGGGTCCGGCCTCATTCACTGACGCCGAGCTGGAATTGAGGAAGAAGTCCTGGCAGGAGAGGAAGAACCAGGGGGCTCAGGCTCAGTAAACACCGAGCATGTTGGACGGACCACATACTGATGTTGTAGCGTCACAAGGCTCTTACCGTAATGATGACGAGCCACAAATTAACTCTTGAGTCCATGCTTTCACATTCTGAGACTGAAGCGGTGAGATAAAAGGTCTTCTGAGCCACATGATAGATGTGTGTGTATATACCCAGTGGGAAATTAGCAAGAGAATTATGTTTGATGCTGTGTGTTGTTGTATTAACAGATTTTATAACTGAATTTTTTTTAACTGCATTTTATCAATTTCCTCTATAACTAACGTTCATATTCATATTCAAGTTTTTTTTAATTTTGTTAATTCGAATTTTTTTATAGGCAGATTTAAAATTGTAATGTTCATGCCGTCCATTCTAATTGTATGTGCTGAGTATATTCAGTGTGTTGCTTTGAGGTAGTTTTGTGTTTTGACATTCTACTTGTATTGAATAAACTGAGTAAACCTGCTGTAGCGTTTATTGTTTTCAACTGCTTTTGTCTGATGAAACCACTGGGATGTATCCTAAGGAATATATGGAACATTTGACTCATTGAACATGAAATGATAACAGTAAAAACATGTTCTTATTGACTACAGTTTCCTGGTGGAATCTTGTACTTAGTGTGATTTTTAAAGTCTGTCCTTATGTCTGTTGTGCTTCTCAAATCAGCATGTTGTGAAAACAGCTGAAGAACATTTGAGCTGCACAGTGTCCATTAACCTTTTAGGAGGATCTCCCCTACTCTTTGAAGTTTACATTCATTCATTCCTTTTTACTATTTCAAAGGAAACTGGTGTGTTATTAGTAATCTTAACATTAATCCATTGCTTAATGATTAGCGGAGAGGGACAATGTGAGTGTATGTTATATCAAGGGTGTATGTATATTGGATATGGCACATTCTGGCACTTACACATCATTAATGCATCGTTAAACTTATCACACAGTTGAAACAGAAACATTGTTGATATGATCATACAGTATGGCAAGCCCTTATGCTACTGCACCATAGTTTATTCAAGGTAGAGGTAACAGAATTAGGTCCGTTATCAAGAGGTAGGTGTGGTGATAGAAAGGCATGTGAGAGGGCAGCATTACACTTTGAGCTCTTATTTTGTCAGATGGGAGGCACTTAATTGTTAGGTATAGGTGACTGAATTGAGCCTGTGAATAATACTGATAAATAATACTGAAACACAAAATTGAGAACAGTTTTTATGAAAGGGTTTCCACTTCAGAATTCACTAAATGTGACAGCTTGAGGAGAACCAAACCAGAACCTCCAAATAACGTCCCTCTAATCCCTCTCTAAAGATGGCAGTGAGCTTCAGTAAACAAGAACGTTTTCTTTCTTTTATTCATGTGGGATCGGGGGACCTTTTATAAATTCTTGTATGACTCATCTCCCTCCTGAACCATGACTGAAACATGTAGAAGAGCCCTACTAACAGTGACCAGCAGGTGTCATCATAGGCATATAGGATCATGGCTCTGTAATAAACTGACAGCAGCAGGAGTGGGAGCCACTGTGCTGGTGCTACAGGCCCATGTGGCAGCCTGCAGCCATAAAACCCCACGACACTGACAAATAGTCTTTATTGGTTAAAGCGCAAAGGCAGTTTTGCATCTGTTAGAGAACATTTTCACTCTTATTTTACACTCCCTTGCTTGCTCGGTGTGCCTCTCGGTGTGTCTTGGGGCTCTGTGCGTCTCGGCCATGTGAGGAGCCACCGGGTTGAGCTGGTGACTCCAGCAGAGAAGAATGCATGGCTGCAGAGAGCTAGTTAGGGCGTCCCTGGGCCCCGGGTGTCCTCTCTGTAGCCTTTAAGAGGGGACGCTCAGCGCAGGCCAGGCGCCGCCGCCGCCACCGCCGCTGCTGCTAAGATGTTCTTGTGAGAGCCACGTCCAGATGTGTGCCTGGTTCTTGTTGTAGTTTTCACTCTTTAGTTAAGTTGGTTGATAGATGAATTGAGACTTTAAAAAGCACTGCAGCTGCTCGCCCATTTGTATGATTGATCGATATGAGGGGAAATATGACTTCAGTTATAAACCGAGGATATCTTGAATGAAGTGAAAGTGTATGATTTCAAGGAAGCACAGTTGATGCAGTGCACATGGCATGCAGGAGCGGAGGCTTTGTTTTGCCATGTCTCTGTGTGTCAAAACACATCAGGATGTGCAACAAAGGACCACTGTTCTCCCACACACACCTCAGCTTTCCCCACCCTCATGTTTTAGTGGGCAAAAAACAAAACACCACCAACAGAAGAATATTATAACTATCTGAATCTATCAGCTGTGGGTACTTTGTCTTGTCTTTGCCAGCCAGCATGCACAATGAGTGTCTTGACTCTCTGTGGTAAATAGCCTTACGCCACCTTAATTTCTGCCTTATTAGGAAAGAGGAAGGACCGGAGATGGATGGGAAGAGACAGTTCATCTCAAGTTCAGAGTGTCAGAGCAGGAGATAAGAAGCTGCATTCATACACTAACCTAACAATCAGCACCACACAGATCCCTGCATACAGGTGGCTTACAGATAACATCAGACAGAGAGACACACTGGCCAATTCACTGAGCTAATACTTTAACCAGGAATGCAGCTCGCCACCAAAAAGATAATGTAATTCACACAGCAGCTCCTTTTATGGACTTGTTTGTTTGTGTGATTGGCAAATTTTCAAGTAGTGTACCCCTTGACCTCGTCTTACACAATGGAGTTTGAATCTGATATGTTACTATGTTGCTATTAAATAAACTAAACAGCCAAAAAATTGAATAAAACAAACAGCTGATGACTGATAGAATCCAGCAGCAGGATTGGACACATGAAAGCTTTTCTCCTTTAAAAAAAAAAGGATAAACAGAGTTTTACATTTTTAACCTAGTGTAAAATAAATAGATTTACTGTTCACATTTCTCCTATAAGAGGTATTTATATCCAAGGATCTGTGAAAAATGTGGGCGCTTTTTCTTAAAGACTATTCTCAGCACTCACTGTTGGGGAATGGGAGGGTTTTATCTCCGTGGCTTAATTGCACAAGCCTTGGCATTCCAAAAATAAGGATATCTCTCGCTGTCTCACCCTGGCCCCATGTGGCCAAAAGGACCTTAATGCCCATGACCAATTCATCTGAGTCCTGTCCAAAAAAATCCTCATGTAAATAGATTCGAAACGGGAACATTCTTTGGGATGGTCTGGTGGTGGATAAATGTCTGGCAGATGCCTGCTTTCTGGGTGAGATGTCTTCCCACAGTGACTTCACAGCCTTCGGTATTTCACATGGCTGGCTGGATCTTGGGCTCAGTTGGAGAGAGAGGTTGTGGGTCACTGACACTGGAGATGGAATAACATCAGGGCTCGAATCGTCACAGGCAAAATACACCAAGTGGACCAAGGAAAAAGCTAATACTGAAACCTTTCGCAGACACACACACACCCCTCACCACCTCCACCACTGTCCCCTACAGCTATAAATCAAATGTGGAATCGTGCTCTTCTATTCATGGATGAGCGGGCGGTGTCCGGATAAGATCATCTGCAGCCCAGTTGACTCACGCAGTTGATAATTTCCCAACTAGACCCCCATGTTCTGGCGCTGACTTCATCCTAATTTCTGGGGTGGAACGAGCCGGTGTGATCAGTGAGAGTCAGTGACATCAGTGTTTGGAGTATTGGTTTTTGGAGCAGGTGCCCAGCGAGGGGCCACAGGCCTCTGAGGCAGAAGGGCTGCAGCGGCGGTGAATCAGCTCTGCATGCCTGTGTCACTCTGACATTACCCACATTGCTAATGCACCCAGGAAATGAGAAATGATGCATCGCCCACATTGCAACTGAACCGCTACAGGAATACTAGGAATTGGAATACCAATAAAAAAAATCTGTTATGTGAGTCATCTGTGGCAGAATAGGAGTATTTTTGGGCCTGTAGACAAAATCAATTTCGATTTCAAACTGTTCTCCTTACTACAACTGTGACTGTACATATACAAGATCCAAATCCAATAGATACATGCAATCTTTAATTTACAGAGTGATTTTGATTTCTGTTTTTATGAGAGGGCAATACTCTTCCAGCACAACCAAGAATAATCACACTGAACTTGTGAGAAACATTCAGCCTAGTCACACAAAATCACATTTACTGTATTTTGAAACACTGCTGTGCTTAAGGAAAATAGATTCAATCATCAATAATTTGTCTCAACTTTTGGAGCTGAAGTCACTTGTAGATGTAGTAATGTAATCCAAGCTGTAATGTTCAGGATCTTAAGGCTCCTTATACTTAAACTGTATACAACTCATTTGCATGTATATGATAGCTGCAGTCATAATTCAGTCAGCGGAGAGCAGTTATGTGGAATCCACAGGAGAAAAATGACTTTCGAGTAAATATAAACCCCGTCACTTCTTCTCCAGGAGGAAATGAGTCCAGCCATGCCATTCCGAAGAATCCGGTCGGAAATAACTTCTGCTGCATCCCTCTGTTCGCGGGCAGGGGTCCTAATCCCCGTACCCAAAGGAAGAGGCTAAATATGGAGTTGACTGCCAGAGAGTCTGCCCAGATGTTGGCCTGCTGCAGCTCTGCACCTGCTCCCAGTACAGGCCAGCTGGGAGATCGTGCTGAGGAACATGTCCAACCCCCCTGCCCCCCAAAAACCAAAAAATCTTTGGTCTACTTCTGGCCTTCAACTTCCCATCAGAGACAAACCTCCCCAGGACTGCAGGAGTCCCTCTCAGTCCCGCCAACTAGGCGCCACAGAGCCTGTGTTGGGTTTCTTGCCGAGTCCCTTATTCATTGTTGGCAAGTGAGAAATCCATCCTCATCGTCTCCAAGCCTGGAGTTGGCTCCGAGCAAACGCCAAGTGTTGCAGTGGTGTCTACTTACCTTTCATTGAGAGAAAAGTCTTTTAATAAAGGCGAGGTGTTCATAAGAAGCCAGAAAACGTGGCTCTTACTAATGGCTTGGGTTTTCTTCCTGTATCCTATGACCCATTGTATAAAAACGAGCCATTAGGTATTTCATGGTGAGCTTGCGACATCCCAGGAAACATCACAATACAGGCTGTGTTGTTGGGATATCTGCTAGTAATGATCACCGGTGCCAAAGCATGTTCTCATCCCATAACTTTATTATGTGACATTTAGTAAGGGTATGTTTCAAATAGAGATGGTGCACTTATTTATAACTTGATGCAAGTCGTTCCTATCAGGCAGACAGCGATTTACTGATATTGCATTCAGTATGCCTATGCACAATGACTGCTGTGTAGACCAGTGGGCCTCCAGACCCAGAGTTTTCATTCTAGATGTCTAATACAGACTGATTTAGACCTGGGATGAGCAGTACTCTGGGTCCTGGATTGATTGAAACCCACTGGTGTAGATGTTAGTTATGAGAGCAACAAATAAGAAAAAACCTGTGATATTCACTTGGTCAACAAGTACAAAATGAACAGGGGTAGTTTCAAGTACGTTTGATTTATTTCCAAAAAAAAATTAGTGTCACCACAAAACATGGTTCAAAGATACAGTAACATGTAATTTTTTCAAAAAAAGCCTCAGAAAACAAACCACGCTGTCCTACTGATAAATTCAATTTCTTTTTTTAAAAGCCCTTAAAAGACACAGAGCCTGTTTGGATAATTTGAAAAACAACTTGACTCCATTTCACTTTCAAGACAATGGTTGATCATAAACAGGGAACAGGCTACTCAGGTATTTGCACAAATAACGACACATGAAAAAAAGACGACTTGTTGGTCACATTAGAATTAAGGTTAGAAAAGCATACATATGTTCAGTACATATATAAAACGAAATGTCACATGAGTATTTACAGAGAACATTAAGCCACCAACAAAAAGAGTTACACTTTTAATAAAAAAATAATTTACATTACAAGAGACAAACATGTTATCCAGAAGTCAAAAAACATTCACAATGTTTAAACAAAATAGAGAAAACATCACTTATTTAAATAGAAAAATGTCAGGTAACTCTTTTGAACTTTACTGTGCAAATTCTTACCATTTTATCTGTCTTGAGGAAACGTCATATGTACATTATAAAGTAATGCCTTTTGCCTTGCTGTCTGCATCTGTTAGAAAATCTATATTTGATAAGGAGTGCATATTTTAGAGCTAAGTGCAAACAAATTGCCTCGTCATGTTGTGCATTAAAATCTCTGAGTTTTTGGCGGTTCATACTTTTCCTTAAGCAGCAATAACCTTTCCTCATAGTAAAATATCTGATATAAATTCTCTTGTAGGCTATTTTCTATATTTCTTAATTCTAAAATTGAACCCACAGTTTTGAATGGCCAGTGATATTGCTTTGATCTATTTACAGCTTAAGTAGGATAACCTTGTCTTGGTAGTGCAATCCCCTCAAACCTCAGCTTATCGTAACCTCGATCTCGGGTTCATCCCTGACAGCAGAGACTAACGTGGCACGTTCATCAACTCCAACTAAAGCCGACAGACAGAACGATGACAGCCTGACAAGCTGCTGAATAACAGGCAGAGAGGTGGATGAAAGAATGGATGGACAATATACTGTACATCCTCCACTACCAGGCACTTAGTTCACTGTGGTCCTCATGTTAACGTCATGTGAAAGCTGAGCTGAGAAGGCGGCAGCCCCGTCTCTGCTCCCGGCCGCCTGACAGCGCCTCTAGTGTCGATGATCTGATGTTTCCATGCTCTGACCTCGGGGTTCGGGGTTCGGGGTTCGGGGTTCGGGGTTCGAGGGTCGCGGCTCATGCATCAGAGATGCAGCTCTGGATCTTGTCCATCCACAGCTGGGCGTTGGGCGCGTCAGAAGCACAGAAGTTGTAGACTCGCTTGCTGGTCTTCAGCTGGAGGGACATGAGTCAACAATGGTCAAATGTGGACTAGAAAAGCAGAAGGACGGGTTTGACTAGGGAAGAAAAAACAACAGACCACTTCCCTGTACTCACCACTGACTTAGGTTAAATTTGGGAACCCTTCCTTGCATTGGTGCATTTGTCTCTTCTACTCTGACAAGGGGATTTACCTAAACTAGGGTCCCATGTCATCTTTGTGTGTATTCTTCCTGAGTCACTCTTTATTATTATGTAACCTAGCCTCTTGCATATACGTTTGTTTTATAGCTGAAAGGTTCTTTTTTTATTTTTGTTCTTTATAATATGATATCGTGCATAACTTGTGCTGTCATTTTCATAAACAAATTTTTTTAAACATATTTGGAAAACAAACAAAAAAAAACTGGTGGTAAAAGACGCAGTTACTCACATCGAAAAAGGCCTTTTCGCTGATGTGTTTCGGAGCTCCTATGGTGGGAGCGGCTATCATCACCGACTCCACCTCCGCCAGGTCGATGTGGCCTCTGCAGTTCGTGTCCTCGCCGGTGTCGTAATACCTCAGCTGAGAAGACGCACAC
This sequence comes from Centroberyx gerrardi, assembly GCF_048128805.1. NCBI lineage: Eukaryota > Metazoa > Chordata > Actinopteri > Beryciformes > Berycidae > Centroberyx > Centroberyx gerrardi. Next base: position 15,025,058 of record NC_135997.1, read on the forward strand.
GTTACTGCACAGCCTGACACTTTCACACTTTCATTTTGTCGTTTCAACTGGAATGCACTGTGGTCGACTCACCTGGTGTTTTGTAATGTCCAACACAAACCAGCGAGGTTTCCAGCCTTTCAGCAGCGCTCCACGCTTATACAGGATCCCCTCATAAGACCTGGGAAACCACATACTGTAAGTTACAGGAGTATTTACACCACAATGCATTTTGGTTGCTTTGCCTCTGTACCTTCAACTCTTTGGATTGCAAATGATACGGTGACAATGATCAATTTAAGTCAACTTAAACCGTATTCATTAATTTATTAATTCATTTTCTCTACTCGCTTATTCCCATTCAGGGTCGCAGGGGGCTAGAGCCTATCCCAGCATGCATTGCGCGGAAGGTAAGAAGACACTTTGACGGGTTGCCAGTCCATCACAGAACTTGAACAGCATGTTTGTCCGTATCACAAGAACAACTAATGATCTCCAGCACTCTTTGTACATGTTGTTCCCATTTAAAAATGCCACAAGTGTTTTGACAGATGGAGGTAATTTTAAATTAAGTAGTTGTATTAATTTGCAACCCTTAAGGACCAGTAAATTCTACATTTTGTCTTTCCAGGGTTTCTTCGAGTCAACTATATAATCATCTTATGTCTCAACTTATTTCTCTAAGCTGTGGAACACATTCGGCTCAAAATTACTCTGCAAAAGCGTTTAAGCTATAAAAACCAGCCTCGACCCATCAACCACCTGCCAAAAAGTTTCAGCACAGACACGAATCTGATGGTGTGAGGCTGCTGTGTTATTATGTAATCTACAGCTACATTCTCCAATGGATATATTGAAATACAGAGAAATTAATTGGTGTATACTATGGCTTGCAAACTTCATCATTGAATGCTATAAATTTCTGATAACATAAAAATCTGTTCTTCCACTTCATCTGATATAATCTTTGTCAAAATATTATTTAGCCTGTGAAAGGTGGGGACCATGTACAAGTAAACAAATAAATCAAAAAATATGTAGATGTTATCACTGTTCATCTAGTACAGATAAAAATATCCTCACATTAAAGCCGGGACACTGTGCTTCAACTTCACAGTAATTGTAAGATTCCACACCCAAAGTTAACAGGGTACAGACAATCCTTACAAACATGACACACAGCATACCATTGGGCTGTGTAATTTCCCAAAACTGAACCGGCCCTCGGCAAATGTTATGAGTGAATCAAATCTCGACCTCCCGGCAGTGATTTGTTCAGGGGGTTCAGGGGTTTCGGGGGCCCACCTGTTCTCCTCGTTCTTGGGGGTGAACTGGTTGTAGAGGGTCGCGGCGCGGCGGTTGATCCCATTGGCTGCGGTGGGGCTTCGGTCCTCCCCCAGCCCGCTGTCTGGCAGGTGCAGCATGGAGCGCCGCTGGAAGGCCTGCAGGCTGGACGTGGGGATGAGGCCCGAGAGGGACGCCGACTGCTTACGAAGCTGCAACACACACACACACACACACACAAGGTAAATCAAACTATGAGTGGTAAAAAAGGACACTGAAAAACAGACTTTCAAATATTATCATACACGAGAGCTAGGGATGGGACGATATGCTTATCTCACGATCCGATTCGATACGCGATATGGGCTTCATGATTTGATACAACCACGATATGATGGAATAAATAAAGGTTACACAAAATAATTAATAATAAAAAAATAAATAAAAGTCAGCAAATTGTGGAATGTTACGTTTCACTTTTGTTTTGTTACACCGGGAGAAAAAAACCAACAGACCACTTCCCCGTTCTCACCACTGACTGAGGTTAGGATTGTAATTCTCACCTCATCAAGTAATCGTAAACTTGACATTCTGTGCAAGAAAATGTATTCTCTTACAATGGATTACAGATAGGAAACCCTGTATAGCTGACTGGCACAGAGTTATACTTGAATATGTGTCCCTAGATTATTTAACATTATCATGTGATGATTATCTGTTGTAATCAAAAGGTGATTGAGAGTCAAATCATTCTAGCCATGGCACTGGCTTGCTGGAATATAAATAACAATTTAAAACGTTGTTACAAAACACAAATTATATAATTTTGAGGAAGATGTTGTTAAACTGTGATGGGCAAGGCGTCTCATTTGTGATTACTACAGCAGAATAAAATGTAGCTAATATTGCGATTCATTTTTCCGCCCCACGATATGTATTGTCACATTTTTGTATCGTGATATATTGAGTTTTTATATATCGTCCCATCCCTAACGAGAGCTAATGTGTGTGACTTTGTACAATTCCACATTTCCAGCAGTATTATTCAACATAATGTGTCATCGTTATTATTATCATTCTATGGAGTCACTCACATTTCCTTCCTGCTTGAGGTCTTCCTGAATGCTGACTCGGACTCTCTCCAGAGTGGTCTGCCACTTCTCTGGAGCCTGGCTGAGCTCGCCCTCCAGCTTCTCAATGTCCTGCAGCGACAACAACGGCCACGAATAATAAGGAAAATGGTGAGATATTGCATAATAGCAAAACACGAGAAACTCCAAGATAGTGTCTTTTGGTAACAAACTCTTACAGCCAGCAGTTTGGTGATGGCGTCAGGCTGGGCGCGGCTCACGCTGCTGTAGCAGGGCCACACGATCCTCCTCTTGCTGGTGGAGATGGTGTCCGCCTCCTCCACGCTCTCCATCCTCACAGCCATCATCCTCCAGTCGTAACACGGCCCGGTGGACAGAGTCTCGTCCGTGAAGAAGTCCCACTTGGTCAGGTTTGGGACGCTGATGGAGGGCTTCAGTATCAGCTGCGAGGCACAAACATTTAAATCAGAATCAGATGTCGTCATAGAGTGTCCATTATGTAAAACGACTTGGAAAAAAGTTAAATATAATACTGTGTGATTTGACAGACGTAAACAAGTCTGCAATTTCTTGTGGCCAAATGTGTGGTATAATAGTCTGCATGTATTTCCAATGAGATTCATCAGCCCTTTGAATCTCGCAGACTCCATCTTGTTAGCCAGTGGGAAAGAATGTGGCCCACTGGACCGACCACTTCACCGAACACTTAATCACAGCGCAGCCGGGATGCACGACCATGCAGGCCATTACTCCTGCTCCCCTGACTGATTTACACACTCCTGGAATATGAGAGGGAATATGAGAGATCACCAACACCGCAGTCCTGCTCATCCTTCATGTGAAGGCTTATATAAGCAACAGGGCACTGCTTTGTGAGGAAACTGGAAGGAGACAAGAGGGATTCCTCTATGAAGAGAAAAACCCCATAACGCCACTATTGTGATAAGAAATGACTCCAGAGACCAGGCTTGATCTGCTGGTTTTGATATTCTTTCTACTTAACCAACCATCCAAAACCCCAAAGCACACTGGAAGGTCATCAGAAGATATTCATTTGTGCAATATCCAATATGTATGAAAGCACAAGGGGAATAGGCGAAAGGCCATAGGCAATGACTGATTTGTTTGCACCACTACTCAACGTGGGAGCTGGATGAATCAGATGTGACTGTCAAATGCAAATCCCTTCCACCACATGGAAGAAAGGCACACGAGAACACTCACCTCGTTCTCTGTGGGGTTGTACAGGTAGTTGAAGAAGATGGGACTCCTCCTGTGCATCCGGTTGATGCACTCCCAGATACAGATGCCTCTCCGGGCATGCTTGTCTCCCTTGTCCTCAAACAACGTTCCTGTGAGAGCGAGAGAGGAGACGCTGCTTAGTTGCTCAAGTTTACTCAAAAAAAGTCAAAAACTTTTTGTTTGTGTGGATAATGGGAGAAGGGTGGGGTTTGTCACTGAAGTTATCAAGTGGGCACTTCTCAGATGTGTTGTTGTATTAGGCCAATAACGTTTCCAGAAGACTCAATAATAAATTCTGGCATCCCAGAACCACGTTCCAATATACACTCAGCACCCATAACGATGTTGACACTGCACTGGCACAGCAACCACATTTAAGCTTATAACAGCTCACAACATCTCACCACATCTGAACAAGCTAGTTCCTTTCCAACTACTGTTGTAACTTTCTCTCTGCTGCTTTGGAAACTGCACGTCACTTGTCAGTTGGGTAACCAATTAGGTGGCGGGCATTCCTAAACTATGAACACATATCTAATTTGCAGTCAGTATCTTGTTCTACCAAATATGTTTTTGGGATTTTTTGATACAGAGATTTAGCTACTGCAGTTGTAAATTTCACTGTGGATTTTGAAGGTGGTGACATGCTGCTACTGGCAGGCCAACTGTAAGCATGTACTGATGTGAGAATGAGGGGATCATTTCATGGTTACAGTGTACGTGAAAAGTGTAAGTTGAAAACCCATTGAGAAAAGTTGTCACATGTCAATGAATGGTTGGCACAGAATATTCAAACCTTGCTAATGCATTAGTTTAGAAAGGTGAACGGTTGTTTTAAATGTGTCTGGTTATATGAAAATACAGACATCCTCCAGCCAGTCACAATGAAGTAGACACACAGTATAATATGTGATAACATCTAAATGTCCCCTCTTAGTCCCCTAGCCTAAATTGCACAGCACACTGACCATGTTCCAAGCGCTCATAGTCTGAGTCCAACAAGAAAGTCTTGAAGCGGTTGGAGATGTGATGATAAGCCAGGAACTTCACATAATGCTGATTAAACTCAAACTCCAGAGGATGCTGCTCCAGAATCTGCAAAGAGACAGAGAGAGAGAGAGAGAGAGAGAGAGAGAGAGAGACAGAAAGATAGAGAGAGGGTCAGTCTTTGTGACAACTGGATCCTGTCCTTGTGTTTTGGCTACACATCTCTCCAGTGCATACATGACCAATTATCAACAGACATAGGACCCCTCCTGTCCTAGGGGGGGGGCAAAGGTCATCATCACTGTCAGACACAATCTAGGCAGAGCCAACGGGAGTATTGTCCCCATCCAGTGGTGTGAGTTGGCCAAGTAGAGAGAAGACCTCGGTGCTCTGCTGAATATTTGAGGCCACCTGGGTCTATTGGCAAAAACAACAGCTGTTTTGGAGATGAGGCACTTCTATTTTCAGCGCTTGTCCGAATCCCCCCTCTCCCCCCCCACCCCCATTTATTGCTCTCCAGGACCTAGGACCCCCGCCAAGCTGCCTTAGCAGCCAAGCCAACAGTTTCAAAAGACAAATGCAGAAACTATGTGTTGATGTAAGTGTATGGGAGTGGGCCTGCACGACCCCAGGAGACACAAAAAAACACGACATTCTCTAAAGTTAGCATTTCGGAGCGGAAACGGTGCTCTGGACTTCAGCTGCTCCATTCTCAACCCTCCATCTCCACCCCCCATCCTAAAGCACACCCAAGCCTTCTGAGACACTTTCAATCCCCAAAACTGCAATTTTCCACTCGTAGCTCTAAACACGCATAGAAATGTGAAGGGATGCTGAAACACGCTAGCACGGAAAGCCCAGCGCTGATCACTGGGTTCACGGACCATCTGGGCAACAGCCTCCCTGCACAAACTCCCTGGTGCACCGCACTGTCTAAATTACTTATCGAATGCGGGGGAACGCAAAGTGCAAAACTAAACCAAATGTAAAGATAATGACAGCTGAATTTCTCACCCCCCGTCCTTTCTCCCCTCTTCTCTTTGGAGGAATGAGATGAGCTCATGAAGACGGCATGAATGACGTTAAGGCATGGAGGGAATGGAGGGGGAAGCGGCGTAGATGAGGCAGAGATGCTGGAGTGTAGGGCGGTACCTGTCGGACTGGGTGGAGGGGGGGGTAGGGGGGGGGGTGAGGCTCACCTGGTGCACACAGTCCAGGAACTGCAGGAAGATGGGTGTGAAGCCGCTGCCCTGGCTGCTGGGACTCAGGTTGCTTCGCTGGCTGAACTTGTGGCCGAAGGACAGCCACTCCTTCTCCAGCAGCACCTGAAAACCCTCCAAAGTCCTGTAGAAGGGATCACTCAGCAGCTGCACCAAAGACACCACCTGCAGGGGGAAAGACAGAGGCGAGAGGCGAGTTAAAGATCCATACATACATTTTCTGATGATGTTAGCACAAAGTTGATATGAATCCCCCTTGTTAGCTATAGACTTCATGGGAAAATAAATAAATGATCAACACTCTCTTTTTAGATTTGACCAAAGTGCAGCAATACCAATTTCACTGAATGAATCTGACAATAATACTCACTATTTCCAATATATAGGGTTAAAGGAACACTGAGATTTTGGCAAATAAGCCGTTTGATCGCCTTACCACTGAAGGAGGAGGAGACTGCCAACAGTTTCATGCATGCTTACGCTTCAGTAAACAGTGTATTTTTAGTGGATGGCATCACCTAGCTTTGCATCACCTCAAAAACTGAACACAACGGTGAAAAAACTCCCAATCCTCTCGTCACACAATGTTAAATTGATCGTACGGCTTACGCCAAAATGTGCATTTATATAACATCTTAGCAAAATCTTCAGCCACACTTGAGCTCACAACACACCAGTTGAGAACCACTTGTCTACACATGCAATATGTTTGGCCTGCCTCCCTGCCCGTGTCTCCTCCAACACAACTAATGAGCCCTGACGCGTGTGGAATGAGCGGGAAAAACAGTTCATGGCTTCCCCAGGGGGTTTACTAGAACATCCAGCCCTGAGTGGTAGAGAAAGCCCCCTGTGCCCGAGACCAGGCCTAAGCCCCCCAGATTACTACTAGACTACAACGGACTGAAGAGGGGATTTAAGAGAGGAGAAGCAAGGCATGAGAAAAGAGAGCGGAGAGAAACAGAGGGAGAGGGTTAGAATGAGGATGAGGAGTAGAAAAACAGAAAGAAAAGGGTGGAGAAGGAACGGAGGAGAGTTTTGCATCCTGTCTGCTGGGTGTCTACGGGCCGCGGACAGGGGCAGGAGAGCCAAAGCATATGGAGTCCATTTGCCTGCGGAGGCCTGATCAGGCGCTGGCGTGCTGAGGGTAGTGGCCCACGGAGCGAGATGCTCTGGGCCCAACACGTGCCTGGCATAGGGGATCCAGAGCTTGTGCTTTTTAAACAGCAGCCCAGGGCTTTGCAAAGCTAGTAAACACATTTGAAGGACACACGCTTGCAACACAAACATGTGCACTTAACAGGTCGGTATGGAAAATATGAGCTCAGAAAGCAAAAATGCGACAAGATGCTGTTGCAAAGTGAATGGATACGGACAAGTGATGAGGATAAAAACTGGCTTTTGTTTACATGTCTTAAAATCAGAACCATGCACTTTCATGATTGAAATCAGCACAAATCAGTGACATAGCGTTTCGAGGCTTAAGAACATTTCATTATTCAGCTTTGTATAATCAGGTCAAAGAGACAGAATTCATTAGAAATGAGAACTTGGAAAGGTAGGTGTGGCAGATTCTGAGTCACACACCAATGCACCAAAAATAAACCTCTCTCTCTCGCTCTCTCTCTCTAGCTACATTGTGCTCAGTCACTTCTTCCTAGGTCTTCTGCTTGTCTTAGCTGTGCGTTTATTCACACAGGTATTTGTGCGTTTTCCTCACTTGTGTAGTAATGTCCCAGCCATCCTCCAGGCTGAGGAGAACAGATGAGCCACTGTCCAGAAGCTCCACCAGAATCAGTGCCAGCTGCAGGATCTTGTGAAGCTGTGGGAGATAAACATAAGCGCACGTTAACACACACACACACACACACAATTAATCCATTCTGTGCATTCATTACCATTTTTGGTCTACCGGTAAATTACTCCAGTGTGCTGACTGAGTACAACTTGGTGCCTAAGCAGCGTTTCCCACAGATAATATTGTTCTACAGTCTACAACATGGTAAATGTAAGGACAGAGGCAGCAGGGGGTCAGTAAGATAACTAGCTTGATAAGAGCTCCACTGCTCTCCAATCTTTGTGTATATATCCATTTCCCTTGGGAAAAAGCTTCAGAGTGGATTTACCATGATGTGAAAGTCACACAGAGGATGAGCAGCAAGAGCGAACTGCCAGGTCATTCTCACACAGCTCTCACACGCCGGCTCTGTGGGCTGTTGTGTTGCTGCCGTGACACCACAGCAGTGCAAGAATTGTTTTGGCTGTGTGTGTGTGTGTATGTGTGCGTGTGTCTCACCTGCAGGATCCATTCAGAATCCTCCAAGGCCTTGAGGAAGGAGTCCTCAGTGTCTGAGGAGGTGGCACTGGGAGCGCAGGCCCTCAGCAGCTTTTTAAAAGCAGCTTTCACCTGCCGGGTGTCTGCAAAGTCCACAGGCACCAGTTCACAGTTCAGAGAAGAGTCCACCTTCAAGCCCTTCAAGTCAAAAGAGAGAGAACTGTCAGTGGAGCGATAGAAAACTGACTGAATTTCAAGCCCAAAGCTGTGTATTTGATGTGCAAGAGAGCGGGCTACTATCTTTCATTCATCAATTGCAGACAAATTACAGCAACACCCCTTGCTATACAATTTACAAGAGTCTGGGATTATTTTAGGGGTGTGTGACACTTCCTTTACAAGAAAGTTCATTATATATTGTTTTGGTTGTGGGGTGGAAAATGCCATCTCTGAAGCTGATCTACAGTCTTTCATTAATTAGTTGAGATTTGGTACCAGAGATGACCATGGCATATGGTTTACAGTGTTTTTATGCTCAAGCCATTCAGTGAACACTTGTGGGAGAATTGTTATTCTGCAAGAGAACGTTCCCTTCAGGATAGAGACGCATCGCCATCAGATTCAGAATGACTTTATTTCCAAAGTACAATTAATGTCCAGAAATGTGTTTGTCAGCATTTGCTTTGTGCATTGGGAAAATGAGTGGACAACTGCTTCCCTCAATTGACTCAGGTGTTTCCTGTATTTTGGTAGGATCATTGCATGTGATTAAATGATCGCTCAGAGAGTAAGAGAAAGGCATGATAAGAAAACTTTTTAAATGTGGACTTTAGCCAAAAAGTGAAGGCTTCTGGTGTGGCTGTGGATGACAGGATAACCTGTAACTTGTATTTTATTTTATTTAATCTTATGTGCTATTATTACAATATGTACAGTTATTACATTTTGAGTTACTGTATACCCATTCACTCCCTTATTTGTATGCTCTTTTAGAGATGAAAAGGAATTGAAACACAGTAGTGAGTGGAGCTCCTGAAAACAGCTCAAATCTATTATTATCAGATGTGGAAGTGTGCACATGAATCAGAATTATGAGTGGGAGAAATTAAAGGTCTTTTATCAGTTCAGAATTTGCCGTCTGCTGGATTAAGCAATACTGACTGAGATGACCTGATTCTATTCTTCTTTGTGTTTTTTTTTTGTCTTTCCTTTAGTCTGGCTGTATTCTAAAAAAAATAAATAAGTTAAACTATTCTTCAGAAGAAGAATAGAAGAAGAGTTAAAAGTCTCTTGTTTTTGGCTGCACCTTGTATTCAACTTTTAGATGTACATTTACTTTCTTAACTTACATCTTATACATTAATGTTACGCATGCTTTACACCTTGTAAGCAAGGCCCACTTACCAATGTTTCGCTGTACATAAAAATGTGCACTTGTTGGTTAAATATAGATGAACTATAATTATTAATAATACAGAGTCCTCATAGCCACCAAATTGCCGCTTTCCTCTCTTTCTCACCCGTAGATGGGACTTCTCTCCGAAGATGTAGAGGGCAGCTTGCTGTTTGAGGAGCTGCGCCTGCAGACTGTTGCTGCCTGCAGGGGGCGCCAGATCCTTCCCTGCTAGCCTGGCGCCCACGTCCGCTGTCGACGGGTGCTGGCCGAGTCTGCTGCTGGAGCGCAGGCTGGCCCACATGCCTGCAAACACATAGAGGCAAACACAAGTCACACACAAGCAGGAGCCGGCCTGTTAGAAAGCCATACAGGATATATCGATGTACACTTGATGTCAAACAAACTAAGACTGAATGATGAACAACACATGACATGCTGACTATTTACATGCACAGCAGTACAAACAGGGATTACGTAAACACCTTAATTCTTTCAGTCCACCAAAAAAAGCACTTGCCTCAGTGGTGTGGGTGTTGAGATATTAGAAGCAGAAGTTGTTTGAATTTTTTAGCAAGTCAACAAGGCTAGAAACCATTTCTCTGAAACCCAGCGTGCAACACCTTCCAAACAGCATGATTCACTGTCAGGAAGGACATGGTTTTTCACAGTAATCGTTTTCAGCCCCTTTGAGTTGCACTTGCATCGCTGGCAATTTGCTAATGTCAGCTTCTGTACCAAAGCAGCGATGTGGCTGCCTTTAGGATTACCTGCACGGACTCGCACTTCATAAAAAAATCAAAAAAAAAATCAGATAGACATCCTAAAAACCTGAAATAATCCTTGAGAGTCGTAACTGGAGTGTTTGCACTGAGATTGGAATTGGTGTTTGGTTTCACAAGCTGCTTGTAACACTTTCCCCAGATGTTATCAATAAGATGGGTTGTTGTTTACACGTGTAGCCTACACCTGATGATGGGATGAATATGACTGCAGTTTAGACCTCATATGCCACAGATAAACAGACATGACCTTTTCCACCAATAAATTCAACCAATCAAAAAACGTCTCACACAATCTGAACGTTTCCGTGACTTTTACTGATATGAATCGAATCCTAATCCCTTTGAGGCACATATACGGATTACCCAAGATCTCGTTATACTGCAGGCCGTGGCCAGCGGGGCCTCATTTTGCGTGATTCATGCCTGGGGCTGACATGAAAAACAGCTTCCTGCCCTCCCCGGCCGGCTCGCTGACCACAATTAGCCCCGCTGAGCCAACACATTAACAATGGAGATGGCCACATTAGAGCAGCCACTTTGGTTTGGGAAAAAAACCACAGCTCCCAGAAGGGCACCCACAAAGTCAGTCATGATTAGCCCTGTGCCTCACAAGGTCGTTGTAAGGATGCGGGTCTGCAATGCGGTGTTAGTGCGTGTCTTGGTTAGAGACTAGCTGCGTAGGTTAGAGGAAGGAAAAATGATGAGGAAGATGTGTTAAAAAAGAGAGTTAAAGGGAGACTGGTAGGGGGAAATATCTGAAAGAGACAGTTTCACTATACCTTGATTCTGGATTCTCCCCTTACTGGCAGGTTTTTGGTTTGAGTGAGTGAATAGTTTATCCTTGTACCCAAGCACTGGGAGGTGTTGTGTACAGGAGGGAGGGGTAGGAGATGGGGAGGGGGGGGGGGGGGGGGGGGGGGCATAAAAAAAACAAAAAAAATATCACATCAACATCAAGATGGACATCACAAACTAATACACACCCAACCGTTTAAGACCACAGAAACACAGTCATGTATGGTCAAGTTGGAGAGTTACAACTACGGGGCAAAAGACTGAGCTGCTCTCCCCTCCTCCAAAAGCGACAGAATGAAAGATGTTAACTTTTCTATTTGAGAAGATCGAGAGAGTGATTGTCATAGCATGCATGAGTATGATTCCCCAAGATTATGACTGATGGTACAAAGACAAAGTATGATCCCTGGTTTCTGGAAGGAAGAGAATGATGACATGATGACATTCTGTAACCATGTTGCACTCCGGATCCCGTAACTATGATTAAAATGTTGCTTGGCTGTGTTGCAATTGTGCGGCTAAAAATGGGAGTGAATCCCTCATGTTTCAAGCAATCTGAATCCATGTGTCATCCTTTTGTGTGAGAACTATAACAAAAGAAAATGCTGAGTCCGTTGCACAAGAAATTTCACTCCTGACCTTCATCGAACACAGTGACTAGCACTCGGTATTTGCAGCAACACCATATTTCTTTGACCAAGACAAAACCCTCTGACATGTCATGACAGTTAGCACACTTTTCCTTTTACGATCCAAAGTTCACATTCCGGTCATGATGGTGTGTCAGGTTACAATTATTGATCTGTGAGATTACATTTGGATCCTGTGGTTTTGCCAGGGTCAGTTAAGGTCACAATAAAAAAAAAAAGACTGATGAAGACAATGAATTTATGTCAAGAGATGTTACTTGCAAAACAAATCAAAATCCCTATGCTTCACACTCATGTCTACTACCATAAGAAGCTCATAAAAACAAACCTCAAAGTAAGTGTAAACAAATTCTTCATATAACAACCTGCTCCATTCACCCTGGGCACTCAGGCTATGATTACCCTTGACATGATTTTTGATCTGATTAAATATATCTTATTCTATGAGAAAACGTCTGAAAATGTCTCTTCCCCTGTGACTGTATTTATTTAAATCTGTGTCTGCACTGATTTTTCTCACTCTTACACTTCATCTCTTTACATTTCTTGTATGTGCAGTGTGGCTGGATTCCAATCACAGTAACTGTTTATGAAGATCCGATAGCAATGTGAACAAAATCCAATTTTTGTGACTTGCTCCAGGTGTGACTGGATAATAACAGTTGCACTGAAAGTCTAACTATAGCCTCAGAGCGCGATTCCTCTCCCATGTTACTATTCCAGTGTTTGGCGGGTCAATGGGCAGGAGGGGGAGATGTGTGTGTTCAGAAGGAAATAGAAGTCAACACTCACCACCTCTAGTAAAGCTGTTTGAGAACGGGATGTCTAAATGGACAGGTGCCATCTTTGGTATCCTAGATGTCCTCCTTTCACTGCCTGAAGACAACACACACACACACACACACACACACAATACACAGGGCATTATTCCTCTATTGTGGGAATAGCATGAATCAACCTGGGAGACAGATTCAGGAAGATGGTTCAGCCTGAAGAAAGAATCAGAAACAAGGCAAGTGGAAAATGTTGCACATCTACAAGCAGAAGCAACATTGATTACAATGTTCAATTAAGGCTTTTGGCTCAGTCTGACACTATGGAAATTAAGTGAATCCCATTTCCCCATTAAGAAGCCCTTCATCTGATCCTTACAGTATTAGAGCTACTTAAAGAGCTGAGATCGATGGCATTAATGATGATTTGGAGGGCTTTTAACACAGTTCCCACAGGAACTGGAAAGGCATATGATAGTTAAATGGGGAACAGAAATGCTGATAATGCACTTGAGTGCAATGCACTCTGAGTGTGTGTTTGTGTGTGTGTGTGTGTATGTTAGCATCCTGGTCACAGCGTTAATACAGTATAATATAACAACAGTATACTGGCAGAATGAGGTGAAGTTTGAAGAGATGGATGGATTTGGAAGTGACCCCAGGTTGTCCTGTTCCTCTTACATAACCTTATATTGTACAGCATTTCCTTCCCAACACAACCAAATAACAGATATTTCTCACACAGTCACACACACAGTCACACACAGTCACATACACAGTCACACACACACACACACAGCAGAGGAAAACTCACAAGATAAGTAGCTGAAAAATAACCACTGACCAGGGCAAACACAAAAGGAAAAGAAAAATGATTGCCAGATGGCAGAGCAAAGCAGAGCAAAACAAAACAAAACTAATTTTGAAAGTGCAAGAGTCTGCAGTTTTCTTCTTTATCAGAAGAAATGCATTCTAGACATCCTCCTAATCAAAATCCCTTGCAAACAAACCAAGTGTTTTTGTATAGAGATAAAATAAAAAAGTTATATTTCAGACAGCTTAGCCTGTCTTCATCAAGGTATCTGACAGGTGTCAAATCAGTGATGACCCAAAATGAACAAACAACTGTAACCCTGCAAAGCCCCTACAGGAGGTGAACCATCACAAAAATAGCTTTCGGTCATAACCTACTGAGCGGACCAGGTGCCGGACTCACAAAACCTTATTAGGATTTTATTATAATTTTTCTTCTTTAGTCTTAAAAAAGTTAATATTCATCAAAACAGTTCTTGAGTATTTTCTTAAATTTCTTTGTATTTTTCATCCTACAAAAAAACCGTATAAAATAATATAATAATAATACATGGGATTCTTGAAAGCAAAGTTCTGAACATAACCTTCCACTGGTCTTAAATACATTTTAGACGATTAAATAGGTCTTTCAAAATATAGTTTTACTTACTGTATCTTACATTTTGAGCTTAACATACTATTTTTTTGTGTCTCATTTCTCATGAAAAGAAGCAGTTACACTTCATAGGCCTTCAGCCAAAAGGCATTAACAAATATCTGAGCCGTTTCCTATAATTTAAGTTACTTATGTAAATAAACCACAAATATAGCAGCCCTAAATAATTTTTTTCAAATTGATTTCTAGATGGAAGTACTATGGGTTGCAGCCAATACATTTCCGGTCCGTTCGTGCTTGCTTACATTGCAGTTGCTAGGCACTATTTGAGAAGACTGTAAGGAAGAACCCAAGAGAAGTTTGTAAAGATGAGATCTTAAGAAAATATTTGGGGAATTGCACTTAAGAGCCTTCTTCCTTATACAATTTGTTTCTTAGGTAACTTAGGTAAGATCTAAAGCACTTAAGAGCATTTTTGTAAATCTGGCCCAGGGGTCAACAGTAGGACATTCAACCTGAAAAACGGTTTACATATTTATATTGTTTTGAACACTTAAATCAACATTTGTGACGAGAAAAACAATTATCTCCTACAGCTTTAACCGAGAACTGAGAATCAAACCTATGATATCATCAAGAGACTCTCTGGGGAGCCACAACAACAACTCCAAAGACTGAGAGGCTGAGACTCTGGACTCACACAATGTTTTTTGAGCTTTTCCACTGAAACAAGCTTTTTTTTCCATAACACTGCAGTTCCCGCAAAGTCCGTCTCCTATTCCTTATGTTATGGACGAGCTCCAGAGAGTGTTGAATAATGACATCACAGACTAGAGTCTCTTGTTTCTAACTTCATTCACAGAAATCTAAGCCATCAACACTCACAATATAACACATAAATTCTGTTTTTGGGTTGATTTTCAGTTTGAACTTATATAACCTGCCTCTCATCTAAATAGTATCCAAATAATCCCTGAGGCAGATTGAAACACTCTAGCCACAAGTAGCAGAGAGAAGAACTAGGGCAATTTGCTTCGACAAAGTGAGCAGCAATGAATTGTGTTTTACATCTGATAGCAATATGTGGCTTGACTGTTCACTCTTTGGTTTGCATTTAGTCTTACTCACATTCAAGCTTTACCAAAAGGACATATAAGCAAATAAAGAACACCTTTATTAGAACAAAAAAAAGGCTCATTTAATGAAGATTTTTCAGCAAAAGGGAGGATGTTTCTTGTATTTTGAATTTACAGGTACCACTACACTGAGCACAGGCATTACATTTATACTTCCCATCATGGAAGCAGCATGCAGTAAGTGGTCTATCAGAATGAACAAAAAGGTCCTTGAGGTTCTTGCCTCATGGGAAAAAGCAATAGGGCATCTGAGAGACCAATAGCAATATTATTATCCGTGTTGGAGTGTACCTGGTGAGAGGCCTATGAGGGAGCGGTTGGACAGGGTGCTGTTGCCGTTCATTTTGAAGTAGATGGGGATGGAGTCCAGGATGGCCTGCAGGTACTTCTCTTGTTCTAGACTACTGGATGACTCTGAAGAAGAAGCAGGGGCTGAAGGGCAGAAGACAACACTCACATTACACAAACATTCAATAACAACCACCATTGTAAAATTGATTTAGATTACAGACTACAAGTCCACTGCTTTGTAGGCAAAATATCAACAGGTTTCTTTTGTTGGGTGTGCTTATGTATGTTCCTTGGTGCGTGTTGGTGAGGTGAGTCTACGCAGATTGGAATTTTAGGCCTGTTAAATACTCTACGCAAGGAACGCTAACGCAAGTCGCCTACGCAAGCTGTCTGCTTACGTAGTACACACAGCGACTTCCTAGAGCCCTGTCTGAGGTAATACACCGTTTATCCACAAGAGGGAGCAAAGCCACTAGTCTGGATGGGTGTTTAAAAATTACTACTGTAGAGGAATGTACACTTTTATACACTCTCCATCCCTGACAAAAGAAAAAACCGAAGAACATGGTACGTGCACCTTTGAAACTGGTCGAGAATATTATTTTCTTGGCATGCACTGGTGATGAGGTGTCATAAATATGCTTGTATGCCCACAGCAGTTCAGCCAGTGTCTCTTCTGACTGAGCCTGAAATTGCAATATGAAATTGCAATATGAAATAGCGTTCTACAAAAATATGGACACATTTTACTATGCAGAAAGGCGAGACATCCCCTTTGCTTGGGTCTTTGTGTTGCTGCCTGCGTTGCTTGCGTAGACTATGTAACGGGCCTTAGTTGTGAACATTTCAGAAATAATGTAAAATTAATGTTAGACTGAAGCCCAGTAAAAATGGCAAAGGATAAGAGGGGAGGAGCTAATATTATAAAAGCAATCTACCCATACTAAGTTATCTGGGTTAGCTAGTTAACCTAGCTAACCCAAGTTCAAACTAGCCATACTAGCCTACAGCTATCTAGTTAAACTAGTTAACTAGCCTGCTGACCTTCCAAGATCATGAATGCCAGTCCTGAATGAATGAAAAAAAAAATACATTGTATATTTTGGCCAAAGTTTCTTATTTGCCATTCAAGTTTGCCAGTTAGCTAACTTAAAATAAACTGTGATTCTTTGACTCAGTCCATTAAGGTTTAACTCAACCAACAAGATTATTTCTGCCTCCAGAACAGCTCCGCCTCCAAGAAATATTTGCATAGCTACAACTCCAGTCTGGTGTGTGTTTTACCTGTTGAGGAGGGGTTCTGCGACTTGAACAGCCCCACCACACTCTTGCCGTGGAAGCCTCCAGAGCGGAGCAGCACGGCTTTGGTGCGAGGATGTTTCCAGCACACCACAGGCAGGCGGTTGTGCCGGTAGCAGCGGGCCACCTTGTGTAGACTGCTGTCCTGTACAGCCTGGGGAACCACCAGCAGCCCTGGGTAGCTGAGAGAGAGAGAGAGAGAGAGAGAGAGAGAGAGAGAGAGAGAGAGAGAGAGAAGACAAATCTTAAACACTTAAATGAGTCCTGGCAAAAAAGGTCTACAATTAATCAGCCACTGCAAAGCAACTTGGCTCCTTTTGTTAATAGACTTATAGCAAGGAACAGAGATGATGCTACATAGATGGTTTCTCTTACTGACTTACAACGCTTTTAAGACATGAGTGGGATTATGACTGTGTGTGTGTGTGTGTGTGTGGTTGTTTTATTATAACAGACTGGATTTGAATCTGGGTCTAGTCAAACATCTACCAGCCAGGTAAAGGGGAACTCCCCACTGGCCTTTTGAGATATTTCGGCTTACAAAGCTTCCGGCAGGGCTACAGATGCTGTAAATTAATATGCCCGGCACAACTGTGTTGAGATCAGCATGATCAGCATGTTTCTGGACTAATGTTTCTTGAGGCAGGTTGAGCCGTGTTGCAGCAAAAGCAATCCAAGTAGCGGCACCTATCCATGAGTGTGCGTGTGAGGCGATACCTGCGACAGAGGGAGTAGAGTCTGTTGACGGCTGTGATTCTGAACTGCTCGCCTGTCTTGGAGCGGGATGAGCTGGCAGTGATGGTGCCCAGGCCCAGGCGCTGGTAGTCACGGAAACAGGCCCGCTCCACCAGCTGCTCCATGGTGGACTTCTCCGATGCTCGTAAAGTACTGCTGGGGGGCGGCTCACCATCGTCCGATACTAGAACACATAAATAAAAGGGAATATTATATAGACACACGCACGCACAATATACAATATATAATATATACAATAAACAATGAGGGTCTTGGAAAGAACCGCCGTCTCCCTCATCTGCCCCATGGTGTGTAAATGTGTTATTGCTCTCACTTGAAATGTCATCATCTTCGTGCCAAGTCATCCTGCTGCCTCTCTCGTTCTTCTTCAGTGTGGTCTGGCCACCGCGGCCCATGGTGATCTTTCCGGCCCTCTTGGCTCCCTTGACGATAGTCTTGGACAGTGTCCTGTGAGGAGGAGTACAGGGCAGACGGCAACTTGATTCATTATCTACAGCTTCTGTATCAGATGGGAGGATTTTCCAACATTTCCAAAGAAGAGACAAACTGCTGAGACATGTATTTTACAGGAATAAGTAAGATTTCAATGTCATTTACACCTGGAATCAGCAAACAACGAGGTCTACCAAAATCCTTTACAGTTACTGCATTAGGGTGATGGCAATTTGTTCAGTCCATCACTGTAAGTCGTGCCACAAACCTGAAGCCAGTATTCCTCTCTTTTTGCTTGGGAACAATAAGCTGCGGCGCTGTTTGTCCTGCGGCAAACGCAAATGTAGTGAAGATGGATTGTGGGTAGCGGATCCTCTGGAGGTGCTTCCTGAAGATCTCCACCATCTCTGAGCTCACCTCTTCGTCGAAAGCCACCTTTATCAACTGTAAGAGACATGAGTCAAACCACTAATTCTACACAACAACAACAACAACAACGATTCAGACACAACTTAGATAGGATCTGTTGCAAAACCCTTCTATTGCTCATCACTGTCATATTCCGGAATCTGATTCTGTAAATCTCAAGAAGGGCGTTCCAAATAACGGTAACGGATTAAGCAACTGAAAGAGGATGTACAGAATGGGTCAACAACTGTACGTTTCTCACAGCTCAGCTTCTCAACCTGAGTCGACTGGGTGGGACTCTTTCACTTCCTGACCATCTGAGCTCCGCTGCATTCTCCATCTCACCCCCCAAACCTCCGCTAGAGCCCGCATGAGAAACTCTCTGACCGTCCTTCTCTGCTGTGGATCCCCCGCAGCTTTAACGTAGGACTAGTAATGCAGCCCAGACACAGTTTCCACAACACACACCCACACACACACATTCCAGTGAGTGTGGGGAGACGCATCAAAACAAAACCGATGTACACACACACACGCAAACGCCGCCAGGCCAAGTGACCTACACCCCGAGAACATGGCCACTTTCATCGTCCCCGTTACTAAAAAGATTGGAATGAGCCATAAAAATTTTTATGGCACTATATGAATTGTGAAAGACTAAAAACACATGCCTGGCTGAAAATTCCTTTGCTCTTTTTACTCTAGGAATCAAACTCAAATTAAGATAACACAAGACTAGCATCGCTTCCAAAAGATGTATCACACTGCATGTTGGCTGGAGTCCAGCACACATATATCTTTAACTGTCACGACTTATACATTAGTTTAGGGAGTCTTTTTATTCTCTGGCAGGCCTGGCATTTTGGTCCGGAGTACGTAAGGACAAGCCTTAAATCAACATATTAAAAATTGATTTAATTTAGCATCTGGGAAACAGAATAGATGAAAAAAAATGGGACTGATGTCATCATTATCATCATCATCACTACATTTAAAATTCTCTCTCTACTTGTTTTTTTTCCCCTCCAAAACCTCACCCATCATCTGAAATATCAGTCAAATTCACTAAAATACACTGCTTTACATCTTCACCCCCCTGCTCAACATCTCTGGTGACTATAAGGGATGAACATGAGAGTGCACTGTGCTGCACTGTTTACCTGGAAGGATGCAGAGCGGAGCTGCAGGCCTTCCTGCAAGTGCTGCTGCAGCTGGTTCTGGATGCTGATCTTCTTCTCCTTGGTCAGAGTGGACACTGGGAATGCCCTGATCACCGCCTGCTCCCCCACTGGGACACACAGAGGAGCAAAGACCAGTCTTAGCCTACTGGTAACGCTTGCTACAGCATCTCACACATTGAAACACCTGCTGATAATATCTCCAATGGTATGAGGAGATCATAGCAATGATGAAGGTTTACCAGTGTAGGGTCCATGCTTTTAAAGTCACAATGAAACGGCATTTGGAGAGAATCTTGCTTCCTTAATTAAATATTGCTGTGGGATAGGAATTACCCAGTGGATCATGAGGGGTTCCTTTGAAGATGATGCGGTAGGTGGTGAGGAACAGGGCTCCCTCTGCTGGCAGGATGTGCGGGCCCCCCAACAGGCCCCCGGTGGCCTCCTCCCTGCCGTCGGGGTCTAGGACCACCCGCAACCCCTCCGACACAAACTCCTCCCCGGGAAGCAGCGCGGGACGCAGAATCTTAGGCTGGGGGGGGGGGGGGGAGAGAGAGGGGGGGGGGCACGTTAACAAGACAATCTACACACATCCATAGCTAAGAACACATCTGGGCTTACATTTGTTGTCATTGGCCAGTGAGGTAGTGAAAAATGAGGGAGCCCAGCAAAAACCCCACAGTGTCCGCCACACTTGCGTCAGTGTATTAGATTGAAAACAACAAAAAAAGCCAGGAATTCAATATATCAATCTCATGTCAAATTACAGCACCGCATGAGCTTGTTGGATACATTTAGAGCATCACATGCACATCATCATGTCATCAAAAAACACACATCACCAGTGCACATTGGCGTTTTGCAAGCATACTAAGCATCACATAGCATTTACAAAAAAAAGCACATTTCTGTGATGACTTGCCAAGAAAAGCAAGTGTATATTCTCTGCAGAGACCAACTGTGGTGTCTCACCCCACGAGGAAAGGTCGTGATTTGTTTTTCAGGTAGAAACAGCTCTTCTGCGCCTGTTTCTCCAATTTATTACGAACTGAGTAAACGTTGGTTTTCACTTTACTTTCTGTAGTATTTAAACATATGGACACTGCCTGACATCTGGTGTGCATATTTGTAGAATTAGGCCCATTAACCTGCTCAGTTTCTAAATTCCAAGAATCGTCAGTTTTTAAGTAGGGCAGCAGTTACCAAGTCTATGCCTGTGACTCACACTTCTAGGAAAGATAGGATAAACTGTATAGAATGACTGTAATATATGAAGGGTTTCGAAATGCTATGCTTTTACTACCTCAAATGTATCAGTCAATATGTCAAAAACAGAGATCACTTCAAAAACACAACCAGTTTCTACGTAAAGGTCTTAAGATGGCTCATAACTTTAATAGTAGCCCATAATGTGCTCTACATTCATGTCAGTAATCATTTTGAAGAGGTATCAAGTTTCGAATGACGAATATCCCATATATATTTCATCTCTTTTGGACCACAACTCTTGGGTTTTTGGGAAAACGGGTTTTGAGAACGGTGGCTGTTCAAACACCCTTCCTGAGAAGAGGAGCTCAACATAGTGCTTCTTAAGAAAGAGAAATAGGAACCATGTATTATGAAACATCTTCCTCATGCAGTTCTACGGTGCATTTAAGGACCATTTTGTTCAACAGAAGTGGATATTGACCATGTACTACAATGGAACACCACCTGACCAGCTTCTTCTCAAATACACTGCGCAGACCTCCGCCAAGGTTCGTGCTATTATTGCTTGTTCGTGAGTCGGATCCGGATCCGCTCCAAAATTGAATGGGTTCTTCCTTGGCCCATGCTACACCCTTCCATGAAGTTTCATGAAAATCGGGCCAGTAGTTTTTCCGTAATCCTGCTAACAGACAAAAAAACAAACAAACAGCACCGCAAACATAACCTCCTGCTTCAACTCTCCTCAGGCCTCCAAAGCCAGTAGAGGAACACTTGGTTGATCCAGCGTCACAAACAGAATGTGGAGGGACGTTAGATCGCTCATAGTGTTCCCTAGTCTGGGGGAGTTGAGGTCTGGCCAGGAGACAAACGGAGCTTCTTGAGTCTGTCGTGGACCAAGGTGAGAGTCCCTCCGCACCTCCGTACAGCCGCCAGCTGGGCCTCTTACAAGGAGTGCATCTTAACTGCACACATTACTGTTATTGTTATTATTATTATTACTACTACAACAACTTCTATGGTTATAAATCAAGAGTCAGTGTTGTTTACACACTTTTTTAGTATTTGGCATGCTACTTGCAGCCAGCAGTCCAGGATGGAAGCTTAGTCCAACACATAAAAGGCAGAGGATCTGTCCAGACTGCTCACCAGGATTTCCAGGTTGCTCCCAAGGCAGTACTGGCATGGTGTCTGTCTGTGTGTATGAGTGTGTGTGAGAGGATTTATCAAGAGCTGGCAGGCATGCAGTACAACAGCGTCCAAGAGACCAACTGGTAAAATATGAAAGTGTGATGATGATAATCTGGATAACATTGCTGGATGAGAGGCATTCTGAATATTAGCCAGACAACAAGACAAAACTGAGCAGGTGGACATTACTGAGAATTATGATGTTTTACACCTGCTATGGAGTAAATTCCTTCATTATGAGAATGGTTGAGCTGGATACGGTGCTTTAAATCAGCCGTTACAGCACAACGATTCAGATTCAAGTATCTTCACAGGTTGGTTTTATGCATCAATACCTACACTTCACATTTAGAATATTTCTTAGTGAGTTCAGATAGAAAAAGCCAGACATCTGCTGTGCAACTGTATTCCTATGGCTGTAGTTGTGCACCTGGCAGCCCAGTATAGGGCAGCACTCACCTTCTGAATGGGAGGCAACCTCCTGCTCTCTCTGTGGACCGCCTCCAGAGCCTCAATCTGCATGGCTACTATACCTGTGGGTCAGAAGTTGGGGTTAATTGCCACTGGGTCACATCCGTATGTACACATGTACACATGCACACTCATGCACACACACACACACACACACACACACACACGCACAGACACACAGGCAAATGCAAAAGTACACAGAAACACAATAAATGCTGAACTGGAACAGAGAAACACATGTATGTACACACGTACTTACAACCACAGCCTATGTTTGACAGATTTTAAGGCCAGATCCCATGTCAGGAGTTAATCAGCTCAGAGGCCTCTGCTTAGAATACACACATCCAAGAGTCACTGTATAAAGCTGAGGGAATTAGGACAGCGGCAGGGTGTGACGTCACCGCGGGGAGGGAACACCGGGTTCAGGGCTCGGTGAGCAGGGGGCCGCTGGGAGCCGTTACCTGGGATCATGCTGTGCAGGCTCTTGATGTGGTCCTGGGTCACTCCGCTCTCTGTGCACACCTTGTCGATGAAGCGAGCGATGAACCGGACCACGGAGTTGGCCACGTCGCTGTTCTCCGAGTCCTCAAACCCGCTTTCCGTGTCAAAGCTCTCTGCCACGCTGCCCGCAATACTGTGAAACATGCAGGATCAACACAGACAGGTAAAGAAGGAGATTGTGAGACTCAAGAGATCTCAGAGAGAGAGAGAGAGAGAGAGGTGTGTTGAAATGGATGTGAAGATGAGTTGTGATGGGTTTAAGGACAGTGGAAGTGAGAGTGGCTGAGAGTGGCTGAGAGTGAATGAGTGTGAATTCCAGCGGCCTGACACAAACTTAAGTGTTGATGCCCAGATCAGTTGCTCAGATGGCTTCAGCCATGCAGAATGTTTCACATGAGACAGTGATGCAACCATCCCAAAGGGTTTACAAACAATGAGTGATGAGATCCAAATGTCCTCTGCGAGAAGCAAAACAAGTCTGGGGCAAAACTAAGAAATGAGAAAAAATAATTGCCAGATAAACAAATTCTTGGCCACAGTCTTTCATCCGAAATGGAAACAAAACAAGGACTAAATTGTTAACATTATGTTCTTTTTCTTATATGGGAAAAAAGCTGGAAATTCGGATCATGAAGTTAAGCTGTGACAGTTATATAAAGCTAAAATGCTAAACATTTCCTGTTCACTGAGGACTAACAATTGCTACTGTGGAGCAATAAAGACAGATAATCCTGATATCAATCCTTGGCTTCACCTCTTCCATTTCTAAGAAAAGACCATACATGAGGGATCTTCCCAGATTTAGTTCGCTTTACAGTTACTGCAGAGCAAGGGAAATCACTTACACTTCTATTTTGTTTGGTTTGGTTGAGTGGAGAGTTGCCCTATTGAAGACACCCAGCGGGTTTTAGACAGAAGTAAATGAGCCTTCCTCCATTCTGTGAGATGGCAATGTAAGCCCACAGGATGGATGTGGGCCGGATACGGAAGAGGCAGTGTGTTCCATTTGGCTAAATAAGAAGGTATCATGTACACTGTGAGTTACACCACATCCACCCACATACTTATCATCACCTTATTAAGAGAAGCACATATACTCCCAAATCAAGAAACCTTACCTTGAGGCTTCCTTCAAATAACACTCTGATCGTTCTACCTTGGAAATATTGAACTGGCCAAAAATATTTTCTAGTCTCTACAAGCCTGTGTTTGATCTTAGTGGATAGTAAAGGCATATGAAAGATGGTTAAAACACTAACTAATTAGAGGTTTTCTCCAATTAAAGTTAGTGGACAGTTCTTGACAAAGCTAATGCACCGACTCCCCTCCTCTTGCTCTCTACAGCCGTATCATCCTGACCTGTTGGTGACGATGCTGTTGCTCCCGCTCTCCCAGTCAGCGACAGGAGTGTTGCGGAGCAGCTTGTTCTTGCTGGTGTCCAAGGGGACCAGCAGGTAGACCATGAGGCTGGCATAGTGGATGGCCTGGCTGAACACTGTGCTCTCCTCGTTCTTCACCAGCTCCTGCTGCTTCTCCTTGCTCAGGCTGGGCCATGCGCGCAGCTGCTCTGCTGCCAGGTCCATGGCGGTCTGCTCCTCTTCTCTGCCCGCCGCTGAGGGCAGGGGGCCCTGGTCCTGCAGGATCAGACCGAGAGGTTGGAGCAAAGTGGAAGGAAGTGGGCAGAAGATACAGCTGCTGGGCCGCTGCAGATTCAGATCAAGCTCTCAGTGCGGTAGAATAAGTCAGTGGTTCTCAACATTTTTGACTTGTGACCCCTTAAAACGCAACCCCTTAAATTCCCATCACAGGCTGTATATGCAGAGTGGTGAACAGTTCAACCAAAGAATGATTTTTCCTTTTCAGGTAAATTTGATGAATTATCAGAGGCCTAGAGGCTGAAAACCACTCTGTATTTCACAAGAAAAAAGCAAAAATTAATTTGTGATTACCCCTCGACCCTCAGGGTGAGAACCAGTGGAATAAGATACATAATACCTAGAATCATACATAGAATAAGAATAAGAGTACATAATCTGTGATACTGTGATACATAATCGGTGTTAACATTTGCTACTGCTGAACAGTGGATTTTGTATAATCAAAAAACCTACAATAATACAATAATGTAATTCTCTTCACTTACCTTTAGCCTGGCAGTGATGCCCAGCTTCTCCTCTGGGATGCTAAGATAGAGAGATCGGATCTGGTTCTGCACCTCGCTGTAGAACGTGGCCTCCCAGAACTGCTGGTTGGTCCAGATGGGATGGTCCTGTATGCAGGTGTAGGCAAACTGGTTCACCCCAGCAGCCAATTTCTGCAGAGACATAAGGTAGTTTGCACAATCAAGACAATGTGGATGAGCATTTTAAAACAGCTGACTACACTGGGCAGCCAGAATAGGATTGCAGCATTTCCTATTGTATTTGCATTTTTTGCAAGTTTTTTGGGGTCTCACAGCTAATGAAACAACCTGGGCTGCAGTGAGTGCTGCTTGAAAAGGGGTTTGCCAACATGCTGGGGAAAAACAGTAAAAAAAAAAAAAAAAAATACAAAGCTGCCAAGGGCTTCAAGTGAAATCAATCATTCCTGGCGGGTCATAAGTTTTTAACACATAACAGCCCCACACGGAGAACATCAGACCACCCTTCTTTCTTTCTCTGTGTGGAAACAGCCCTGTTGTTTTTTCATGGGTTTGGGTTGAAGAGTAAAGCACCTGCTGTTTGCAAAAATAGCTCCTGAAGGGAACGTGCAGTGCTCAGCTAAAGGCATTAAAGCAGCTCTCTACTGTAGAAGCTAAGACATAAACACCACGCAGCGATGTTGGTTGGGGAAACGGTATCACACCACCATGAACATGGCCTGAACCGGAAGCACACTGTGCCAACACAATTTAGAAATAACCAATTACCAGCACCATGAACCAACATTCACCACCAAGTTCACCCCCCTTCAACCCCCCCCCGCCCCAGCCACCCACCCACCCACAGCTGATTCTGAAGGCCATGTGTCTTTCTTTAGTAAAGCTCAAGCCTGTTATTAGATTAGCTTCTGATTTCTTTCCCCTGAGCCTGACACAATTCAGTGTTTTCCATTATCACTTTACAGTTTCCCTTTAAATGACAAGCAGTGGTTACTGTAACTATATAGGACAGAACTGAAGCAGCTCCATTCCCAGTCTGACGGGCCTGACCAGAAGCCGAGGGAGAGGAGCTGCCCAGACGGGAGGGCAGTGTTGGGCGAGAGTGTTGACATGCAGGTCCCATTTCAGGAGTTAATACCTCAGCCTTTCTTCATCGTGTTTTAACATAATTATCATATTTGGTATCCATTTTGTGCCGACAAATGTTTTTTTTCAGATTTATTGAAGAATCGATTTATATTTGTAGCTAGAAATAATGGCTGATGTCTGAGAGTTTTATCAGAAAACGTGCGTAAAACATCCTGACAAACTGACACGCACTATAATACCTTATTATACAATTATATATGTATGCAGATATACGCTGCAGAGTCCCCTTTTGCTTTTCTTCAGATACTGGATTACAGAACTTTTCAAAAAACATGACACCACTTAGTTAAGCAGATTTTCATGAGTTTTCAAAGTGTTAAAGGAAGAGTTTAAAGATATCCTTCTAGCTAACAACAGTGGCTAACAAAAAATGGATACCAAATATCTCAGTAATGGAAAAGCATTTTTAAGGTATGAATGACACAAAATACACAACAAAAAAAAGGTGGTAGTTTTCTCAAGCCACAACCCCAGATTTATTTTAAGTTCAGGCATATTCTCTTCATAAAGACTCTAAGCTTTCTAAATTCTATCACTCATAATAACTCAAAACACAGGTCTGTTACACTTGGATTTTGACAACCATTACCAACAAACTCATGTTGTCACATGCTGCCAGGCCTTGTATCAAAAGTTCTGTTAATCAATTTCAGAGTAGAAAAATGTCTTCAAGCCAGTCAACCATAACTGCTTGGCCCCTCGTCGGGGTTTAGCTCAGGTCAGTCCTATTACAGCCGCTCTAAACTATAAATCCACCTCATAGCCTTCCATCTAAACCACTTTCACTGAATACGTATTTCATGCATACTATTATCTTGTGTTCTGCTGGAGTGAAGCCTTACAGTATATCATTACGCAGCATTAGGCTGACACTAATGCGAGCTTGTTTAGATGGACCATGTTCCTCTCCAGAAACAGCAATGATTACATGAGCTTTGGTATCATCAGAGGAACCCAATGTACCGCACTGAACGCTCGCACTCACTCACTGACACTCGGTATGGGAATTTGGCCAGAGAAACCTTGGATGAAATGACAAGGATAAATCTCCTGTGGCCATGAATGCTTTGAAGAGAGGCTGTAGTGTGACTAAAGCTGGCAGTGGTCAAGCTAACAGACTTGCAGATTACCCCAGTGGATTACATAGTCTAGACTGAATGTACAGAGAGAGAGAGAGAGAGAGAGAGAGAGAGAGAGAGAGAGAGAGAGAGAGAGAGAGAGAGAGAGAGAGAGAGAGAGAGAGAGAGAGAGAGAGAGAGAGAGAGAGAGCGAGAGAGAGAGAGAGAGGTCACACTTAAAGGATGGAGATGAATGAAACGTGGCCATAAATAAATAGTGACAAATACGATAAGCAGGGGAGTAGTAGCCCTGCGGATGGCGGTGTAATACGTCTCTGCCATACAGTATGTTGTGTGTCTCACAGCAGATGGTGTGTGTGTGTGTGTGTGTGTGTGTGTGTGTGTGTGTGTGTGTGTGGGGGGGGGTGTTCAGGCGTGTTTTTCTCCATGCTAAATACTCAGCCTGGCTGTTGCTCTTGCCTGACTTGTCAGATGTGTGCAGGTCAACCTGACCGGGGTCAGCTCTCCCTAATATGATAATACAGGGAGCTTGTGCGCTGGCTTACAGAACCAGAGAGAGAACACATGGGAAGACAGATGGGTGAGGAGGAGGAGGAGAGCGGGTGGAGAGGGAAGCAGAGGATAAGGGGAAAGGAAGGGAGGAGGAAAGGCAAGAAGGAAGGGAAGATGGAGGGGGGGGGGGGGGATATGGGGAAGAAGGGAGTCTACCACTATCAGAGACGCATCTGGCTGTGTGACTTGCCCAGTGAAGAGGAGGAATGCAGGGTTGAGGGAGAAAGGGTGAAAAACAAGCGGAAAAACCACGAGGGGAGACAAAAAGAGTAAATGCCTTGTGCAGGTCAAAGGACTGAGGCTATCAGGATTTGGGATCTTGTTTTGAACTTTGGGACATGATCCCGAGGTTCAAAACATGATAAGTAGCGGCGGGACAGCGACACAGTGTCACGCGTGTCAACTGTGTCATCAGCTGAGACTGACAGATTTTGCACATCAGCACTAAAGGGAGTGTGTGTTCCCTCACAGCTCTGCTTCTCGACCTGCATCCAGACGCTGAAGACGTCGTATCTGATATGTCACCAGCCTTGGGGCGGCAACGTTATTTACAAGTGTTTTGGAAGAACTCATAGCATTCCTGAATCGCAGACACAAAAACAGTCATTAGTCCTCTGTGGGAATGCAGTCTTGACCCGTACACAATCAATCTCCTAATTTCATGCATTTCTACGTCTGAGTCAGTGCATTGTGAGGAAAGCTATTTGTATCCTGAGACCATGAAAAAGTCTCCATCCAAACAATGCATTTACAATAATCAGACCGGTAAAACAAACAGAGAGCAAAAACATGTTGAAAGTCGGGGAATAAACAAATCCCTCATGGCATCCATAGGCCATAATTGCGTAAATGCATGATGTGCAGCTAACATAAATGTTCTACAAAACAAAGTAAACAGAGATATGTCAAGCGCTGGACATCAGAGATATACAAGGGTCACTCAGTAGATCGTTTTCCTCCCTGGGACATGTGTAAAACAGTTTGACATAGCAAACTGTCAAAACCCTCCGTGCGTAAACTAGGGCCGAAAGAATGCTAACAGTCAAGTGTTTCTTGCTGTGTAAGTCATCCACAATTATGTTTGGGCTTTCAACTTGCTGCTGTATCCAATTTGTGTTTTCCCCTCATGGAGTCAAAGGACAGACAGGCAGAGACCTTTACTCTGGTGACACATTCAAATGTAAGAAGAAATGCCATACGGGACAGTAAAGGGCAAAATAACACTGACCCAGACATCAGCGACACCTGTTCATCTCCTGATAAACTCGGCCCTCGCTAGATAATGAATGCCAGAGGAACTGCCAGCAGATTAGAGTATCATAACAAAATGTAAAACCTCACCTCAAACAGAAAGGCACTGTACAAAGGTTGCATGGAGTTTACATAAACTTTACCTACAGAGGCCAAGTGAGACCATGCCTGCAAAATTTGGGCCACAAGATCCTGTGCAAATCAGCTCTCCCTTCCTTCTATCTGAAATATCAACATAATGTCTATCAAATGGTATTTCTATGAGTGCTTTGGTATGAGCAAAGCATTCAAGAAGGGTCAAGTTAAGGGGAAAGCAATGAATTGGTGAAGAAATAGGACTGGATATAGAATGTGGGTCAGTGGAAGAAGCTCTTCAGCGTCAACATATGGCTGGTAAAAAACTAAACACACTCTGTCTCTCTCCAGCAGCGCAGACTCTGGGAGCAGACTGTGGCGGTGCGAGGGAGCTTCCCACGTTCGAGGACCCAGAGACTCCGGGGCCATGGGGACAGTAGCACTGTAAGCCTGGACACAGTGCAAGCTTGCCAAACTCCGGCCAAGAATACCAAACAGGGACTTGACCAATGTCTGACTCTGTCTGAACTAGAACTAACGCGCAGTGTCTGAGCGGAGGAAAACAGTTTTTTCTTTTTAAGTTTGGCATGCAATGGTGATAAGAGATCAGTTTAAGGCTGACTGCGGGAAGAAGTCCAGGAAAGAAAAATCAAACTCATGTATTCTGATTCTTATTACTGTGCAAAATATGCCATATTCATTACAAAATTGTGTAAAAGTGTAGAAGATACAGTAACCCTGCTATGCCATCCTGGGAACCTTTGCCACCTGTGACAAAAAATACCCCAAATATATTTATTTTGAAATTATCGTGCACAAGAAAACATGCAAGAAGTCGAGGGCCAAGAGTTGTGAATCTCTCCTTGTCCAGGAAAGATGAGGTAGAACACAACTACTCACTTTTGTTTGTGGTTGACTTGAATGACTGGTTCGCTGTAAACCATAAACCTAAAAGTATCACTCATTATGTGCATGTGTGTTCAGTGTGAAACAGCTGAGACTAATTATCATGAGCGACTTAAGTCTGCCGAAAACTTCAATCATGACATTTCACGGCTTCAACCGAGTTTTAATATATGAACACTTCCTAGTTGTATGCTTTGAGCCGTGAAGCACTCACTGCAGCCAAGTTTGTTTCATTAGCTGTGAGACCCCCAAAAACTCTTCTTGATGCAAATACATTAGGAAATATTGCAATATTCACCAAATATTCCCACGTGTGACCACAGCATAGGCTACATCCACATTCACAAAGGAGGGGGTGGGGTGGGGGTGGTCATAGCAGTGTGTGATATGGAGGGAGGATGGAAGATGCCAAGGAAAGACACACTAACAGAGAAATCAATATTCCTGATTTTAACTGTAAAATCAGGTCAAAAGGAGGTCGATAAGATTTGTTTAAAAATCCCACAGCTCTTAGCCGGTCCCGTATATTTTGATCGGTACAACCGCATCTTGCACAGCTGGTCTGGTCTCTCAGATTCAAATCAGATACTCGTTAAACCTCTAGTATGTAGTAGTACACTAAAAGGTGAAAATGCTCTACAAAGTTGAAATCTCTCTTTAACACTTATGTAAAAGACCCAATTACAGGACGGTATAAGAGTCAATAATCCTCCAAGCCAATTGAACTCTGATTAACTAAGTCTCCCTATGGAGATTACTCTCACAGCTTCTCCTCATCACTTAACACACCATTATTTTTATTCTTTTAACACCTGTGCAAGCCTAAAATAAGACTTGATATACAACATTTGTTCTTGGCTTTATTTGGTCAGGACACAGTTTTAATCTGTGTACTCTCATCTACGATTTGTTGTTTCACTGAGACTGAGCAATGAATCTGGCATGAAAATTATCTTGACCACAAGACCCACTACAGACAAAATGCTACGAAATTTTTTAGGGAAAAAAAAAGGAGAATGTGTCTTTTATGTATTTAATGAAGTTCAATTCATTAAATATAGAACAGTCGGGTAGGAACCAGGCTTCCTTGGGTCTCCTTTCACCCTGCAACCATCTATTTTACAAGCGCTCCACTCAACAATGTCAGCCGATCTTTCTGGATAGCGAGGGGTGAAAACCAGACTGGGTAAGCCAGCGTCTCCTTTAACTACTGCCAGGTGTGAAATGCCCTGCCAAATCACATTCACAGGGATCCTCCTCAGACAAATACTGGTACTTCACAATGACTTTCAAGGTCTTGTGGGTCAAATTCAGTAACTGGTTGATCATTTGTCAAGTACTCACAACCGTTTGCACAATACATGTCTGCTTTAATGCATATGTAACGCCAGAGACACCATGCAAGGTTTCTGAGAATTAGTTACATAAGTTACATGTTATAAAAGAGATAGGCGGTGGGGGGGCGTCCGAGAGCTGAAGCATTTTGCATACTTGAAACACGTGTAAAAAACATTTCTTGCTATCTAAACTCATCATGTTATGCACACTGCAATGGAGTGCCATATTATTTGCAAAACCAAGCACATTCATGGCCTTCCAACTTTTAAAGCCTCATTTTATTATTCTCAAATTTGCAAATTTGAAACAAAAAATGTTTGGTTGAACAGGCCCAGAGAAATGTGGAACAGATTCTGATGCATCTTGATGGATCTATTGTGTGATATCAGGATCATCTAGTGCTCCATTACCACGTTCTGTTTTTCCCACCTTTCCACTGCATGATCTCTGCACCACTAAGCCAGCGATTACAGAATACTTTTGGCTGATTCTCCCTGACCTCCCTTTGCTTTTCACCCTTTGGGTGAGGCGGCGCTCTAGCTTGTCACCAGTTCCATTCATCTGTAAATAGCAAGGAAAAATCTCTTGCATTCTGGACCTCAAAATGTCTTTCCTTGTTATTCGAACTCAGGGTCAGACAAGAGATCCCATAAACAATCCTCTAATGAGGATAGTGTTAAATCACTCCATTGTCTAATAATTAAGAAATACTGTGATATACGGTCAGTTTGACTACTGTTGACAAAATGTACTTATTGTAAGTGGCTTTGGACAAAAGCGTTGGCTAAATGACATAGTGGAATAATGTAAATTGACCAAAATAATGGATAGTATTTTGAAACATCATTGCTATATAGTGGAATGCATTGTGTACATGCATTAGCAAGCAGACATTTAACAAAACATCATTCATCTGATTTATTTTCAACGCTCGTGGGCATGCAGAGAAAGAGGCAAAACAAATACATGTGGCTTATCTGAGCGAGTTACATCAGCCTGTGGCGTGTGAGCAGGATGAGTCATGTGGTGGCAGAAAGCCGGCCAGGTCCCAGTCCGGCCCGTCAGGGTACGGTGCTGGTACCCAACAAATAGCACAAACGGACAGTTGTGTCTGTCCCCATAGCAACGAGCAAGCTGTGGGGACATATTTGTGGTGAACGCTGCAGCAACCCCGAGTTGATCATGTGGGTTGGAAACCACAGGCCACAGCAGGTCCTTTACGCTTCGCTGTGGCGGTACAGTTTTAGCATGCGGCCCTGCTGCTCTCTGCATGAGCCTGGTCCAGGATCAGTGAGGGTCAGACACTGAGCTCTGTCCTTCCTCTCGCCAAGACTTCCTGTAGTGTACAGTGTTACCCTCTGTATTGTCTGTGTACAGGCTAGGCAGAATTGGATGGGACAGATGAATGGGGATGGGGAATTGGATGGGGCGGCTTCAGATAAAAAAGCTAGAGGATGCATCATACGGACAACATTCAAAACAGAACTGGTGCCACTACAGCACAGGATATTCAATTCAATTCAGTTCAATAACTTTACAAAAAACACAGCATAGACTACTAAGTCCATAAAAAACAACATAAACAAAAATAACATTACTAATGGTCACTATGTCTGTGAATTTAGAATTTTTTTTACGTCCTCCACCCCTTCCACTATAGCAGTTTCTATGAAATCCCCTCCTTAATAAGGCCTGATGGCAAACTGATTCTAAATGCCACACTGTCACCCTAACCTTGACTGAGTGTGAGCGTGTGCAAGCATGAGCTCATGTGCATGTATGTGTCAATGAGAGGGAGAGCAAAAGAGACACAGAGAGAGAGAGAGAGAGAGAGAGAGAGAGAGAGAGAGAGAGAGAGAGAGAGAGAGAGAGAGAGAGAGAGAGAGAAGTGAGAGTGCAAAATTGAACTCCCCATTCATCCTTCCCTTCCATTCCCTTCCTTACCCGGTAAAAGGCTGTTGTGAGGGGCAGCAGTGCAGCAGCCACAGTGAATTCCTCCGAGCTGGAACAGTCCTGTGGGTCAAACAACAGGGGAGGAGGAGTGAGAACGGGGCAGGAGGGCAGGACACAGCAGGAGACATGTTACACAGTGCACCTTCTGCACCGGAGGCCCACATCACGCACCGCAGGGTCCCGACAGAGAGGTCTGCATCCATCTTCAGCAAACGTAACTTCCTGTTACATAAAGACACTTTGTCCTGTTAAATGTCAGGGCTTTGCTTAATAGAATCCTGCCAGAACCACTCACCATCTACTCAGCTCCACTATTAGGACATATGCTTTCAATAGCCTTATATAATCTCTGCCCTGACACAATTGTCAGAATGTTCCAGTTTTCAATTTATTGGTAATTTTATGTTTTGCATTCTTGAACCAGATTGCCATACAAGCCTCATTCAAGAAAATCATGGAACGTTACATAAAATCCAATTGCTTTGGCTATAAAATGGTCTGTCCATTTATCAAGCAGCCTTGACTAGCCAGAGAGCAAATTCAATTTATTTTTTTACTTATTTTATTTTTTAAATCACAGAATAGTTGAAAATCTTCCCTACTTCACAGTTACACACCATTCCAATGGGTTTTCGTATTTGGGACAGTTTTAGGTCAAGGCGTTTAAAGGAACATTCTGGAGAACGGCATTAAGATGAAAAGTACATTAGGAACCTTGGAGCGGGGGACTTAGGGGCCCAGACAAATTGTTTCTTATAGAGATCACAGAGAACTATGAGAACAACAGAGAAAAGGACCTAAGTTGGACCCAGAAGTACTTCATGCACAGGAAATTGGTACTTATCTCTGGTAAGCTTTGTTGGGATTTATTTGTTGAACTCTGTAAATGAGAATGGCCGGCGGAAACTTCATTTAAGACCATGTCAAAACAACAGTACTGATTCTGATCTGGTGCTGCACCTCATAACCCTCGGAGGTACCCCATGGCCCGGGAATGTATATCACACACATCTTGTCTCTTTCTCACTCTGCCTGTCACGAACGAACACACACACACACACACACAAACACAGAATCCTCTGCTTCGTGACCACATTAAGTCAATGTTTAGTTTTTCAAAAATGTAACCAAGCAACACACTATCAGAGTGTTTCGTTTTGGCGGGAGAGACGGGGAGAGGATTGCGAGAGGAATGCTGTACTTCACGATAGCGGTCGGTAGTGGGGCCTCTGTTCCCCCGTCCCTCAAAAAAAACCAAGAATGTACAGAGGGGAGCAAATGCAAAACACAAGTTCTGCAGCTACACATGAAAGCCTGGCCCCCCATGGACTAAGCAGCATACTTTCTGTTTTATTTTTCTTGTCGCCAACTTTTTTTTTTTTTTTTTTTGCAGTTATTTGGGTTGCGGTAAAATGTTCCAGCTTTTGGAGCGGCACCAAAGCATTGTTTACCAGCATCCTTAACAATGCCGCAGGTCACAGGAGTTCATGGAACCGAGTGAAAATAGAACAGCAAGTGGAAGGGCACAGGCAGAAAAGTGTGAACATTTACCAGAACAAGCATTATCGTATTATTTAGACAAAAAAGACCACAAGTTCAGCAATGGATTTCATCTGAAGTTGCCCATTTCAAGGAATAGACGACTGAGGCTCTCAACATTAAAAAGGTAGACTTCAGATGATGAAAACGCCACAGAACACCAGGCATTTTCCCGTTATCTGTAAAATAGGATGACTGAATACGGTCATATCATATGCTGTAGACATAATCGGGTTTGCTTAAGCCAACCTTATCATCATCTACAAACCTCCACCTTACCTCCAGTAAGCTGACAGAGAGGCTAACTGATCCAAATCAAACGCTTTGGAGGTCAACTCTTAACAAAGCAAACAGATAAGCAGTAAAAATCTACAGCAGGTCTGAGATTAGAATGAATGAGAAGTGAAAAGACTGAGTAGTAAGAGCAGCGCTGGTGTTCCTAGTCTATCAGCAGCAGCCTGACACAGGTAAGCGTGTCCATGACTCAGGATACCACTGCCATAGTGTCTGTGACTAGATGCACATACCACAGTGCAGCGTGGGGGTGGGGAATGTGCGTTAGCTTATCGGGGATTTCTAGGAGCGAGGGAGGGGAGGGTGTTGTGTATCCCCACACGTCTGCGAGGGAGGACAGACCATTGTCTTTCTTCCCTCCCTTTATCCATTTCTCCTCCTTTTCTCATCATTTTTGCTCGTGAGTTACGATGACTAACGGAGCTATGCCGCCTCAGACACGTATACACAGCGAGCATAACAAGAACCCGTGCACACGTGACAGAAAACACAAGAGGATGTGAACGAACAGCGGCTTCCTGTGTGTTCCAGACAACTTAGCGCTTTCCAGGAAGCCTCTCACCATGACAGACATTAAGATGAAGCGGCACGTATGGCATGCTTTTATGAGACTTTTACGGCCATGGCCATTCTGAAGATTCTTAACTTGGGAGGCCATTACAGTTAATTGTGGCCTGAGTCACTAATAGGAAAAGGAATAAATCACATAGTTAACCTCTGTGTTGCACATGCAGCAAACAATGATACACACAACAACAATTCCATGAAAAAAACAGCATGAAGTACGATTAACGCAGATGTTTACCTGGACATTCTGGTTGACATCCTAGGGAAACAGAGCTATCTGAACATGGGAATGATACCCAGTGCAGTTTCCCAGTGTCCACATTACATAAGGCAGTCCATCAAGGGCACTAAAGCAGACAGGGGAAATGTTCTCACAGCAAGAGCCTAATTTATGATCTAAATAACTGTAATGAACGCATCTATTCGCCATTAAAGGAGATGTTAAGAGATATCAGAGGTTAGTAGGAGATGCGGCGATAACAAACTGAAAGTATTTAACGAGGTGGAGGAGGGGAGGAGGCGGCAGGCTCAGTAGGCACTACAGTTTATCAGCTTGGAGTCCAGCAGTCTGCATCCGAGTCAGGAGACAAAGAGCCAAAGAGCTTCCCAACAACATCTGTGTGTAACGTGTGTTCTTGCACACTGTTCGACATCAGAAGGGGGGCAGCTCCAGATCATGCGGAACTCATGGACTCCGTGCCACTGCGACCACTTCCCATGAACCTCCCACCCCACTCCCCTCGCACAGCAACTGCCATTCGGAGTGTGTTTTCTGAGCACCATCATGAGGCCCACGGCCATGAGAGAGCAGAACACAGAGGGCCCATAATCCTATCTGACAGGAAATGGTTGGGATGCCAGGATACATCCACAGCAGGACTCATTCCCCCACATGGCTTGCGCAACGTTCACTTCCAACAGCTGGAGCACTGACCGGTACACGCACGCACGCACACACACACACACACACAAACAAATAAATCCGCAATTAACTCAAATACCTTAATGAGGGTCATTATTATTTATGATTTGTGGCAGGGAGAGAGCAGAGATAAGACGTAAAACAGCTCCAAGATGTATAAACAGGAAAGCGTGTCGCAGTGAAGTTTGTCCAGCCGTACCAACTTGCACCAGAGAATGCATCAACATTGTTAAAGTGATATAAGCTGCTATACCTTGTGGAAAAAACAAACTGAAGAATGAATCAAGTACTGAGAAGGTAGAGTACCACCCGATTCAAACCTCCTAACCTTTGCACTATTCTGCATTTTTGTATTTGCCCCCCTGCAAACCTTTGAAAGGCTAACGCTGAT
The DNA here is from genome assembly GCF_048128805.1 of Centroberyx gerrardi. Classification (NCBI taxonomy): domain Eukaryota; kingdom Metazoa; phylum Chordata; class Actinopteri; order Beryciformes; family Berycidae; genus Centroberyx; species Centroberyx gerrardi. Next base: position 15,061,965 of record NC_135997.1, read on the forward strand.
TGCAAACAGACAACAGAACTGTCACTTAGCCCAAAGTTGACAGCTTGCGCCATAAAAGTTGTAATTGGCCTCATAATGATGATGTCATTAGGAATGTGACATAGACGAGCATGCCAGACACCCTAATGAGGCATCATGCTGTCATTGTACAAAGTGCATGCAACATTTTTTACGGAATAAGTCACTTTGGCTTTGTTAGGCGCTGAGGGATCTCTTTCACTCACACACACACACACACACACACACACACACACGCACACACACACACACACACACACACTCGCACACACAAACATACACCAGTGTGGATAATTACTGGCAGCGGTGCACTCTGTAATATCGTTTTGGGGTTCTTTCGTGGCTGGGCGTTGAAAGAAAGGGGTCAATACGGAATATGAAAGTAATTACTGGCCCAGCAATTTACTATTTTTATTCCTTTCACAGCTCATCTGAGACAAATCCCTCACAATCAAGTTAGGACCAAGGAATGAAAGCTGGCAACAAATACCTGGATTCCATCTTGAAGAGGAGAAATGACAAACAATACAGAACGCCAAATCTAAATAAAATCATAGAGAACTGCTTACTATATTTCATCCCATGTTGTGACTAACAAAGTGCACTCCACGTCAAATATTTTCTCCATGTGTGAAATTATTGCATTTCTTCCCCATGTGTGGCTTGTTCATTTTGTTCAAGAAGCCTTGGGTTTTTCAGCAACCTGCCCGTGGAAATCAAGGTAGCCAAATCAGTCTTCCATGAATCTTTTCTTTTAAAATTCACTTTTACTTTTTATATTACTATCTCGTATTTGCTGTTTTCTTAAACTTGTTATATTGAAAGTGAAATGCTGTATAGTCCTCTAAGTCTCTAAGTTTGTTGTTCTTGTTATTACTATTATTATTATGAGCAGATCAAGCTGATGTGGGTTTTACAGGCTCACCTGTGTAAGTACTTAAATAAACAAATAAACAAAATAGAGGTGACCAACACCTGCTTTTCTCCAGATGTGCATGACAAATACCTGTTTCACTGAAAGGTGTCCTTGGCTAAATGAGGACTTCATAGTACACTATTTACCACAATGTGTCCATAGATGAACCATACTGCATTCTCACTCTCAACTCTCCTTAAAAAAAAACACACCACAGCTCTGAGGTGTACACTTGCATGAGATTGCATATTTTACACAGTAATCAGCTATGAAGACTAATACTGCAGACATGACACATTGACCTCTTCATGGCATCCTTCAGGGGATTCAGTACTCTCTGTGCAATGTTTCTAAGAAAGAAAAAGCTAATTTCATGTCCAGCTTTGGAATGATTTTTTTTTTTAATCTTATCTCTCATCTGTTCCTACAAAAGCTCACACATCAGGATCTCATTTTGCCGAGAAAAACAATAAATGACAGACATGTTTGCCGCCCGGCTATCAGATAGCATCACCACAACAGGCAATCTAAAACGGTATGCGGCTCTACATTGTTCTGGACTTTCTGGAAAACTGCAGTCTTCACTAGAGAGGCCAGGCAAAAAAAGATGGTGGTATTAACCAGACTTCTTCTTGTCACTCTGGGGCTTTTCAACAGCTGCACACCGCTGACTAACTACTGTGAAACCAGCACAGTGTCCTCTCATCACTGCTCCTGGAAATGAGGAACCTGAACTGGGTTAGGGTTACTGGGCCGCAGACATGGCGCACCATGAGAGGGAAGATGCAACAAGTTAACCCTTGGCACAGCGTTTCTTTGACAATCCTGTCTCCACGTGTTCATGGATGCCTAGGAAGGCACATACATGGAAATACAGATAAATCGAATCGTCACGTATACGTTACATTAGCCAAGTCATCCAAGCTTTACTCGGCTTCCTCTTGACCTATTTTATAATTGTGCAACAAAAATGACACGTCGAATGACCTCCCCTGTCCCAGGCCCAGGCAGACGGTGGGATTAATTGGTTTTCTATCATTTGGAAAAAAGAATGCCTGGAATCCAAAGTCACCCCATAAAAGCTGCACTCTGTGAGGACTGCTGAAAATTATTAAAACCCCTGGCAAGGGGTGTTTCAAGGCAATAAAACATGAGGAACTACCAATAAAGACCCCAGCTCGTCTCGTCGAGTGAAGCCTCACTGGCTCTTTATGAGCTGCACAAAAATACTTTGTTTTACTCACTTTGACAAGTAGCCGAAGCACGAGGGCACCAGGTAAAAACAACCACACTATTTAATAAAGAATGAGAAGCATTGTTGAGCCTTATGTCAGGCTGCCAAGCTGTTGTAAATGAAGACACTTGGGAGTAAACCAAGCAAAAAAAAAAAAAAAAAAAGCTCAACCATTTTACAGCCTGCAGTCAAGCATGGAGAAGAGAGTAAGTAGAGAGAGAAGAGAGACATAGTAGAGTGATATAGTTGAAGAGGAAGGGCAGATGTACGCTTCACATCAGTGAGTTTTGTGTACTGCCGCCCCATTACACACTGCTTAGTTACTAGTAAATTAGAACCAATCAAAGCCCATAAAACATGGCATCTTAGCCACTGCTGAAAGGTTTGGGTAGAGACCTAAAAGCTTTAAGTATTTGGTGGTCGATCTGATACTACAGTGAATTTTGGCATCAATTTTAGATTTTGTTTGAGTCAGAGTTGTTTGGGTAAAATGTGTAAATGGTAAAAAAAAATAGTTTTTCTCAAACTTTTAGTCATTTCATGCATTTGCTGACAGACTGCTGAACTCACTTTACCTCCCACTTGGTTCTAAACTGAAAGTGAAGGTTTTTTTCTATACTTGATATGACACTTAATCTGTGGTCTGCTGATTGAGGAAGTGTATTGCATTCATCTAAAAAAAAACATTTTGCCAGGTTTCCTTGCAATAACAAAATCCTTTTCTTGGTATTATGAGAAAGGGATCATGAGGTTGAAGTTTCAGATTCACAGTTTCTTTCTTGTGAGTAAACATATTGGACCATTATTTATTATTTAGGTCAAAATCCTCCAAGCTAATAACAATTTATTTTGAAAATATTTGCACTTGGAGTTATAAATCTGTCGTTATATCAGTGGCCCCAAAAAAACCCATAGAATTCTGGACTGAAGACACTGACATGATTATGTTGATGTCATCGTTATTGATATATAACAAAATTTTACTGAATGATGTATATGTTATTCTGCATAGCTGAAGGGTGTATTGACATGATTTACAGGGTTGGAAACAGATGTAGGTTTTCCCTTAAATTTTCTCTTACTCTCGGAAAAGAAGCTGGAAACCAACTTCAGCTTCGTGATCCTTTTCTCAGAATAACGAGGAAAGATCACATAATAACAAGATCTTGATATTAGGGTCCTTTTCTCATAATAATGTGAAAAATTTAAAAATTTTCTTTTTCAAAGATGAATGATATACAAAATATTATGAGATACGCTTAGCTGGCTGCAATATTACACGTTTCCAATCAGTTTTCAGGACCTATGCATAAGAAAGTGGGTGTGTTGTGTTGGTGTTGTTGTTTAAGAGGCATTATCCTCTCTTTAAAAGCAAAAATCACAGCTGAATAAAAAAAAACAAAAAAACCTTTGCATACTGAATATCCATTATGTATGTATGCATGTATAGACCACATTAATATACTGTAAGTTAAAGTGGATACTTTCTGTTACTTCAAACACAAAGAAAGGGAATTACCTCTACGTGCTTGTAACTATAACAGTATTATTCAAACATTTTAAATCTATCAATCTTTGGCAATACTTCAACTGTAACAACAGTTCTATTATACTTAGATTTCAGCTGTGATTTACTTCCTGTATTGCCAAAGATAGACCAAGTCGTTCACTCATGAGGGAGACCGCGTGGCTCCATGTGATGTGACCCACCTGCAGGGCACAGTTCATCATGCGGATGACGTAGTCGAACTGTTGGTGATCCAGTATGGCTCGGTTCTGCTGGACGTGGAGACTCAGTTCCTCAGTCAGACACTGGCGAGCCGACTTGCCCTTCAGGGCGCGCAGTGCAGCCGGTAGGGTCTGTTGATAAAGAGATGATGGAGAGAGAGAAAGGCCTTTAAAAAAAACAACTCCATAGATTCAGAAAACAATCAGCAACATATTTGTTAAAGGTCCCATATTCTACACTTTCCAGTGCTTTATTTTATGTCCTGAGGTCCATTAACAGCTGTGTGTGTGGTGTCATGTACCAAAAACACCCTCAATCCATTTGTACACGTTCATTTTCCAGCATCTCTCTGAGCCTTACCAAGAACAGGCTGTTTCTGTTGCTGTGTCTTTAAGGCTCATTAATATTAACGACCCTCTGTTCTGATTGGCTAACCATTTCAAGAGTGAAACGTGAGACACCACGGACCCGGCAGCTGCAGACAGCGACAACCGCTCAACCGCTTTGAAAAAAACGCTTTGTTAGTCTATTATTTCTTACAAAAATGATAATGAGCGAACCTTTGTGACGCCACAAAGTTACAGAAGTCCAAACGACTCGTTTAGAGGCTCGGTTTCCTAATATGGATTGTGTGGTTTAGTTGCCGACCGTGCGTTTTGATACTTTCATGATGTTTAGATAGCACATCCAACTCCTTTATAATCAAAGAGGCAAGGGAAATCCTGTTTTACACAATATGGGACCTTTAAGTCTTTAATTTAGAGGACCAAAACATATTATATTAAATTGCAATACTGCAATATGCAGGTTACATCTCGAATTCAACCCAAACTAAGCCACTTAGCATTGCTAGAGTTATGCTGGTATGGATATGTTACCAGATACCTGCTTACTGTTACTTCTTGTTGTCTTCCAGCACCTCCTGATGCATTTACTGTAAACATATTGTAGCCTGGTTCTGTATAATGTTGTGGCTAACCTACAGAAATCAGTCTAGGTATCTGACAGGTAAAGGTATTTTTTTCTCAATTCAGTACTGTACTCATTCTGATTCATCAAGTGTGGCCTTGTGAGAGTGAAGCATGGTGGTAGCATTTTTATAAAACGGGCAGTAGCGAAACACTTTATGTTGGAGAGAAATGGTCGAATTGATTCAAAAAGTAAAACAATTCTGCTATGTGACAGAAAAGAAGGTCGGCTGTAATTAGGTTAGGCATGGTGGTCAATACCTAAGAGTGAATGATATATTTCAAAATAGCTTTTTTTCCCCTCCTTTGGACATTTCTATCCTGCACGTGTGTGTGTGTGTGTGTGTGTGTGTGTGTGTGTGTGTGTGCACACGCATGCCTGGCAATTCACAACTGATAGCTACTTGATCGGAGATGGCAGCGCTGGGAAAAGGTGAGGAGAAAGTTCAATGAAATCAAGCAGCAATACTGTACAAACCCAAAAGCCCTATATAGTTTTAAACTACCATTTTAAATTGTTCAAAGAATGATAAACGACTAATTGAAATCTACAGACCCTTGTCTCTATGCATGTGAACACACAAAGCTGCTGATATAGAAAACCGGTACCTTTTATATTTTAACTCAATCATTGTTTACAGCACTTCCCATCCTATCTGCCGAGCTACAGTATGTTTGAACCAACACAGTATCTGCAGCTACATCCAAGCCTGTGGCTCGGCAGGGGCTCAGGAACTCGTACAGTATCAACTATCAGCCAAGTCAAGTGAACTGCTCCTCTACCAATGACAAATTGGACGAGGCCAAAATTTGTCTGACCTGCTGTATGGCTAATGGTTTTCACACTGACCGTGTGACAGTGAAGGGTTTACAGGCTCATGGGGGGTTTACAGGATACATGCTCTGCATTCTTGCATTTGCACAGAGATGCAGACATGGATTATATAACTGCCATATTGAGCCAGTGGGGTGCATAAAGGAGCTGGCTACCATCCCATTTCAAACACGTTGGACGCCCACTAGGTAATATGTTTCCCTATGGGCTCACATACAGGGGGCCACAACGTACGGAAATTTAAACAGACGTTTGTTAAAGTGTGGATGCTTTAAGAGGAAAACATAAGTGAGAGGAAAACATTAACCCCAATGCTAAAACAATAGTGATATTATTTAGCGGAGATAGCAAGATAACATGAGTTTAATGTGAGTGTTTGATTACAGGCCCTCTCTCATTCTGTCTCTGAGTGCCAGCTGGGAGATATTAACTTGATGAAGGTGCAGAGAGATCTACATCGGCAGCCCGGCCTGCTGGATGGGTATGACGTGAAGGATGGATGCCTCCGGCTAATGAGCCTCTCTAAAGGTTGATTAGCTCTCCTGATGAAAGACGATGTGCATCACCTTCTCGGTCTCCAGGATCTTGTTGTCAAAGACGAAGGAGATGCAGCTCCTCACCACCTCCAGCCTGCGAGCGCTGTTGAACACGGAGCCGCTCTTACCCACAATGGACACTGGACAGTACAGAAGAGCAGGATTAGGTGAGGAATCATTGCAGGAAAACAACAATACAGCCACTACAAATATCAGAGACATTTTCAACAGGGTCAGAAACACATTCTGCAGATGCCAATTATGTGAATTGTGTCATTCTGTGGCTTTGCTGTCAACAGTTAAACATTGTAACTATGGAAAGACACTATAAGTGAAGGGTCATATCACTGTGTTTTGTTTTGTTTTTCTTATATTGATTGGGATTTAGAGCGGCTGACTGCTAAAGCTGTTAGGATGTTAAACTACAGTAGTTTAAAGTTGGACATACCGACGGGCGGTCCGGCAGGCACTACACACTTCCTTTCGGGCCGTGCGGTGGCAGGGGCGGAGCCTGCGTGCTTGGCCACGCCCTCCTGCAGCAGCCCCTCCACCCTGTCGTCGTCCAGCGGGGGGAAGGGCACCTGGTGCACCCGCAGGTGGGACCCCTCCGACGGCCGAGGCACTTTCTGGAACGCCATGTGGGGGTTGGGGTTCTCCTAGAGGACACCCGCCAAGGAAGCACAAGTATTAGTTCCTCAATATTCAGCAACACACACAGACTGTGGGAATTTGGACAACTTCACTGAGTATCTATTACAATACAACAACAGAGCAGTTGTATTGCAACAAGTCTTTTTTACATGATGATAATCTGTTATCCCAAAGATCAGGCCTTACATTTTTGTAGAGCTGCTCAGAGAGTTCCCTCATGTGCTTCTGCAGCTTGGCAGGGTTGACTTCTTCCTCCTTAAAGCT